>NC_056758.1:12320000-12675000 GCF_018687715.1 Carya illinoinensis
CTTCCCCCTAGCTTAGGTCTTCTCCTTCTTCATCAAATTAAGAGTTCCCTTCCTCTGAAGAAATCACACCGTCCCGAGCCCCTTCATACTGCTGTCGCCGCCGCCATCTCCACCGCAGCACATAAACGTCGTCGTTTGCTTCCAGAAAACGGGACTATATTGCTGGTAAATCTTTTCTTTCTTCAGTGTTAAATACATTCCTCTATTATCTCAAAAATCATATCCATATCAAACCCTAATCCATTCTCAAAGTTGAAAATTTTTCCCTTCGCGTGAGCTGCAAGGTATAATAGTTGTTTTCTTTAGTTTTCAGCTTCTTAAAATTCATGCTTGTTTTACTTTATATTGTAAAACTACTTTTATTATATAATAGATCTAACGTCATATTATATAAAAATGCATCAGTTTATTATAATTTTTTTTTTATAAAATCTCATGGTAATTGTATTCTACTCATTTGTAAATTATGTCCTTATTCGAATTGTAGAAGATATTTAAATAAAGAGATTATAAAGTTTTAGATTTGAGTTCGGTGTGTTACTCTATTGGGCTCAAGTGCTTAGGACATAAAAGTGAATGTTTCTATGTATGCTTCTTTTTCTTTTTCTTTTTCTTTTTTAAAGGAAACATCTTCTTCATTCAAATTACCAACTCATAGCAAATGAATAATACATGAAAAAGCCTCCTTCATGTTTATAATCACATCAGAAACAAAAAAAAAAAAAAAAAAAAAGCATTCTGAGCTAGAGTGTGTGCAACAATGTTAATATCCCTCTTGACATGGTGTACATACCAATGAGCAAAGGACTGTAATTGGTCTTTGATATCATTGACAAGCAATCCTGCTTCTGACAAGATTCCTCTTCCCATTGAATTGCTTGGACAATCTGAAGTGAATCCCCTTCTAAAATGATCTTGCTGATGAGTCCCAATTGTAGGCCTAACTTGACAACTTCAAAAGCTCTAGCAGCATCTGCCAACAAAGGATTATGGAACAAGGACATGTTTTGTCTCATAGCTACAAAAACCAACCCACTAGGATACCTACTCCCACTTTACAATTAATCTTATCCACAGTTTATCTTGAAATAATTTTTAGGAGGGAGAATCCAGCTTTGAACCACCATATTGATTGAATTAGACTGCTCAGGTTTCTGGGAATTTAGTTCTTTCATCATCTGCAAATCCTCACTTGCCTGCTTCACTATCACGTTTGGATGCTTGAACTCAGGGTGCTTGAACTCATTTTGGAATACCACCATGTTCATTCCGTACTATATTCTCTGTATGATTTTATTTATTTAAAAGAAAAAAGGAAAATTCTATATGCCTTGCCCCACTAAGTCAAAGAACTAGATTCTTATAACTAGAATAAATAAGGAAATAAATTGGTGATTATAAATTGGGTTCTGAGAAAATATGTCCCACTTAAGAAAAAAAATTAGATTCCAAAAATCAAATAAATAAATAAACATCGATTTGGTTCTAGCAAGAGGAAGGGATAAGACTTGTGATTTGCTAGATGAAGAATCTAATGGATTCAATTGAGACTAAACTAAAGTTAAATCCCACAAAGAAAAACAAAAGATTTGAATGCAAAACAATTGTAGCTAAGGCATATTAGGTATTGGTTACAAAAAATATAACCATGCTTTTCTCTATCTTTTTTGCCTTAACCTTATTTTCTCCTTCTTTTCTTGCTTCTATGTTGGCAATTCGGCTTGACCCAAACTCAGCAGTGGTTTTCTTTTGGGCTGGCCACAATAATGTAGAAGGGAGGGCTTAAAATATTCTAATCCAATGCTCCATTTTCAACATCAACTTAGGCTAAGCCTTCGTGCTCTTCATACATGTTTTGATTATTTTTTGATAAGTAACAAGTTTTGATTATGTACCTTGCAGCAGGAGCTTATGTCCACTGTGTCATTCGGTAATTCTTGTGTGTCTTTTTTTTTTTTTTTTTTAGATCCTGCCTTATTAGTGCATGAAAATAAGAGGCATGATGAACTTGTAAACATCATAGTTAAATCAGGAGACTAATGAAACTTAAAATCCTAAATATAGAGGTGCCCATTCATTGGTATGCAATACAATCAGTTTTGTAAATGCTGTAACTTATAGTTGATATGCAATGCAATGCAGTGAGTTTTGTAAAGTTTTGATATGTAATGTCTTCATCATATGCTTCATCATCTTTGAACACCCCTCCAAAATGTTTATGCGGAGAGATGACACGTCTAAAATTGTCGAACACTCCTAAAAATCCAAGGCGACCTTTTTATTCATGTCCAAATTACAATAAAGAGGTAAATACTAATTAGTTAGTCTTGTTTGTGCAACATTTTTGGAGACCTTGAACTTGGCATTATGTAATTAGTTAGTCTTGTTTGCTGCAGGGAAGGCCATATTGTGAGTACTTTTTATGGGCAAACATTGGAGTAGAAAATGAAGCAAAAGTTGTTTGCGAAAGAGAACGTGACCTCCAAGAGAGAAAAGAACTCCAAAAGTGGCAAGATGAACTCCAAAAGTGGGAGGAAGAACTCCAAAAAAGGGAGGAAGAACTCCAAAAAAGGGAGGAAGAACTACAAAATGATCGGGAACTTGCACGCAACAGTCCAAATTGCATGTATTGGGGACTTGCAATCTTAATATTTTGTTGTTGGATAGGATCAAGAACAATTACAGATTAAGTAATTGAGTATCAAAAATGTGTAATGTTGTTAACTAGGTTGTAATAGATTGGTTTGCCACTTTTATCAATATTGTACAAGGGACAAACCGAGTAGTTGTGTATGAACTTTATCAATATTGTTATCCTATGTGAACTTTATCAATATTGTTATGCTTTCAGACAAATAAAATTGCTATGAATTCAATATAAAAATGAAAATGACCATCCTATAACTTTATCAATTTGAAAGAATCCATCCTGTAATATGAAAATGACCATACCATAATATATCGAAAATGACCATCTTGTAATAACTTCTTACCCATAAAATGGTTCAAATATCCAACTTCACAAGAAAGTTTAAGTTTTACAAGAATATAAAACCACATCATATAGCTAATGAAAGGAACAAGTTCTTAACATATTCAATCAACTATTACAATCTATAACTTCTTCAAATCTATTCCTTCTTTCATCAGTCATCAACGGGGCCTGTCATTTTGGAGTTCTTTCATCAATCATCAAGGGGTTCCCTATTTCGGAGTTCACCTGCAAGTATTAAGAAATATTTAAAATCATGCAAACTATAGAGCATTTGAGCATTCGGATTGAAGATAGATGCAATAGGGAACATTATTTAAACGCTTACTTGAGAAACCACGCTTTGTTGTGTAGCAGGCAGTTGCGATGGTGCTACCGAATCAACGGGGAAACCACATCATCATCATCATTCCCCAGCACTACACCATGATTATCAGTCACTATCTCATCATTTCTCACATTTGGGGTATCCATATAATTACTGCTTTCTGAAAAAAATAGCGATCGCCTAGTAGATGTGCATTCTTCCCCTTCTTCCATTTCGGAGTTAATCTTCATATATTTAAAGCACAACATTAAAGACAAAAATTATATTAATTCATATTAGAGTCCAAGCAAAATATAGACTTAAATAAATTTAAAATATACAATATATTGGAGGTCCTTTAGGCTATTCTTGATGTACTATCAAAAGTAAAATTATATTAATTCATATTAGAGTCAAACTTTCAAATTAACTAAAAACAATAAAATATTAATTCATATTTGGATAGGGCCCCTAATTTCTCTTTTTAGTTCCTGCAAGTAAGAAATAAATGGCCATTAAAGTGAGAGAAAACATACAACTTTATCATTCTTTTGTACTACATACGTAAGCTAAGTAAATTACCTATTTTCTAAATTTCAATAATTTCAGTAAGTTGGATCCTTATACCAGAGATGAGCCATAAATTTGGAAACTACCTCAACTTGCTCTTTATCCCAATAAACCCATAAAATCTCACGAAGTGAAAATAGAGCCACAAAAACACATAGAGCCACAATTCATTACTAGCAAATAGAGCCAGAATTCATCACTAGCAAATAGAGCCAAAATCAGTATGCAAATAGAGCCACAAAAACAAATAGAGCCATAAAATCAGTGTGCAAATGGAGCCACAAAATCCATAGAGCCAGAAAATCCGAGCCATTGCAAGCAGAGAAAAAGTGTGCAGCAATGAAAACCAGAGAAAATAGACAACAACTACAAACAATGAAAACCAGATGGTGAATGATTTAGTCCGTTAACTACAAACTTCCAGCAATGAAAACCACAGAAAAATACCCAGCAACTACAAACAATGAAAACCAGAGAAAATAGGCAGCAACTACAAACAATGAAAACCAGATGGTGGATGATTTAGTCCGTTAACTACAAACTTCCAGCAATGAAAACCACAGAAAAATACCCAGCAACTACAACCAATGAAAACCAGAGAAAGATAGCCAACATCTACAAACAATGAAAACCAGACGAGTCCGAAATAAATAATGCAAGTCCTCTTCGGCAGGAAAAATTACCGTTAACCTCGTCGGCAGTCGATGGTCGATGGTGGAGGTCAGTCTGTCGATGGTGGGTGGAGGGTAGTCGTCAATGGTGGAGGAGAGGGCCGTTCAAATCGGGGGCAGCAGCGGCACGGCAGAAGGAAAAGAGTCAACTGGATTCAAGCTTGTGATTTAAATACGAGGCTTTGCTTCAGATTTAGGTTGAGGGAAGGGTATTTTAGTCAATTAACACTTTAAGTTGGGGATGATTTAGTCATTTTATGTAATAGGACTGCAATACAGTCCCCTTAAGGGGACTGTATATAGAACGACCCTTTCCATTAATTAGTCAGATTTGGATATTGTTAGTGGAGGATAATATTAAGAATATTTTTAGGAGATTGGGTAGGCTTCAAAAAATTGATTTGAACGGGTTAAGTGGGGGAAAAATCAGGAGACATCGAGACGCCTCTCTCTCCCCCTCCTCTCCAAATTTTCCTTTGAGTTTTCATCATGGCCTTGTGTGGCTAAATTTTCATAATTGGTCAAAGGAAACGGAAGTCTCGAAAACAAGAAAACTATGAGATCTAATTAGCTTTTATTGTTCAATTTATGCTTTGAGTATTAGATGTTATTTTGTGCCTATTTTCATGATTGTCTTGTTTAATTACTAGGAGGCCAACTAGTTTATTATTCGTTGCAATCTACTACAAGATTAGATATCAAATTCGTAATTGTTGGATCCTTTTAATTTGTGAAGCAACTAAGATTTAATGATTTGCTGCGTCAGAAATTATTAGATCTTAGGAAGAAAACGCTCGATGAAATTAAATGCAACCGCTTGTGCTTGTGTTGTTAAGCTTCATCGATTTCTCTAATTCTCAAGGCTGCTACTAGATTAAACCTTTAGTGCTTGTCTTGGGTTGTTTAGTGGTTAAGGTTAATTAGATCGCTTGTTTTCTAATTAACTGGGACTAAGGAGAGATAGGAAAATAATTCCAACGGTGAATATTCAAAGTATGAATTAATATATACTTGCATTGATGACCAATTGTAAAATTCCGATGGTGGATGTTGACTTAGACCAAGGTTTGTTCTTTTGATTGATTTTGATAATTTAATTTGAATTGTTCCTTAATTGTTCTTCTTGAAATTTTTCTCATTAAATTCAAGCCCCCACATCCTTGTTCACGTGGCATAAAAGTAGGTTAGACACTCTCCGTGGGAAGGATCCTTACTCACACTACTACATCCATATTTTTTAGGAGTATAAGTTTTATTTTTGGTTGCTTGTGACAACACACCAAGACCCTTGGTGCCCATTAGTCTCATTTTCTAAAACTATTTATTAAAGTTCCACCCTAAGGACAGACGTTACAATAAACTAAGAAATTTACTCGAGGCCAAGTTAAGAGGGGGCCTTCACTGATTTGGAGGAGCATTTGGGAGTTGATGGATCTGCTTATAGAGGGTCTAAGATTGAGAGTGGGAATGGAAATAAAATCAATATATGGGGAGATACATGGTTGCCTACTAGAACTTTCAGCTTGCAATCCCCAATGCATATTCTTAACAATCATTAAAAAGCCAAAGAACCAATAGATGAGTAAAGAGGAGGCTAGAATGTTAACCCTCATAAGAGAAGTGATGGGTGATGAAGAAGCAGAAGTGATTGCAGTCTACCTATTAGTAAGATGGGTAGTGAGGATAAATTAATTTAGAGCCCTACTAAGAATGGTAGGTTTCTCTATAAAGAGTGCATACTAACTGGTAGTAAGCAGAATGAGGAAAGTGGAAGGAGAGCTTTCAAGCAAGAATGAGGAAAATGCTAGGTGGAAGAGGATTAGAGAGATGAATGTACCAAATGTCATTAAAACTTTTGTCTGGAAAGCTGTCAGTGATCTCCTTCTCATAAAGAGGAATCTGTTCAAGAGAAGAGTAGTTGAAAATTCCTTTGTCCCATTTGTGAGAAAGTAAAGGAAACAAATTGTCATTCTTTGTGGAGTTATGCTGCGGCCACTAATGTCTGGGCTGAACCTTTGTACCCTATTTAGAAATGGGTTTGTAGGGAGTATGATTTCTTCATAATTCAGGAGCAACTGGTGAGCAGATTAAGGAAACAAGAGTTGGAGGAGGTTGCTTCAATTATGAGAAGGATTTGGTTTAGAAGAAACAAGTATATCTATGAGGATAAATTTAGTAGCCCAAGTTCAATTATCAGTAGGGTTAGGGATGACTTGGAAGATTTTCAGCAGGCTCAAGGACTGTCAAAGAACCAAACACTCACAAATGGAAGAGTAGATAGAAAATCAAAGTGGCAAAAAACCAGATAACAGGACACTCAAAGCTAATTGGGATGATGCCATCATACAAAGAAATAGAGAATGGGAGCTGGTGTTATCATCAGGAAAGGGGATCATAGCAACGTTGTTCATGAACCCAAAGATGTTGGGGATTTTGATTTGCTTATCAATCTATTTCAATAGCCCAAAGAGGCTACCTTTAGAATGTGGCCATGACCACAAAATACTATAAAAACCAAAGCATAGTAAAGTGAGTACCGAAATAAGAAGTCATTCCATATTCCTCTCCTATTTTACTCGTTAAGAAGAGATGATTCATCCGTAATTTGGGCTTCTCGGTTTTTAAATCACATCACCATTTATAGACAAGTTCTCCATTTTTGTGATTGATGAACACTCAGAAGAGTTGCATGCATGGAGCCTACATATAATTTCTAGCTTTATTTGTGTATATCATATTAGAATACATCCACTAGATGTTGAGAAGACAACACTTTGAACCCACCACTATCATTACCAATTCATAGTAGTGCCCTTTAGCTTTCTAATTCCAACTTCGTTGCTTTTTAAGACCATGTTGAATAGGTTTTTCCAATGTTAAGGGATAAGTGTTCATTTGGTAATCCCAAAGTTTGCTATTTGGGTTGTATTATTTCTCCTCAAGTTGTTGTGGTGGACCCATAAAAAGTTGGTATGATTGCTTGGCCTAAGCCAACTGTCCTTGAGGAGCCATGTGGATTACTTGGATTAAGATGCTATAACAGATAAAGCATCTGAGGCTAAGGAGAAATTACAAGACAATGACTAAGTTGTTAAAGAAAAATGATTTCCTTTGGTCAACTCATGCCAAATAAGCTTTTAAATAGTTAAGGCCCCATTTGGATGTTGAGCTGAGTTGAGATGAGTTAAATTCTTTATGAATAATAGCAAGTTAAGATGGTGAAATGAGTTTTGTGGGACTCATCTAAGATGAGTTTATATGTATTTAGATATTAAGATGAGTTTAGATGTATTTATGGGAAGTTGAAAAGGTTGTGAGTCTAGTGTGTAAAAAAGTATTGAATTTAAAAAGGTTGTAGGTCTCACGTATAAAAAGGTTTTGAGTTGAGATGAGCTTAGTGAGATGAGTTTAGGTGCTTGGATATCATACTTAGCTTAATTAGACTGAATTGAGTTCAATCCAAATTCTAAATGGGGCCTAAAGCTACTAATTATGATGCAAGCTCAGATAATCACCCTTCCTGATTTTCCCAAGCCATAAACAATAAGCCAGTAGCTTTTTTTCAGTAAGGGACCCCAATTATGAAAAAGAGATATCGACACTAGTCTTGGTACTCTTAATTTGCACAAATCAATGAAGTCAAGTCTCTACTAGAAGAAAACTACTTTAACAATAGCTCAACGATGAATGAAAGAGAAATTTAGGTTGAGGTGGATGAAACTAAAGAGAAAAATGTGATATTTATGAAAGAGAATTTGACTAAAATAGTTGGAAATATGACTATTTAAAAAATATAACTGTTGGTAAATATATGAAAGTTGAAACATATGGCCATTGAAAAATGTGATTTAGCAAGGAGATCTGATAGTCCTGTTAGATATAATAAAGCTCGAATAACTGACCCAAAGAGATAGAAAATAATAAAGATATAAAGCATAGAAAATACTAAACCTCGAAAATCCCAATAGTTCTATTACTTATACACCATTTATGATGAGGTCACGCAGTTGTAAAAAACTCAAGACAAATATTTTCGTATACTAACTAATATGGCAGGTTCTATATCAATGGTTCATTTTGACGAAACTAAAGAGAACAATGTTCTATTTATTAGAGAGAATATGACCATTAATGCTAAAATTGTTGGAAAAGACTGTTTAAAAAATATAACCATCGGGTTAGAATTATGAATGCTGCTACTATGCTGCCCAGCGTGTATCGCCGGACATGCCCCATAGTGCATTTGCACTTTTTTCTTTTAAACTATTTTCTAAACATCTTGGAACATTTGTAAAACAAAAATCACAAATTCACTAATAATTACTTCCTTAACCATTAAAAAAAAAATTAAAACATGGTCAAACTAAGGGACAAACCTAAGCAGCATAGTATCATTTTCCTACAATAATTAAAGTTGAAAAACATGACCATTGAAGAATATGATAAAGTTATAATATTTAACCCAAGAGGTATAATTTAGCAAAAAGACTGTAACAAACCTATTAGCTTATGAAGCTGGAAACTATGATAAAGTCACAGAGGATAGTAATGACCAAGCGTTCTACTATAAAAACATATGCACTATAAATTAGGTCATATGCACCTACAACTAGGATCCCATTCATTTTAAGAAGAGTGCATAATAGAGAAATATTTTTTCGATATACATACATCTAGCCCTAACAATGGTTGCTAGGTAGATACCCGACTTTCCAAGCATACTCACCCGTCCCAAAGGGTACCAAGCAAACAAATTAAGACATAAAAAACGTATAAGCAGCGGGTAGCCTGCCTAGGTTTCAGTTGCCCAAACCCTAAACATCTTTTTCATCATCTTCTCCTCATGCCTTCTTCTTCTTCCTAGATCTCTATAGCCTACAACCAAGGTCTCTATGCAAACCAAGAGTCAATTCGTGGTCACGATTAAGAGAGTTTGGGACACACGACCTAGTTGTGGCCGCAGGTAAGGGATTTAAAACCAACAGTTAAGGCTTTGTCAATGGGTCTTTGCGCAAAACCATAGCCAAAGCCATGATCATGGGTAAAGGGGTTTGCGGAAGTGCATACCTCTTTTCTTTTTCTAAAAAAAAAAAAAGATTATAGTTAGATCTACGTAATGGGAGTTTGATCTATGACTTGAGATTTGAATGTGAAATTTTGGGTACAGATCTTATGATTTAGGGGTTGGATCTTAAATATAGGGTTTAGTTTGGTGAAAATCACGTAGTGAGCTGAAAAATCTACCTGCCCATTAGAGGGAACGGGTGGACAAGAGGTCCGAGCAGAATAAAAAATGACCATCTCACCCTTGAAGGGGGTTGGGGAAGGTGGGAAAGGGTACTACCCACCCGTTCCTAATACAATAACCCTTTCTTCTTTGTTATGGAAAGCCTCCCAACTTCCAAGCAATGAACCTTGTGTCTTAAACCTTTGACTCATCCAACAGTCCAATGCCTGTCTCTTCATTTCCAACTACATCTTTTCATCAGCTTTGCTAACTTGTATGGTTTCTATTTGTTATATTTTCAGCCCTCTCACAACAAATACTCAAATAACCAAATTAATGTAACTGGTTGTAATATGCAATTAATTTGAATAAAGGACAACCAAAATTCCAAGTAAATTAAATGATGAACGTGATCAGTTTAGTTTTCTATTTTAAACAAATTAGAAATTTGAAATCACAATAAACAAATTAGAAATCTGAAATCACAATATATATTCATGCAAGATCAAAAATAAATGCAAGAATAATAAAAGAAATGCAAAATCAACACAAGAAATTACGTGGTTCGACCCTAATGGTCTACATGCACGACAGGAACAGTTTAGGAGTCTTTATTATTGAAGAATGCTTCAGAATAGAGTTTACAATCACTTACAACCATTTCTCATCTCACAAAAATAGGAAGTGGCTTCCTCGTATTATTCTCTAACGAAACCACACCTTTCTTGCACTTGATTTTCACCTCAAGTGCTGATTTGATCTTGATGAAAAACTAGGGTTTCACTCTCTATTTCTCTCAGACGGCGGCTTCATGAAGAAGAAGAAAAGAAAATTTTGACTCTGGTTCTCCCGTAAGGCTCACATGCCTTTATACATAAAACTAAGTAATTACATAATTGCCATTTACCCAATATTACAAAGAATGCCATTAATGAAATACAAGGAAATGAGCAAACGGCAAGTCGTTGGAACCAAAAGCTTGGCATATCTTCAACAAATCTCCACCTTGTCAAGTCTTTTATCCTTGCAAAGTGATATTCTTCTTCCTCTAAACTGTTCCTGCAAAGTAATCCGACCTCTAATAGCTCCTCAGATTAATCAAATTTAGGCAATGCCTAAACTTGGTAGCTGGTAGGAATTTTGTCATCATATCATAAGGGTTTTCCTCAGTTGGAATTTTTTCTACTTTAACCTCTCCAGATGCTATTACATCCCTTACAAAATGAAGTCGAATGTCGATATGTTTAGACCTTTCGTGATATACTGAATTCTTGGCAAGATGTATAGTGCTTTGGTTATCACACCTTTAAATATGCCTAACTCATGTGAAAAACCATTTAACCACATAGCCTCTTTTATTGCTTCTGTCATAGCAATATATTCAGCTTCAGTTGTTGATAAAGCAACTATAGATTGTAAATTAGCTTTCCAACTAATAGCCCCTCCAAATGCTATAAATACATACCCAGATAAAGACTTTCTGGTATCCAAATTAGCAGTATAGTCAGAATCCACAAATCCCTCTAACTCACTCCCCTGCTGCACATCCCCTCCAAACCTCAAACCTAGACACTGTGTTCCAATTAAGTACTGTAATACCCACTTTATAGCATGCCAATGTGGCTTCCCAGGGTTACTCATAAACCTACTTACCATGCTAACAACATAGGTTAAGTCAGGTCTAGAGCACACCATAGCATACATGATGCTTCCCACCATTCTTGCATAGGGTATACCTTGCATAAGTCTAATGTCTTCCTCAGTTTTAGGGGCTTGATTATGGACAGTTTTGAATGCTATCCTATTGGTGTGCTAACAGGTTTTAAATTAGACATATCAAACCTGTTGAGGATCTTGGTGATATAGTTTTTCTGAGATAGATAGAGAAGTCTTCTTTTCCTATCTCTAACTATTTCCATACCTAATATCATCTTAGCTAGCCCAAGTTCCTTCATCTCAAATTTTGTTTTCAATATACACTTGACTTCTTCAATTAGATCAGCATCCCTACATGCTATAAGCATGTCATCTACATACAAGAGTAGGTAGATAATGTGGTTCCCGGAATGCCTAAAATACACACAGCAATCATAATGACTCATTTTAAACCCATTGTCCAACATATGAGAGTCAAATCTTTTGTACCATTGCCTTGGGGACTGTTTAAGTCCATACAATGATTTTTTGAGTAAACATACACAATCAGTGTTGGACTTATTTACATAACCCTCAGGGGGTTGCATGTAAATAGTATTATCTAGTTCACCGTGCAAGAAAGCCGTTTTTACATCTAATTGCTCCAAGTGTAAATCTTCATAAACAGTATAGGATAGAATTAATCTTATTGAACTATGTTTAACAACATGTGAAAAAATTTCATTAAAATCTATCCATTCCCTTTGAGTGAATCCCTTTGCTACCAACCTAGCCTTATACCTAGGACCATCAACTCCAGGTATGCCCTCTTTCCTTTTGTAGATCCATTTAGACCCTACCAGCTTAGCCTTTTCAGGTTTAACAACCATTTCCCAAGTATGATTCTTTTTCAAAGAATCCATTTCCTCATCCATGGCCTGTACCCATTTCTGAGACTCAATACTTTCCATGGCTTCCTTGTAGGATCTAGGATCCATTTCTACAACTTCATCTGCTACGGTCAAAGCAAAAGCAGTCAGCTTAGCTTGACCATACCTGATGGGAGGTTTTATAACCCTCCTCTTTCTATCCCTGACCAAGTTGTATGAACTAACTCCACCTTGGTCCTCATCACCTAAAGTGGAAGTTTGAGTCTCAACATCCTGGCCTTCTAATTTCTTCAAATTATTCTCAGGTTGCACCATCTCAAGATGTATCTTCTCCGGGTTAGTATCCTGAGTGGGTTCAAGTCTTTTAGTTTTAACCCGAGACATTTCATGTTCATTAAAGACCACATCTCTACTAATGATACATTTTTGTATTCCTGGCTCATCAGTCCATAATTTGTACCCTTTTACTCTCTCAGGGTACCCTACAAAGATACATTTCATAGCTCTTGGTTCCAGTTTGTCAGTTCGGGTATGAGCATATGCAACACACCCAAACATCCTCAAGTAGTCATAGTTAGAAGGTTTTCCAGTCCACATTTCTTGGGGAGTCTTAAACTCTATGGCTGATGAAGGACTCCTATTAATTAAATGGACTGCAGTTGTCGCTGCTTCAGCCCAAAAAGACCTAGGGAGTCTCGAGTTTGACAGAAAGCATCTAACTCTCTCCAATATGGTCCTATTCATCCTTTTGGCTAGACCATTCTGTTGAGGGGTTTCCCTTACTGTTTTATGCCTAGCCATACCCTCCTTCTTACAGAACTGATCGAATTCACTTGAGAGATACTCAAGCCCATTATCAGTTCTTAATTTCTTAACCTTCCTTCCTACTTGAGTTTCTACCAATTTCTTCCATTCCTTGAATTTCTTAAAAGTGTCACTCTTATTTTTAAGAATGTACAGCCACATTTTTCTAGAATAGTCATCAATTATAGAGAGGATATAACTTCCCCCTCCATGTGAATTGACCCGTGCTGGACCCCAAAGGTCCGAGTGCACATAGTCCAGGGTTTGTTTTGTAGTGTGAGTGGCTGTTTTAAAGCTTACCCTTTTAACTTTCCCAAGGATGCAATCCTCACAAAAAGGTAAATTTTCCAGTTTTTTCTCACCTAACAACCCCTGTTTATGGAGTTCTAACAATCCCTTGTGACTCACGTGACCTAACCTTTTGTGCCATAGAATTACCCTATCCTCACCCTTCTCTAGGATAGAAGAAACCTCACCTATAACAGTTTTCCCAATGAGGGTATACAAGCCATTTTTAATGACTCTTTTCATCACAATAAGTGAACCCTTAGTAACCCTCAAAGATCCAAATTCAGATCTAAAAGTGTATCTAGATAGGTCTAACTCACCTAGTGAGATTAGGTTCCTTTTTAATTCAGGTATGTATCTAACCTCAGTTAAGAGTCTTTCAATACCATCATGAAGCTTTAGTCTCACCGACCCTATACCCTGGATTTTACAAGACTTATTGTTACCAAGCATCACAAACCCCCCATCTAAACTAGTGAAGGTTTCAAACCATGTTTTATTAGGACACATATGAAAAGAACATCCTGAATCAAGGATCCATTCTTTTCCTGAATCAACATCTGACACATTTAGAACCTCGGCACTCTCATACCCATCACTCACAACCGAGGCATCCCCCTCCTCCTTAGACCCATTTCCTTTGTTAGATCTCTCATCAGGGCAATCTCTTTTGAAATGCCCCTCTTTGTGACACAGGAAGCATTTTAATTGCTTCCCTTTAGACTTGGACCTACCCCTTACATTGTTTTTATTATTTTTTCCCTTTTGACCTCTTTTTTCAGCTCTCCCCCTCACAGTCAAGCCCTCCCCAGGTTCAGATTTTATTTCAGACATGGCTTGTAATTCTCTGGAGTGTAATACGACCTGAACCTCATCTAAGGTTAGTGTTTCCCTCCCATACATCATGGTCTCTTTCAAACTAGCATAAGTATTATCCAGAGAACTCAACAATAAAATTGCTTGATCTTCACCATTAATTTTAATATCAATATTAGTCAAATCTAAAATAATTTAATTAAAAGAATATAGATGGTCAGAAATCGATATACCTGCAGACATCTTGAATGTGTAGAGCTTTATTTTCTTATACAGTCAGTTGGCCAGAGATTTTGTCATGTAGAGGCTCTCTAATTTCAACCAAATTCTAGCAGCGGTGTCTTCGTTCGCTACCTCCCTCAGAACTTTGTCTCCGAGAAAAAGAATGAATGCGCTGTGAGCCTTTTTCAAGATTTCTTTCTTATCCTTCTCTTCAACAGTTTCCATTTTCTTTTCTCCAAGAAGAGCTTCTTGGAGACCCTGTTGAGTGAGAAGGGCTTTCATCTTGATCCTCCACAGCCCAAAGTCATTCTTTCCATCAAATTTTTCAATATCGAACCTTGCAGTCCCCATCGAACCAAGCTCTTGATACCACTTGTTATATTTTTAGCCCTCTCACAACAAATAACCAAATTAATGTAACTGGTTGTAATATGCAATCAATTTGAACAAAGGACAACCAAAATTCCAAGTAAATTAAATGATGAACGTGATCAGTTTAGTTTTCTATTTTAAACAAATTAGAAATCTGAAATCACAATATATATTCATGCAAGATCAAAAATAAATGCAAGAATAATAAAAGAAATGCAAAATCAACACAAGAAATTACGTGGTTCGACCCTAATGGTCTACATCCACGGCAGGAACAATCTAGGAGTCTTTATTATTAAAGAATGCTTCAAAATAGAGTTTACAATCACTTAACCATTTCTCATCACACAAAAATAGGAAGTGGCTTCCTCGTATTATTCTCTAACGAAACCACACCTTTCTTGCACTTGATCTTCACCTCAAGTGCTTATTTGATCTTGATGAAAAACTAGGGTTTCACACTCTGTTTCTCTCAGACGGTGGCTTCACGAAGAAGAAGAAAAGAAAAATTTGACTCTGCTTCTCCCGTAAGGCTCACATGCCTTTATATATAAAACTAAGTAATTACATAATTGCCATTTACCCAATATTACAAAGAATGCCATTAATGAAATACAAGGAAATGAGCAAACGGCAAGTCGTTGGAACCAAAAGCTTGGCATATCTTCAACACTATTAAAAAGGTTTTGTGATTAAGGAGTATGAAATTTAGTTAGGTATGATTGATGTAGAAGCTGGATTGCTTATTTTAAAGACGATTTGGATGTTGAATTTTATGGTTGGCCAGAGAAGAGAAGTAGTAGCAACCCTAGAATCTTCCTCATTCCCATCTTTCTCTCTTAACACATTTCTCAACGCAAAAAAGTTCAGCGAGAACTTTTGGTTAGTGCACATAGGTTTTTGGTATCTAGAGCCTCCATATCTTCTTTCAATGACTTTTCCCCTTATTTTTCCCCATTTTTCTCCTTGGAATGAACTATTTTTAAATGGTCCACATCAAACAATGGCTGCTTTTAGAGCATTTCCAACCGGTACCGCATACGATACTTTTCTCTATAATTTGATGGAAATTTTAGGGACATGCTTAAAATTATCTCTACATCCGAATTCCCATTTTGGGAAAAGTGTTTGTGAAATATACAGTGATTTTCCATATTTGGAAAACTACTGTACATTCCTAAATTATTTTTTATTAATATTTTATTCTAATCATTTACACTTTCTATTATATTTATTTACTTCCAATCATCTACAATTTTTTATCATATTCATATTTATTATAGTTTTAAATAATAATTTTAATAATTACGAAAATATAAAAAAATTAATTATAAAAATATTATCATACCCACAAAAAATAATTTAAATTTTTGTTTAAAATATTCACTAGAGTAATAATTCAAAACATAAGAAAAAATATTGAGTAATTAAATTTGTAAATAGAAGTGAAAGAAAAAAATAATAAAAAAGGAATAGAGAAATATTATTTTAATATAATAGAGAAATGATAGGGAATGAGACGTAGGAGATTTTTGAAAGAAGGGTAAAATTTAGAAAAAAATTTTAGGGAATGTCATTTTTAGCTAAATTATAGGAAATTTTATGGGGAATCTAATGTGAATGCTCTTAAATACGTCATCTTTTCTCCATAACATTTTGTCATGAAGAAAGGAAATTAAG
Organism: Carya illinoinensis; assembly: GCF_018687715.1. NCBI lineage: Eukaryota > Viridiplantae > Streptophyta > Magnoliopsida > Fagales > Juglandaceae > Carya > Carya illinoinensis. The sequence goes on from NC_056758.1 coordinate 12,336,475, forward strand.
TGAGATTATACGGCAAAACCAATTAGAAAAATAAAAAATAAAAATACCAATTATACAACAGATCTTATTATATTAGTGTCTATTATAAATTTCTTCTATGTAATACTAATCGATAGGGCCTCATTGGTGAGTGCTATAATATCTTGTTCATTGGAATCTATGGCTATAGATCCAAATCCATTAGTATGGAACATTTTCTTTTCCAAGTGAAATCTCCTAATATATAAAAGAATTAAAAGTGCTTTCGTTGTTGTGGAATAAGAAGCCTTCCTATCTTAATACATGTATTTAATTTATATTTACTTTATTCGGAGCTAGTAGAGTAGGATATGCTTTTTGGAGAATATGAGTCTAAGTAATAACAAGAATATTTCTAGTAAAACGTCTTTCACAATCCCACAATCTCCGGAGAGGTAGTTCAAAAATAGAACTTGCTCATTTGGTTTTTGGGGAAATCAAAGACCGCCTCTCCTTTACATGTGTCGACTCAGATGCAATCAACAAAACAAAAGAAAGTAAAATTCGAACGAAACATGATGGGTTGAACTGGATTGAAGAGTGCCACGGGTGCAATAGGCATTCTCTAATGGAAGTAGGTGGCGAGATTGGCAATGGAGGATCAATAGGGAGAATAAGTGAGGCCTTTGCTCTTCGATTTAACACAGATGAGTGGCACATATTGTTTTTATCCTCAACATCAGCCTCCTATTCGGTGGTGTATAGAACACTGTAGGCACTCTCTTCTGCTACCTACACACTATACCGTGTGACCACGTCAGTCGTAAAAAACCTTTCCCAACACAAGTATCGTTTATACCAACTAATGTGGTTGGCTTTCACATCAATACTGCATTAGGTGTGTCAGTAAATAAGCATGCAAATAGATTTTTTACAAAGCCAATCAATTTCAATGTGGTAGAGGAGGCTTATTCGAGATGATATGGACCGTGGATCATGGGTTTCCAAGGGCCTATTGGTTTTCCCACAATTGTAGACTGTAGTACCAAATGCTGTAAGTTGTCCTGGGTTGTCTTAGACGGGCTTGGCAGGCTGTTGATTTCACGAGCCTTTTAATTCATTATTGTCGGAGCCTTTTGATTCGGTTGGACTCTAACCAGTTAAAGAAGTCTTACAGTAAGGTTTTTGATGTTAAAGAACTGGCTGAAAAAATTGTGATTCTCAACCAAAACAGTGAACAATTCTCATTGATAAACTATTACAGCTGTTGTTTTTTCAGGATACAGTTTCCATATATGTCCGGTATGACCCCTACAGGTATTTATCCACACAAAACTCCAGTTTCTCTTTCCTGATTGGTACCATGAAACTTCCTCCCAGCTTCAACAGCTTCCCTGTGGACGTGGCAGGTACTCAGAGGATGTATTTGATTGATGAAATAAATTTTGCAGTCCCTCTTAAAGAGTAAGATGTCCCAAGTAAACGAAACTCTTCAACAATTAGCTCATTTCATGGATTTTACAATCAATAAAGAAAACAATAAACAATTTTTTTCTTTTTTTTCATTTCGTAATGTAGTCATCGGCATGCCAAAACCAAGGCCTAAGTAAATCCAGAGATGGTGGACGTGATTATTACCTGAAGGCAAGCACAAGTTCCTTATTTTCGGGGTCAAGCTGCACTCCCTCATAAAAAGAGTTGGCTGCTTCATCAAACCTCTGCAATAAGAGAAACAAATAACATCAGACCACAAAGACCAATTTGTTGTTTCAAATACCATGGACCAGAAGCGAACATGAAAACATGCCTGCAACAAGCGTAAAGCTGCACCTTCCCGGTAGCAAGCTTTCGGCCAATCTGGCCGTAATGCTCGGCAGGTCTTCGCATCATCTAAGGCATGCTCAGCTTGACCCAAGCGTATCCAACAAAGGCTCCGATTGGAAAACAAAGTACCATCAGTGGGGTCTAAATCGATTGCCTGAATATGCATCCCAAACAATTACAATCGAAGTGCTGAAAGCTCACATGTTCTAGATATGCATCTGTGAATAAGGAAACTAATTTTGCCACTGATATCTATAACACATAATTTTTCAAAGTAAAAGCTTCTTTGTTTCTATAAGGCCACGTCATTAATTCTTGTAGTAAATATAAATTGATTATTTAAATTTCAAATAATAGAATAGCCTACAGAAGATGGTGTATCTACTACCAATGGAGCACTAAAAATATCAATCGCCAGCTAGATTCTGTCAGAAGAATAGTCATGAGAAGTTTAATTAATTAAGTCTTATTCACCTATTTGGTAAGAAGAGGTTAATTAGTTTCTTTGAAAATGCATTAATATTTTTTTATTTTATTTTTTTGCACCGGATGTCCAAGAACAAAGTCTCGACTAATGCCGAAGGTGCGCATGCTTTCGGCAAGGAGTTTCCTGCAAGTGCACTTCAAGTAATTCAAGGAGAAGTTGCCTCCAGTCAAATGGCCCCTAGAAATTGTTTGTACCCAAGAAGATTTGAACCTTAGACATGGAAGGAGTATACCACCAAGACCAAGGCTCTTACCAGTTGAGCCACACCCCTAATGCACTAAATTATATTGGTGGCTGACCATGAAATATGCTTTCTAGTCAAACAATAAATTGATAAGTTACCCCAATAATGTTCTATACAGAGATGTGTTCTCTGCCATCAGCTGAAAATTAGCAGCATCAACGAAGAGCACGACCAAATACAGAGACATAGGGTTGCAGCCGAAAAGGAAAATTTTCAACAGTAAAAGGGAGAGAATATTGAATTAGTCAAAGGAGAGAAGTATGAACTTGTGTATAAGCATCTACAGCAGTATGATAATCTTTTCTTTTGAAAGCATCATCTGCTCTACATTTTGCTTCTGCAGCTTTCTTCTTTGCTTCTGGTGCCACCTGAAATGTTGAACATTCATCACATCGGCAAACACAACAGTAAAAGTATTCCAACAGAATACTTCAACTCAGAAAGTTTAATATTTATGACTTCAGACAAAAAGTTTAATATCTCCATAATTCAAAAGAAAAAAAAAAATACACAAAATAAATCCAAAGGAGAAAATTTGTAAAGCCCTAATGGAAGGCCTAAACCACATGGCCCAAACTCCACAAGGACTAGTCAATGATACACTTGGAGCCCCATTTAAACCTTATAAAGAGCAAGAACTTTTCTTTACCAAGCAATGTGAGATCCCATTCACCACCTACCCTTATCAAAAGGTGAAAGTAAGTCCAATCCCTTGTCAGTGGTAGGGGGAGAACCGTTTCCTTGCTCACAATGATTCCAATAATCACAAAGTGGCATCTTAAATTTCTTTTCATTAGCATTTCAATGCTTCTCCCACTGGAAGAAGTTTTCAATAAGAATTCCACTTCTTATAGAAAACTTTGTGCAGCATTATAAGAAATAAAACCAGGAATTGATTCACAGACGTCTTTGATTCAGTCTTTTGGTTGAACTGACATTATTTTTTATAGGTAATGGTTGAACTGGCGATCAGAGAGTAAAAACTAGAATATCGAATTTGAATTGAATTTATGATAGTAACTAGATTTGAATTAGATATATAATAGTCTCATCTACAGAACATCCAGTGTAATCTTACCAAGATCTTTTTCTTTTCTTTTTTATTTGGCACCGGGTGTCCGAGAATAGCATCCCGACTAATCCCAGGGAAGCCCTCAGCAAAGAGTTTCCTGCAAGTGCACCTTGGAAAATTTAAGGGAAAAATTCCCCAACCCGATGGACCCTAGAGATTGTTTGCACCCAAGAGGATTTGAATCTTAGACCCTAGTGGGAGATTACTACCAAGACCAAAGCCTTTACCACTTGAGCCAACCCATAGGGTATTATCAAGAAAAATTAAAAGCTAGAAAGCATCCAATTTCAGACAACAGACAATCCAGAAAAGAATCTGAGCCACGGTAAGTATAACAAACAGAAAATTACATTAGAGAGTAAAAAACTGATACCTCAGGGGGATCTTGCTTTAGTAGATTGGTTTCCTTCGGCATATTAACATTGCTTTGGTCCCCTGTTTCTTCCTGAAAATTTTCCCTTGAATGTTAATACAAGAATCTAAACTAGAACTGGGTTGGCATACAAAATGGAAAAATTGAGCTGTAACTTGGTTAGATTTGGTACCAAATAGAAACTGATAGAGACTGTATTTTCTAGTGACACCAGGTGTCTCTTCGTTATTTGTTGCAAGTAATTATGGAATTTTTGTTGTTGTCGGGGTTAGTCTTTTATTCTCATATTTCCTTCCATTCTTCAGTGGATTTTTTTTATTGGCACCTGGTGTCTAGGACAAAGTCTCTACTAATCCTGGAGGTTCACAACATCCTCTTTGATTGGCATCGGGAATCCAGAACGAAGTCTCGACTGATTCTGGGGGTGCACAGCATTCTTAAGTGGAAAAGTTTCCTCCTTTCACCCAGTAATACAATCTCCTTTCCAGGGAAAATTTGAGGTTCTTCTCATTATGTACCCAGAACTCCTTTCACAATGGCTTAAGAGCTCCAAATTCCTTTGAATGGAGGAAGAAACTCTTTTTTTTTTTTTCAAATGAAAAAGAGTAGACATCTAGTCACTGGCACACTGCTATGCTGCTCATCAGGCCAAGAAACAATTCTTTGTTTTTTGGTCAGAAAGCTAAGGAAACATAGAGGTATTTTAAAATATTTATTTCAAAATCAAAATGTCCCCACGAAGAGATTGCACAGTTAGTCTTTAGTTTAAGCAGATATGATGTTTTGAATACACACTATAGAGCCTATATAAATATGGGCTCATAGAAAAATTGGAAAGCTTCCTTTCTTTCTCACATATCCAAAATTTAGTGCCTCGATATTAATACCTGTTGTTTGCTAGTTTCAGACTGCATATGCTCAAGTATTTCATCAACAGTCCAATTTGAAATGGTCTGAACTTTTGAAGTCAAAGGAAAAAGAATCTCAACGGCTCCTTGATTGCCTCGTGCAGCTGCAACCTGGATCGGCTTCAGACCATCCTGGTATGGCAAGAACATTTCTTTTTAACAAGTACCAAGAACATCCAATATCTATACTCACGAAAGAAAACATCAAATATGGGTATGATTTCAATTAATATTACTGTGAAGGAAACAACCTAAAATGGACTCATACAAGCAATCAAACCAATTGGTCAATTGGTAATTATAAGGAGTCAAGGAGAGATGGTTAATAGGCTGTGTCATAGAACTTTACTAATGTTTTGGTAACCAGGTAGTCCACTTAGTACAGAATATAATCTGGATGATTTGGCTCTAGCTATGAATGGACTCAACCAAAACATTTTTCCTATAAGAGACCATTTACAACTTAACAAGATTAATTTGAAAAGGTCCAACTTGGAAAATTTTCCCATATTTGAAATACCTCCAAGTTGGAAGTGTTAGGAAAGAAGACCAACGTCATGCAGAAGATTGCAGCACTTTGTTTTATAGCATGTATTTGGAAGGAAAAGAAAAATATTTATTTTTTTCTTTGGTACTGAAGTGTTGCCTATTGAAATATGGGTTTCCCAACCTACACTGAAAAAAAAAAAAAAAAAAGCACCTGTTATAAATTCTTAATGCACACTGGAGTATTGAAACAAATAAAAATCGTTTATTAAAATAACCACAGGCAGACCAACCAAAGCATGCGAAAGTAAGATGGATCCCCTCCCTTCCCCCCTTCCCCCCAAAAAATATCAATGAATATTTAAATTAAGTATGGGTCCTAAAATTAAAGTGTAAATTAATAACAAGTTTAGTACACTGCACTTACATTTTTTGGTCATGGGAACAATTTAGCACACTGCACTAATGTTTTTGCGCATGGAAACAAAAGATTTACCCACTCTTAATCAAGGATTGTTCATCATATAAATGTCATTTTTTTCTCTCTTTCAAATTTTTTTTGAGATCATATATGTGTAATCTGTTTTAATGAATAAAATAGAATTGACTATAATTACCAATGCAATAGGAGCGGGTTGGACCCCAACAAACAACCCCAAATACATTTTACAGTGCAGGAAAAGGGAAACAATTGGGTAACGGAACCTACAATCCTGGTCCTATATTTTCCTGACATGTGATCGTGAGAAAGGCTGTTGTGAAGGTGATTTCATGGGCTGCAGAACCCAACGCATTCAGATGCACATTGGATCTGTTCGGGTTGTGGTGCTCGATCAGAATATTTTCTCCTACGTACTTGGATAGGGGAACTTTCAAAGGTAGCTCCCAACAAAAGCAGTTTCAGGAGGAGAATGAAACTCGCAAAATGAAACAGAAGATGATCAGCAGCAGAGGAGAGAGGTGGCACATGGTGGCCAGATCTGGTTAAAAGGCAGGGTTGTTGGTGGAGGTGGTGGAACAGACACTTGGAGGCCTTCGATGGAGCATGTAAGGTGAGGACTAGTGGAATAGCACATATCTAAGCTTGAAAATATACCTAAGCTTGAAAATCCTAAAGGAAAAGAAACACAAGAAAATATACGAAAGAAAAACCGAGAAAATAGGAGACCAAGGCCAGAAAGCCATTGGGCAGCTAAGCGCGCCGATGACAGCCCGTTACCAACCATTGATCCAAAAGCCCTATAACTGTTGGATACTAATTTGGTTAAATCTTTAACCCTTAGTATCATAACATTCCACCATGCTTCTGAATCCGACGTCCACAGCAGCCCACTCTATCGATACTGACTCGGTGGTAGGCCTTTCCCTTTTGGCGGCTGTACTCATCTATTAGTATTCAATGACTTAATACTATGTCCATATATAGTATCAAGGCATTTTAATCCAACTTATAGGTCGCCCCCTTCGTGACTTGAACTAATGATGTGATCCCTGCTCTGGTACCAATTGTTAAAGACCCAACCATTGATCCAAAAGCCCTAGAACTGCTAGATACCGTGGCAGCCACGTAGTGGAGAGATCTGATGTTCAGTGTGAGGCAATGGTCAAAGTTGAGGCGGTGCTTCCATCAGTGGTGGAGGTGTTGCGAGAAGATGGACCAAATGCCCTAGATCTAGCCTCTAATGAGTTGATGACATAAAAGGAAACAAAAAAGGAAAACTAGGAAAAATAAGGAGAAAAAAACAAGGGATAAGTGGGAGAGAGAAATTGGGAGGCTGGTTTGATGAGGGAAGCGGTTAAGGGGATAGAGAGGCTGTTGGGAGAGAGCCACTGTCATATAAATGTAATCACAAACAAAAAAAAGGGTAAACTGCATATGCACAGCACAAGCATATAATGTGAGAAAAGGAAAGCACATACTTTCGAGTTTTTATTACTTACAGAACTCTAAAAAGAAATAAAGATAGGGATGGTATTAGGAAGCGTGGCACATTCCAGCAATGTCTAGTATGCCTAAATTCCTTAACCTAAGACAATTTAAAAGGTTAGGAAAGCATTATGTCTGAGTTACTTAGAAAGGAAGATCAAATTGGAAGTATCATTTTCTTGCTAATGAGGACTATAGACACCAATAAAAAAAATGAATAAAAAGTGTTGAAAGGTATCATCTTTATTTTGTGGGGATCTCATTTTCGTACGAGTAATTTTCATAAGTAGAGGTTCAAATATTCACAAATCTTTTTATTTGGATTTTATTCTATTAAGTGTTTCAAAAATCAATTGAATTCTTGACCATATTATTTTCTTTTTTGGGTGAATGTTGTTGGTATATCAAATGCCCCTAGCGTTAATTCTATTAGTAGTACTTGTCAAAAACAAAAAATCTATTAGTAGCCTTCAACCCACACAATGCGCAGGAATAATTCAGGTAGAATAATTAAGAGGTAAGGAAGCCAAGTGGGTAACTAATGATGAGTCAATAGTCACAATATGATGAATAGTCTTTTTTATTGAAAAAGTAAAGAGTTAAGTGTGGGAAAGTCAAATGACTAGAAATGGAAAATCAATAGAGAAGTGTTAGGTCTATACATAAATGATAGGAGACCTTTCATCTCTTTATATATATATATATATATATTAATGTCAAAAAACCGAGTGGGTTATACTGGTAATAAAGAAAATACAATGAAATGTGTTTTTAGCTTGTGAAGCGTTAGGATAGGTCAAAGTAAAATGAAACATAGATTAAAATGATGAGATAGCTCAATATAATACAAAGATGATGCTTATCAAAAACAATTTTGATAAGCCTTTGTATCAAAGAGGATGCTTCAGGGATTATATAGGTAATATATTTCATAAATTCCAACGGTAATGTAAAGACACTAGCATGCAAAAAAAATGAGCATGCTGACTCAAGATATAACGGGTCAATTCGTGACTATATATTAACTAATGAACTTATAGAAAGATGACTGTCTGATAATAAGTATAGCTTCACCTCGTCAGTGACATTTGGATCAGCTCCAGCTTTCAGCAGACAGTTTATGATTTCTAAGCTCCCATTATCAGCAGCAATATGCAAAGGGGTTGCTCCACCAGCGCTAATATTTACTTTAGCACCTGCCTATACATAAGAAAATGCAAAAATTAGGGTTGCTGAAGAAAATAATGCATAAAATGGCACAGAATCTAATTATCAGATTTCTTTTGCGGATGCACATAAACAGAGTAGTAGTTATCAGAACATTGCAATGAAATCAAATAGGTTCAAACATCAAACAAATGCCCTTTCAAATAAGCCCGAGCTCTACTCTTTTATATATATATATATATATATATATAAGTAATACAAAATTCTGTAATTAAAAACTAAAAGGCATAGTCTGCTGGCACCCCTGCTGGCATAGGCAAAAGATAAAGGACATAAGTGGGAAGATTAGACAACATACTCTTTGTCAAAGTAATTCCTACCCCTTTGGACAAATAGATTTCTTGTATAAAAAGGGAGGATTTCTTGTAATAGATTTCAATGGCATGAACATCCACGAATTTCTTGGATCTAAACTTATTAGGATTGGGTCTTGGAATGATATTTTACCATTAAAAAAAAAACAATTAATAAAAGCACGCTTTTTTGCGCTTTAAGCTCACACAAAAAACCCTAAAAAGTGCACTTTTGTAAATGAGCTTTGCTTTTGATAAGCAAAGCGCTTTGGCCTTGGAGCTTTGTGCTTAAGCGAGCTTTTAACAACACTAGGACACACTAGTGGAACGGAAATAGAGGCAAGAAACATAGGCAAATTGTAAAGAGTATTCTTGATCAAGGTTATCCCACCACTTTAGACAAATACATCCTCTTCCAACCAGCCAAACTATGCTTAATCTTCTCGATCACACCAGTCCAAATAGAAATTGCCTTGAAAGAGGCACCCAAAAGGAGGCCAAGATATTTCATAGGCAAAAAGGATATCGTACACCATTATGCAGTCCAACCTCCCACTAGAAACATTATCCAAAGAGCATGCTCTGACCTGGCGCAATCCACTTTCAAGAAATAGCTTCAAAGCTTAAAAATGGCCCTCAGGGAGCATATGTGGCTTGGGCTTGCCCAACAAAATATTAAAGTATCATTTACAAACAACAGATTGATAATGTTCAGAACATCAAGATTTCCCGTCCTTCAGAAAAGAAAGGGCATGTTTGATTAGGAGAAATTTTGAGAATGAGAATTTATAATGAGTTCTTTTGAGATGTATTGCTTGTTGGGTTTTGTAAAAATAGACATGAAAATGAATAATTTTTTCTATATATGTTTTGTACTGGAGTTTGTAAAAGTAGGTAGAGTTGAAAAGTTGCACGAATATAATTTTTTTTATGGTAGTTTGTGAAAAAGTTGTCATTGTTTTTTAACTGACAAATCTAGGCAAATGATTAGTTAAAGAGTTGAAATAGAAAGTTTTTTAGAATTGAAAGATGTTTGGAATGAAGTTGAAAAAAAAAATTGAAAACTTTTAAAAACTTCAAAAAAAAAAAATGTTAACCAAACATGACCAGAACCTCCATCAACGGTAATGAAGACAACATTCTATTTTTTTTTTATATAGGTATGAAGATAACATTCTATTAAGAGCCTCCACGACAATAATGAGAAGTTACGAAGATGAAAGATCATCTATCTTCAACCACAAGCTACTAAAGAAACCAGCAGGAAAAGCCATTCACTAGAAGAGAGAAGAATGCCAAAAAATGGAATGCACTATCTATGGCCGCTATTTCTCCTCAAAGCCACATCTCCCAAGCAAATAATAGAAAAATTCCCAATTAACATGATTGTAGGCCTTTTCAATATCTAATTTACAAAGCACTCTTGACTCACCTAAATTAAACCTACGATTTAGACCTTCGTTGGCAATAAGCACCAAGTCTAAATTGTGTACCACTTACAAACACTTTATGTGGATTTGAAATAATATTCTCAACAACCCTACTTAACTGATAAGCAAAGACACTGACTACAAGTGTTAGTGAAAGTGCTAGGCATCTTAAGTACAAAAGCCACCTAGAGCCTAGATGAAAAGTTTTAAAATATAACGTATAAAATCACCGATCAAAAAAAAAAAATAATGTATAAAAAAATATGCATAAAATATCATAAAAAGTTTAAAAACGCATGATAGTAACACTTTCATCCTATTAAGTCAATTGTCTAATATTATTGAGCAACATTGCAATCAAGTGATCAACTAATTACATAAATTTAAACTAGGCATTGAATATAGTTCTCTTGTGCTTAATAAAATATGTACAATCCAGATATTTTTCAGCCACAATCAAAGTAAAGTGCGTGGCTAAATCAAAATACACCCAAAAGGAAATAACCAAATATGCAAAAGAATTGTAGGTATGACTTGTATGCGAAAATAAGGAATACAATGCCATCCTAAAGTATGTTATCATCCTCATCATTAATCATACAACCATCAACATAGTCATCCACACATTTGTAGCCCTCATCATCTTCCTCATTTAATTTATCTAAATTAAATTACTATAGATAAATCTGATATTTTACATTCTTTTCAAAAACTACAAAAGCATGCTTTTCACACTATAATCTGACTAAGAAAAGTACCAAAAAGTGCTTAAGGTAAATGTGCTTTGATTTCAGTAAGCAAAGGGCTCCAGGCTTTGGTGTTTTAAGCTTGAGTGTGCTTTTACCAATACTGTCCATAGCCCTGGCATTTTTAGGAGTGAGGGTTGTGAAGTGCAATTAAGGCTTTTCTCAAACTTCTTGTTGGCATGAGACCTTCATACCATCATCTTGAATTTCATCCCAACAAGCTTAAAGAAACTATGGTGAAACCACACAGACCCTGTGCTATGTCACTAACCTACTTTTACCACCTTGAAGATCTCTCTCTTCAACAGCCTCTCAAACCACGTTTCCATCCCTTCCTCAATGGACTTAGGTCCCGAAGCAAATCACTGAAAATATATGTATATAATACTGTACAAAATGGGTCACAATCAGTCTCATCAGAGAAGACTAATCATCAACCAAAAGCATCTCAATAGTGTTGCTTCTCCAATGTGAGTTAGCCACTTGACAGAAAAACATCCTTCTTTCTACTTAAATATAATATACATTATCCAATGATAAAGTCCAATTAAGGTATATAATATCATAGTTTAGCAATGAATGTAAGATGTCATTTATGAAAGTATAAAACTGTATGAAATAAATATAGGTCCATTTGATTACATACACGGCAAACTATTGGAAAATTCCTAACAAAACATCCAAACATTGGAACTGTGCACATTTTCTTTCCTTTAAAATATTAAATAAAGTCAATTTCTAAGTCAAATTGGTTCTTTTTTTTTTTTTTTGGGGGGGGGGGGGGGGGGGGGGTATTATACGACAGATTCTCTCACTCTTGAAGATTTGTTTCTTATTGAAACAGACCCCTGTTAAAGAGACAAAAGAGCATCTTGGGAGTTAGTCTACAGAAAACAGGCATCCAACATCCTCCTTTTCCCAATATCGCATCATATTTCTCGTTTTTTTCCCCCTTTGCAGATTAAAGAGTATGCTATATAAAAGAGGAAGAAGAATATGGTAATACTCTCCCTAATTCCAAATATGTATTATATCCATCTCAAGTCTTTGTATTTTCTTGAGATTTGTGTTAGATCTTTGTTAGATAAGTGGTGGAAATTGCGTGGCACTTCTTTTATAAGTAACCTTGTTACTTGTATGGTACTGTTGTTCAGAGTTTTTTGGTGGTTTGGAGGTTCACAAATGATTCTATTCCATCAAATGAATATCTTTCGTGTTTTTTGCACCCTACTGCCACAAAGAATGGCTACACCGTTGAAGGCCTTGAATCTCTGTTCTCTTTGAATTCTCTTACGAGTTACATTAGATACAAAATCTGGGTCACTAAATACCTCGGATGGCTAAAGTTGATAGTTTGGTGCACAGTCTCGTGTTGGATTGATCATTATGGATTTAGTCAGTACTCTTCTAAGTTGATTCCGCTGCTGCTGAGTTGATCCAGTAGGTAGCTGCTGATCTGGAGCTGGGAACTTGCTGTTTAAGTAATGATCTAAGTTTTGTTTTGTGTTGGTCAATCTGTCATTGTATTACCGTGCTGCAGATTGGTGCGTACAGATTCTATTTAGTATAATACTAATCAGTTACCCAAAGCAAAAGCCACAGAGCTATCTTCATAATGAAGACATAACAATGCTCATAATCAAATAACTTGAGTAAACAAGAACAGAATGCAATTGAAATAAACCATCAAAGCCTCCAAAAAGGAACTGAGTAATATTGACGGCATTTATATATCTCCAACTTGTAAAATAGATATGCAGAAAGCTCTGGCACAAAGTCCATTTGATATATTTGAGGATAAAGAAACACAGAAACCTGAATCAACAACTCTAAAGATGCCAGTGAACCAGCTGCCACCGATGACAATAGTGGAGTAATATCATCATCTGTTTCAATATTAGGCTGCACAACAATAGCAGGAAAATGAATCAAAATATAGAAAAGAATCTCACCTCACATAACAAAATATTTGGTTATAATATTACCACCAACAAAAATCTTAAGCAAATGACATAAGGAAAACTTAAAAAATGGTGTCTACAATTGCTAATAAAACATCCGTGTCATGCAAATGATATTAGCATTTTTAAAATGATTGAGTAGATCAGCACCCATTACTCATATTCCAATGCCATAATGTTTGTAGCTAATCATGCTTACACTTGAGAAGTAGTTATGTTTTTGGATTTCGAAAACCATTTTCAACCACTGGCAAAACAATATCTTTCTATCACTTAGATGATGAGATGTGGACCATGTGGTTGGATAATAACAGTTTAAAAAAGTCAGTTTCAATACATTTTTTAGGCCCGACTCAATTTGCATGCCACATGCAACATACTTTTTACCAATGTAAAGAGTTAGAAGAAAGGGAATTGTTGGGAGACACTCGGAGGAGGCCGTATTGAGGAAGAGTTCAATTGTGACTGAATTGGAGAGGGTGTTGTTGATGGGAGAGACGTCATGGCGACAAACATCCAAGGCCCTTTGGTTAAAAGAAGGCAATAAATGTACGAAGTTCTTCCATAAAGTGGCCAATTCACATAGATGCAACAAAGCTATCGAGACACTTTAGTCAAGTACTCAAGTGCTATCTTCCCATACTGATTTAGAAAATCATATAATGCATTATTATGAGAACCTCCTCACGGAATCGATCGGCTAGAGGCTGAAGCTTGATGGTTTGTTGTTTGAGACTATTGACTCGCATAGTGCGAGTTGGTTGGAACGACCGTTTGCTGAAGATGAGATTTATAAGGTAATTTGCAGCATGGCCAAGGATAAAGCTCCGGCTCCAAATGACTTTTCAATGGGATTCTTTCAAACTAGTTGGGATATTGTGAAAGGTGATGTTATGCAAGTTTTCTTGGAATTCCACTCATTCATGAAGTTCAAGAAAAGCCTCCATGCGACTTTCATTGCACTTATACCGAAGAAACATGAGGCTATAGCCGTTGAGAATTTTTGCCCCATAAGTCTTGTGAGCGGAGTATAGAAGATCATCGCGAAGGTTCTTGCTAACCGGCTTAGCCTAATTCTGGAACATATTATTTCTAAGCCAAAAAATGCATTTATTTGGGGGAGACAAATTCTTGACTCGGATTTTATTGCCAATGAATGCGTAGATCATCGGTTGCGGGAAGGAGTGCCAAGTATTCTTTGCAAGCTTGACATAGAAAAGGTTTATGACCATGTAAACTAAGATTTTCTCTTATACTTGCTTAGGAGGCATGGCTTTGAGTAGGGATGTCAAATCGTGTTGACGGGTCATGTTCGTGTCGTGTCAAAGCATGTATATTATACTATATAGCTCAACCCTAACCCGACCCATTAAGTTTATCGTGTCAAAATCTCAAACCCTGACACGACCCATTAACATAATGAGTCATGTCATGTCAACCCATTTTGACCCATTAGTGAATATTACAAAATAGGTAAACACGACCCAATACAACCCGTTTCAAACTTTTTATGTAAATGTGTTGAATAAGCCGGAAATTAACCATTTTGACCTGATTAAATTTACTATAATTTTATATAAATTTTAAAATCACAATATTTATAAAAATTATAAAGCTAACTACAAGTCCAAAATTACAATCCAAATAATAAAAATCTCAAAATTGAAATTTTAACACTTTTACTTTTAGGTATAAGGGTATAATTGTAACTTTAACTTTCTTAACGTGTCATAACGAGTTCTAACGTGTCATAACGGGTTGACCAGTCATCAATCCATTAAGCAATCGTATCTTAACGAGTCAACCCGTTTTTACCCAAACCCGTTAAAACTAAACCCTAACCCGCTATTATCGTGTCGTGTTCATGTTGGGTTAACGGGTCGTGTAAGATATTGTCACCCCTAGCTTTGAGAATAGGTGGATTTCCTAAATTCAACATTGTGTCTCTACCAACTGCTTTTCGGTGTTAGTAAATGGTACTCCTGCTAGTTTTTTTAATAGCACACGTGGTTCGAGACAAGGTGACCCTTTGTCTCCGCTTCTCTTTATTATTGTTATGGAAGCATTTGGGCAGTTGGTGAAGGCGGCTATTGGAGAAGGGTTCCTGTCTGGTTTCTCGGTGGGTAATGACACTAATGGATCTATCATGCTCTCACATCTCTTATTTGCATATGACACTCTCCTCTTCTACAAAGCAGACCATGGGCAAATTCAAGTGTTGCGAGCAATGTTGTTATGTTTTGAAGCGGTGCCGAGGCTTAAGGTGAACTTTGAAAAATATGAGATGGTGGCGGTGGGTGTGGTGCCTAATATTACTAGCTTGGCACGCCAACTGAATTGTAAAGTGTCTTCTTTGCCTATGAAATATTTGGGACTTCCTTTGGGGCTGACTTTTAAGGCTCGAGCTATTTGGGACGAGGTTGTGGAGAAAGTAGAGAAAAGGCTTACTGGTTGGAAACGGTTGTATTTATCAAGGGGGGGGGGGGGGGGGGGGGAGACTCACTTTGATTAAGAGCACATTTAACAAATCTTCCCACCTATTTTCTTTCTCCATTTCCATTGTCTGCAGGGGTGACGAATAGGATTAAAAAATTATATTGGGCTTTCTTGTGGGGAGGAAACAACAATTTCACCTTGTTAATTGGAGCAAAGTTTGTTCCCCAATTCCACATGGGGGCTTGGGTGTTTGCAATTTGAGGACTGTCAATAAAGTTTTGTTGGAAAAATGGTTATGGAGGTATCATTTAGAGGGAGACTCGCTTTGGAAGGAGATTATTAATGCTAGACATGGAAGTGCATGGGGTGGTTAATGTTCCAATGTAGTGAGGGGGGGATATGGTATGGGTTTATGGAAATTTAATCGGAGGGGATGGCAGAGTTTTGAAGATCAAATCCGGTTTGTGGTTGGAGAGGGGACACTAGTCAAGTTTTGGCATGATGTTTGGTGCGGTGATTGTGCTCTTCACATGGCATCTCCAGCATTGTATCATATTGCAACTAACCGTGAGGATTCAATGTCAAAGATGCGGGTTTTTTCGCATGGCTCTTACTAGTGGAATGTTCTCTTCAACAGGGACATTCACGACTGGGAACTACACATTGTATCAGAATTTCAGGTTGTTATACTCCCTGGGAAACATTACGCCGCAGGAGGATAAGATACAGTGGAGGGCCAATGGTAGAAGAAATTTATAGTTAGAGGATACTATAAGATCTTGACAGCACAAGACCATGTTTCATTCCCTTGGAAGAGGATCTGGAGGTCTCGTGTGCCCTCTAAGGTAGCTTTCTTTGTATGGACTGCTGCTCTTGGGAAGATTCTGATCACGGACAATCTGAGAAAAAAGGGACTCATCGTGATGGATTGGTGCTATTTGTGTAAAAAGCATGGAGAATCTGTGGATCATCTACTCTTGCATTGTGAGGTGACAAGGGGGCTATGGAATGAGATTTTTAGAAGGGTGGATGTTGCTTGGGTGATGCCATTGAGAGTAGTGGATTTATTGGCCTGTTGGAAGGAAATTCAAGGCTGTCCTCAAGTGGCGAAAGTGTGGAAGATGATCTCGTTTTCATGTGGTGTACGTGGTCGGAAAGAAATGAGCGATGCTTCGAAGATAGGGAACACACAATGGCAAAGCTTCAGAGTTTTTTTATGCACACTTTAATGCTTTGGTTTTCAGCCATTGTACTTGATGGAAACAATGCTCATGACTTTTTGTCTTAATTTAGAATGTATTTAAGTGTTCTTTTGTATACTTCCTGTGTACATGAAAACTATATGAAATACCAAAACATTTTTTTGATAAGTAAATGAAATAACAAAACATATTCACCAATCTATTACATTACCAACAAATCATATCCAATAAACTAATATTTATGATAGATCAAACAACTAAGACATGGCAAGAAGTCTACACGTATAAGGGCACCAAGCTCAAGGACCAGGATAAACCAAAACTTCACTTGAAACACCAGCAATCCCCACAAAAGAAACAAGATTAAACATGTCCTGATGACCTAAAAAGTGGGCAAAATCAATTCATGCAAAGTTCTACTACCCTTTGGACCAATGAGGCTTCGACAAAGCCAGAGGAATGACAATGGCAAGGAAACTCAAGAGGCCTCATAGGCAACTCAACAAGGTCTACCAACAAAAAGATGTATATATCCTAAGCCAATGTAATCATTCAGACATATCACATGACACAAGGGAAAACTTTAACCTTTGGAACCTCTTCACAAGCATAAGATGGTTGTAGAAGCAAGTTTTAATCATTAAAGTTTCACTCAAACACGTGAAAAGAGTCTTGGGAGAGGCTTTATCTCCCTAGGTCTTGAAACCACACAGGCACCACAAGAGGACAAGGGTCAAAAACTTCAACATATTAACCAAAAGATAACAATATAAGAAGAAATCAATCCAAGCATACATTAGCATGATGTTCCAATAGAACTTTGACAGCATCTTTTTGTCCATGACCAGCAGCCCAAATTAGAGGAGTACCAGCATCACTTTGTGAGTTAACATCAACACCCTTGGAAAGTAAAATCCTCATCAGCTCAATTTCTCCTGTGTGCAAGCACAAAATCTATTGAAAGTGGGATTTATTGGGAAAAACATGATGTTAAGAATATTAAATTCTATACATCTATCCACATCGTGGACATATACGATTTTCGCCATATAACCGTATGCCTATGGCAATAAGGGGAAGTATAGATGATCATCTAATTTTACAGCCTTCAAACAGTAATTTTTAGATGTAGTTTCTGGACTAAAATCGCGGTCAGATCAATAAAGAAAGAAAAGAACATAAATTATGAAACTACCAAAACATCTCTAGGATTAAGATAACAGAAACATATAATTCAATCATCCTTAAACGAGATCAATTAAAACAAAACAGAGCGATTATGTAAAACAGTAAATTTAGGAACTAGCTCTCCATGCACTAAAGATCCAAACAGGAAGAGAAGGGCTAAAAATTTAAGAACACACCTATTCCAGCAGAATGATGCAGGGCTGTGGCCCCTAAGTCACTAGGTATAGCAGGATTGGCACCGCACTCGAGAAGGTATTTGGCTGTACTGGTGTGCCCTTGCCGAACAGCATGAATAAGAGGAGTCTCACCTGTAGATAAATAACGAAAATCCATACCATGAAAAATCATAAAACCTTTAAAAATAATTTTTCTCTCTTCTGTTTCAGCTAATATTTTGAACGTTATACATTTTACAATCATGGAGTACAAAAACCATAGAATTATTTTGGATAGTATATGACTCCAAGGAGATTTTTGGTTAAAGGACAAGAAAGAATCTTAGTTAAAGGGATGCTTGGGGATTAAGATAAGATAAGATGATAATTTTGTGAATAGTAGTACAATGATTTGTAAATAGTAGTGAGATAGTTTGATTTAAGTATTTATTGAGTTTTCGGAAATGAGAGAAAAATTTGAAAAAAAATTATTATAAACTTAAAATATTGTTTAAATATTATTTTTTAATATTATTTTGTTTTTGGCTTTGAAAAGGTTGAATTGTCTTTTGATTTTAGTTTGAAATTTTACAAAAGTTGTAACGATTCGTTTGAAAAAGTTGTAATGATTAGTTTGAAAGTGTTTGAATTTGAATGATATTTGGGAAGAAGATAATATTAGATGCGATGAGATGGAAATTGTTTCCAAACATCTCCTAAATGTCACTTTTACAACATGCATGCTCCAGCCCAACTAATCACTCTCAACCAAATGGCAGAAACCGTCCCTACACATGTAGTTTCCTAACTTTTCATTTTGTTTCCTTGCACATAAATTACAAAGATAACTACTTCCTAATCTAGATTGCTCCATCAACATATTACTAAGCATTTATTGAGAGGGCATGTGATACCCCATATGATAAAGATAAGGGTAGATGGTGCATGGGATCCCACATTGCTTGGGAAATAAAAGTTTTTACTCTTTATATTAATGTTCCAATGGGGCTCTTATTGTATCATTGACTTGTCCTCTTGGAGTATAAGTCATGTGACTTGGGCCTTCTATTCGGACGTTATAAATGATATCAGAATCTATCCCAATCAAAAATGTGAGATTTGAGCCTTGTCACCTACGATGGACTGTCTCGATGAGGACATTGGGAGTCTAAGGAGTAGATTGTGATACCCCATATAAGAAGAATAAGTGTAGATGATGTATAGTATTTCACATTGCTTAAAAATGAAAGTTCTTGCTCATCATATTAATGTTCCAATTATTGACCAATCTTTTTGGAATATAGGCCATGTGACTCAGACCTTCCATTAATGCGTTGGACACAAAGAAAATAACATAAACCAACAATGTAAGAAATTTTATTTTTTTATGGACGCCCGATTTTTTTATTGACACCGGGCGTCCAGCATAAGAAATTAGGTGCATACCATCTTCATCTTTTGTATCAACATCGAGCTTCAATTCCTCTAACAAGTACTTGCAAACTTCTGTCTTCCCCTCCCTGGCCGCAAAGTGAAGTGCCCCTCGTTTGTTCGCATCCTTAATATCAGCCACCGTTCCAGTCAACCCCTTACCGTCGTCAAGCTGCCTCGCCAACTCTATCCCAACAAAATACCAGCCAAATAAATCATCAATATAAAGGCACACGAACACACACACGTATAAAACGTGAGCTTACTCTTCAAGAGATCAACATTGCCAGTACAGGCTGCATTCAGAAATTGTTGAACTTTCTGTCTCACTGCATTTGGCAACGGAGTGAGAGAATGAGAGAGATATAAAGTAATTATCGAACACTATGCTTCGATATGAATCAAATTGTACAAGCATCCACGCAGAGCGATGGAGAAAGAAAATCATTACACACTTCAAACGTTATCGGAAACTGTAACCCAAGTAATGAATCAAATTGCAAAAATGATCCATGTCATTATTGATTGTGTTGTATGCCGTTGGCTACACCAGAGAGAGAGAGAGAGAGAGAGCAGAGAGAACCTGCAAGGGCAGTAGAAGCATCGGCGGCCATAATAATTACACAACAAAACTGAAGTAGAAGCAGGACAAGGATCCTCGCTAAAACCCTAAGAGCGTTGTTTTTGGGTTTTAACTCTCAGAGTGAGAGAGCACAGGGAAGCTTAACACGGACACTTTCGTCTGTTTGGTTATGAAAATTTTGAAAATGATAAAACTTTTTAAAAATCATTAAGGACCAAGGCATGGAGCAATCACACTGGTTTTTTTTATCCTATTTTTTAAAATAGATGATCAAAATTTACTTTTTTTTATTTTATGTATTAACTTAATTAATTTATCATATATTAATTTATCTATTTTTTATATCATTTAAATAATATTTTTTTATTTTTTTTAAACATTTCCTTTCTACCAATAAATTTGTAATATTCATATATATTTTTTAATATTTACAATATATTATTATAGACAATGTAATATAATTTAGTTATATACACACAAAATAAAATTAAATAAGCTAAATAAAAATAAAAATTAAATCAAATATGAAAAAATTGGATAAATAATATTTCCAATGTATTTTTCAGAAAAAATAAAATAGAGGTGTTTTAAAGGATGAATAATAAAATGAATTTGTATTAAAATGTAAAAAAAAAAAAAAAGTAAAAGGAAATGAGGGAATGAATGAAGTATTAGTATTTAAAAAAAAAATCATTTGAATGATGAACAGTACTCGCTACATGCAGTGGGTTATTGTAGTAATTTATATTTTACAAATTCTTTTACATAATCGGATGGAATTCATTTTATGAACAATTCTTCAAATATTTTACATGTTTTGTATTATATATAAACCATTGAGAATGCTCTTAGTATGGATATAGCAATGGTTCATCTCATATCATTCATTGGTAAAATAAAAAATCTATAAATTTAATAAGTGTCTATCCCACATGAATAGTAATTTTATTATTTTTATTGTGTAGTTACATTTTTACCCCTTAATTATTTTACTTTTAAACCAATAAAAAAACTCTGCTTTATTATTTCTCTAATGAAAAATGCTATTGAGCCGCTCAACTTTACCACCTAACATGGATATACGTGTTAAGGTGTTTAAAAAAAAAAGAGACAAAAGACTACGACAAACCCTCTCTCCCTCTTCACCTCTTATTCTCATTTCCCAAATCATTCTCTCTCCAACAGACCCCTCCCCCTTGCCCAAATTGTCAGAGCTTTCACTCTCCCTGTCTCCCTCTCCAAATCAACAGAACTCCATGTGAAAGGAATTTGTTACAATTTAAGAATCTCATTAATTTAGTCAATCATGGACTAGCTAGGATGTAAGAGAAGAAGATTTTTTCTCTTCTTTTTTTTTTTTTCACAAATAATTTTTCCTGACTGAGTTTTTTTGTTTTCTATACCAAGTTTTTAATGGGCAAGGGGAAATATATCTGAGAAAAGAATATAGAAAAAAGTCTCCTTTGTTTAAAGGTTGAAAGGGGGGGGGGGGGGGGGAAACCATTTGTAAACCAACTTGGTTGCAATAGTATGGAGGTGGAGTGGTGGACGATATTCGACAGCTTTTTTGATTTTGGAAGGAGTTGGTTGGATAATGAGAGACGAAGGTTGAATAATGAGAAACGGAGGTTGGGTACTGTTATGGTACTGTTAGGGAGTGGCAAACATATGGTCGATTTTTTGCTTGGATTCAAAAGGAGTAGTGTATAGGGATCTAAGAAGTTCTCCGATTTCACAAGTTTGATTGCTTTTCATTATTAGGAAGTTTGATTGATTTCCTTGTAGGTACTGACATGATTACTTTTTATGATTTTTTGCTAGGATTTAGAAGGGGTAGTGCAAATGGATCTCAAAAGTAGTGCTTGAATTTGGAAGGGGTAGTGCGAAGGGATCTTAGAAGTAGTTTGGTTGCTTTCTCCTTGGATTGCTTTTCACTTTGCCAATGTGGCAGGCACGTCCCATGTCCACATTGAGCAGTACACTTCAGGGGTAATATCCAGGCAGCTCAGTAGCATTACTCATAAAAAGGATTTGCTAGCTAATGATATTACTAAAATAATTCTCATATCTCAAAAGAAAATTAAAAAGAGAAAAGAAAGGAAAAAGGAAAAAGCTACTCACATTAATAAACAATTTTCCTATTTTATAACATTTCATCTCTATATAATATCCATTTATATTTATAAAAAGAAAAAGAAAAAAGCAAACAATTGGGCCACAAAAAGAAGACGAGAAGAAAAAAAATAATCTAAGCGTACAGAATGCCTGCAGGTATATATATAACATTGAATATTTAATTTTCAACTAAAATATAATTTAATTACAGGCATAGATTTGCCATTGTGACATCCTATTAAAATATACTAATTGGAAGATATTATATTTCACTAGCTTATCATTATCTAAATATATTTCTTAAAATTTACTTTTTTTATGCATTAAATTATACATTAATTAATTTTTTTATTAAAAACCTTATCTCACCTAACTAGACAATTGTGTTTTGCATCCAACCTAATTTATTTTAAAGGGGCCAAGTTAAGCTAAACATATAACAAGATGTTTATTATTTTTTCTATACAATTTTTTCTAAGCTATAGAACAATCAGCTAGTAAGATCTAAAATAAAAATAAAATACGTTTAATACTACCTATGTATTAAAAAAGTATATCCTATGTCTAGAACAATATATCATTGAAATAACATAAAAACACTCATACAAATATATCAAACAAAAGAAACACAGCGTCTAAAACCAAAATTATCAAATATTGAATCTAAATCAAAATTCTTAGTTATTTCTCTTTAAATATAGAAAATTAAATTATTTGCTTGAAACTTATCTTCAATTTCATTGCCAAGTCTTATTTTAACAATCTTCATAGATGAAAATGCTTGTTCACTGCTCGCGATAGATACTGGAAGAGTTAAAACAAGACGAGTTAATCTATCAATAAGATAGTACGTTTTTTATTTTTCTATCTCTACCAAACTTTGACATAAACCTTCTGTCAAGCTCTTGCATTTGAAAGTCTGTAGTAATATTAAATATTTCAAAATGATAATGATGCTCCATCGTAATGTGATCTCGTTGATGAGGAACGAGACTTTGGATATAACGAGAGCTCAATTCTGAAATGTTAATATCAAATTTCTTAGAGAAAGAAACAACATTCTCAAGTAAATTTTTCCAACCTTCATTTCGCAACTCTTGGATGAGTCATTTTGTAGTAAAAATCATATTTATAGCATTCAAGATATCTTGAGATTTCTGCTGCAAAATTCAACAAAGAACATCAGTAATTCTCATGATTTTCTTCATTAAATACAAAATAAATATAAATTAGAATGATGTAATCATTTTATAAGCAGTATTTGCATCCTGACATTGAGAGTAAGTAGATCCTTCTTTTATTATGTTTTTTAAGCACCAAGCAAATAACTCCAAATATTTATAGTAGATTGCAAATAGAATAAAAATGAGAACACCAATGAGAATCACTGGCTTGTTTGATAGTGCCAATTTGATTAGTTCTTTTTCTACTTTCAAGTTCATCAATAGTTATCATATGTGCAATTTGTGTTGCCTAAGCAGCTTATAGTTCATCATGATGTTTACATGAAGCGTTTACCACATTGATAATGAAATTCAAATTTAAAAAGAACTCATGAACAGAAACTATATCTCTAGATGCAGCAACTAATGTTAATTATAATCAATGAGCAAAACAATGAACATAGTATGCATATAGGCAATATTTAAGAAATAATGTTTGCATTTCTTTCCATTCACCATGCATATTACTAGTACCATCATATCCTTACCCACGAATATTTTGAATATCAAGACAATGATGAGAAAGAACTGTAGATGTTTCATTCTTTAAAGTCAATGCCGATATATCTTTAACATGTACAAGATCAAAAAAAATTCTTGTATAAGACCATCATCGTCAACAAATCTCAAAATTATAGCCATTTGATTTCTCTTAGACTTATCTTATGCCTCATCAACAATAATGCAAAATTTAGATTTTCCAACATCTTTACAAATTTTATTTTGTAATTTCTTTGCAAGAACTTCCAAAATCTCTTTTAAAATTTGGGATAAAGTAAACTTTGAAGATTTAGGAGCATTTTTCATAACAAGTTTTCCAACATTATCATTATACGAAGCTAATAGTTTAAGCATCTTAAGGAAATTACCTCGATTTTTTGACTCAGTGATCTCATCATGGCCTCTAAAGGCACATCCTTGAAATGTAAGCTAACGAACAATATCAATAGATGTTTTTACTCAGAGACGATTTTTGAGAATTTGTTCAGAACTTTGTGCATTCATTACTTTATCAATATGCTGTGATTGTTTTAATAGATCCTCACAAGATTTCATAGCATTATTATGATAAGATCAAGGATCCTCCCTAATATGATTCAAAAAGGCACAATATTTTTTATTATTAATCTTCTTCCAACTTCTAAATCTCGTGACAATAAATACATCACATCCAAAATGTTTAGATGCTTTCATTGTAAAAAGATAATAAGGTAAGCAATATGCAGCATCCTTTGATGAAGAATATTCTAGCCAAGATGCAAATTGTACAAACTAAGAAGTTTGAAAGTGACGATGATGCTTTTCAGAACCAGAAAATAGATATTTCGAGAGACGTCTTTGATATAGACCTATTTTTAAATAAACTCTTCTTATTTCATCTCATTGATTGACTGGATAGTTTCACATAAGAGAACGTAATCCTAGATCTCATTGTAGAGAAGATATATCAACCTCTTTAGAATCAAGTGTTGAAAATGTAAAATGAATCTTTTTAGACTCTACAATTAGAGAGTTAAGATTAGAATTTTCCTCAAGTTCAACCCTTGAAATTTTAGAAGAATTTTCTGGAATAAACTTCTTTTCTTTTAAAGAATGAGTCGATAGTTTTTAATTTAGACATAATTCATTAACCTAAATTTAAAATCAAATTGAAACATATAAAATAAAGTTAGATATATATAAATTCAACTACTCATGAAACACGAATTTATAGTTAATTTTTAAGCACAAATAAATAGACATAATTATATATAAGCCAAACCAATTAGCAATCAATCTATTTCAGAAATAAAAAGAAAAATTCTAAAAAAATAACAACTGCATGATCAATATATGAAAGAAGGGGAAATGTAAGTAAAAAAAAAAAAAATCCAAATAACACTGTATCAATAGTTCAATACAATTATATATATATATATATATGAAAGAAGAAGAAAATTGATTAAAAAAAGAAAGAATGAAAAAAAAGAAAAGAAAAGTCAAACCTGGGCCTATGTAACTATTGGCCCGTAGTTTGTAGAAGAGCTGCATAATAGCAAACTATATAGACGACAGTTTTAAAATGTCTTTTAGGCCTTTTGGCAAATTGTAAGGAAAAGACTTTTCTTTTATCAGTAAAACTGCATGCAGATGGCAAATGAGAAGAAAAGAGGTGCCGTGCCTATTCGTAAAAACCATTCAACTTCTTTTTCTATTTTTATTAATAGTGAAAACGTGTCATCATGTTATTAGATAATTTTATTTTATATATAATGTATTTTATTTATTTTATTTTTAAATTAGATTAAAATTTTTTAAATTGGACTTATAAGTAATTAATCTATAAGATCAAAATAATTTTGTAAACGGGGCCAAGATAATTTTTTAGAGAGGAGGCCAACACAAGATGAGATTAATATCATCCCATTAAATCATAAAAAACTAATATAAATTATTTTTTTCAAACTTTTGGGGGGCCATGGCCCCCAGACCCTTCATAGTTCCGCCATTGATCTCATCATTATAATTTTTCTAAATTTTCATACAAAATATAATAAATAATTCAATTTTTACAAATCCAAAAACAATAATAATATTAACAAATAATGTTCTAACAATATTTTATTCAATTTTTAACTTTAATTTAAAATCATCTCATCTTATCTCACTATCCAAACCATACCTAAAATTTCAAATAGGTGATGTGTTTTTTCCCCCTTTACACCGGTCAATAGAATTTCAACATATATGAAATTTATGTGTGTTATGGTGTGTACAAGTTGAGTAAATTTTCACTTTCTCCATTTTTCCTATCTCCTCTTCCCTTTTCCATTTATCTCTCCTCTCCTCTCCTCTCCACAACGCAACTCTCCTCTCTTCTTTCTCCTCCCTTTCTCCTTTTTCTTCCATTTCCTTTTCCCTTTCTCTTTTCGTCCCATGTCTGTCAAAAGATTCCATAGAAAGTGATTTGGAATGAACCCATCTCCCTCCCTCAACTTGATCTGAAATTCACTCAATTTTAGCAAGTACCTGTAAGTTTTTTATTTGTCTATTCTATATATTAAGTTGGGTTGTGGTTTTTTTGCTTTGGGTTATGTTGGGTAGGATTTTTTTTTCCTTCCTTTTTTTGCAATTGGGTGTCATGATTTTGGATTCCAACTGTTTTGTAAAAAGCTTGTCAAGCTTTTTGGCATAAGAAAATTTGTGGTTCTACTCTTCCAGAAAGAGAATATTTGCATTGTGAATGATGGTTATCCTCAAGGCACTTCAAAACACACATATAGTCTTCTTGTTGTACCTATGGGAAACTTTTGGAAGATGAACTCAAGAAGGATGCTGTAAAGGATGAATTTGGGAGGTGCAACATGGATTTTTGGTTGTAAACTTTATGTTATTAATTTCATAAAATTGTGAATGATAGATTTTTCAAAAAATTGTAGATTTTTTGTTGTAAATTTTCTATTATTAAATTTTTTAGCACTGTTGTAAATTTTTGGAGATGCAATATTGCATTATGAATGATAGATTTTTGAGAGGGGGGAAGCAGACCGATGGGGGTGGGAGGAGGGGAGAGAGAGAGAGAGAGAGAGAGAGAGAGAGAGAGAGAGAGAGAGAGGGCTCGGACGTATCCCTTTCAAAAAAATAAAATAAAATGATTCATTGCATGCGAGTGTATTGTTTAGCTTGCTACAACTCATATGTGTCAGCCCCTCATTCATGAGTATAAAACAAAGTATCTCACCTGTCTGGCTGGTAGTGCCTCCCTAAGGAAAATTATAGTATGTCGCAAGAGTTTATCCACTTATTTTAATCTTTCATATATTTATTTATGTATTTGCTTAATGGTTAAGGAAGTGACTTTTAGTGTATTGGTGTATTTTTTATGTTTTAAAAATGTTTAAAGATGTTTTAAAAATGTGAAAAAGAAAAGAAAAGAAAATTAAAATGTGCAATTTGTACTAGTGGAGATGCCCAGTAGTCAAAGCTGAGTGACACACTAGTAGCACCCAATCATTAAATATGGTTTTATCAAGTTTTACGAAGATAGGTGAAATTTTTTTTATAAATTGGTTTAAAGAGTTAAATCCTAAGGGGATGTCTAGGGAATAAGATGATATAGAAATTTTGTGAATAGTAGTAAAATGGTTTATGAATTATAGTGAAATAGTTTATATGCAGTTTGGATAGTGAGTTGATATGAAAGTTAAAAGTTGAATAAAATATTATTAGAGTATTATTTTTTAATATTATTATTGTTTTAATATTTAAAAAAATTAAATTGTTTATTATTTTGTATAGGAATTTGAAAAATGTGTAATGATAAGATGAAATACTTATTGTATCCAAACAGGACCTGTTAAGTATTTTGGCTGATGTGGAAGATTTTGAAAAACTGGATATGGGTATGTAACAAATTTATTTTCTTTTATATCTTGTTATGATTTATTCATGTTGTAAATTTATATAATTTATTTTGTTTTATTTATATTTATATAACTTGTGGGGGAGGTTGAAAATTCCATGAAGGTCTCGAATACAATCTCTAAACCTATTGGAGATGATTGATGTGAGAATAATATGCTACTACATTAGTCATTTTGAATCTTTGGTTACATATTTAAGAAATAGAAATTTGAAACTAAGATATTTTTTGTTTGATTTTTATGTTTTTATAGTAAAATCGTTTGATTATGTATTGTGAATTGTGAAGAGTTAGAGACTTCGAGTTGTGACTTATTGACCCGTAAAAGAGTTGTACTTGTGGACTTGTTGAGACTTGTGGAGGATTGATGATTGTGGTCATGTAACGTTGTGTTGATTTCTTTTTGCTTATTTAGGTGGTGGTTAAATGCATTTTATCTCATTATAGTTGTGAAGTAATTTATAATATTGTTTTATAAGTACTAAGGAGGTTGTTTATGGCTAGATGGATTGTAATAATTTTTAAGTATATTTTATCCTTTTCTTTCTTGGTTTTCTTCTTTTATTTGGAATCTTGGTGTTTGGACATCATATTGCATTTTTTTTTTAAAAAATTATTTTGTTTTTGTTTGTAATTTTATTATGATGATTACTAACCTTCATGGATAGATATTGATAATTTATATATATATATATATATATATATTCATTTCCTTTTCAATTTGATTTTCTTATTATTTTTTTAAGTTTTTAACTTTATTGTGGAGAATGGATGGATATGTATAATTTTGATCATTTGAACAAGCTTTTTAGGCTATTTTTAAGTCAGAAATGTTTAAATAAAGTTAAATAGTTATATTATTCAAAATTATAAATATTGTAGTTTTTTTTTTCTTTTAATACTAATGGGCCAAAAATACACATTATGGGCTTTTTTGTATACTTCAGGAGAGATGGGCTTATATGTATGATTTGACCCCCATTTGAAACTAGCTCAAACTCGTATAGACCGACAGGACCAATCGCTAACGGTTTGGTCTAGTCCACTAGGGGTGATCGATCCGGTCTGATCTAGAAAAATGATGGACTAAATATTTTGATCCATCATCCCCACTAGACCGGACCAGACCATTTACACCCCTAACAATATTACACCTACTACATAGGCTCTATTCCTCATCGAGATGGAGAGCACTATCACTCCCTACATTGCTCATCGAGTAGTGAGTAATTGAACTTCATAATACTTGCTTACCACCCCAGCATTATCACTCTTATGTTTTCTCACATAATTGACAAGCATTATCCTTCCTTATGTTGCTCGTCAATTAGCGAGCACTTATATTCCGTATTGCATACCCAGTGGTGAGGATGTTGCATGAGTGGCTAATGGTTAAGAAAATTGTGTCTAATCAATAGGATGTACTAAACATAAAAAATGGTTGTTTCATACATGACAAAATAACCGAAAAAACAAAACAATACATTTTTAGACATAAGAGGGTTACATAGCAAAATTTTCCATTCTGGATGGTAGTTGAAACACACTTACCCTTCTTATGGATAAATTCCACTAAGATCCCTCACATTATGGGACAAATCCTCCATTGGAAAGTTTGGATACTCATTTCATGATAGAGGGGTGGCAATCACTATAGTGGGGCTACTCGGGGCTAACATTTGAGAACCTCGACAAGCACCCTAAAAGAACATAGTAGTTAGTGGCAATTTTAATCTTTAACTTATCTGGTAGACCTTTTACATTTAGAGTAGGGATGGTTGGGGCACATTTAAGTTAAAAACTTTCTATTTGGTATTAGGAGAGCATGATGTCTGGTATTAGATGAGCATTTTGTTCGTAACTTTCTGAGGAGATTTGTTACAATTGAGGGGTGGATGATCGAAACTCATTTAGGATAACACCATTCAAAGTATTGGGCCAATAAGGAGTAGAACAAGAGAAAGAGTGCCTCACAAGCGAGGTACCTAGTAAATGGAGAGTTGAATTGAGAAAAAGTACTAGATCGGGTGAGGAGTAAAATATTGGGCAACCAAGCATCAAGTGATTAATGTTCTAGCTGAATGAGAAGTTAGGCAACAATTTTCTCATGCAAGCAAAGTGTTAGCAGGCAAAACATGAGGCGAGCAATAGTCTTAGCTAGCAGGTATCAAAAGAGCAAGTATTGTGTGGGTAAAACAGTAGGCTGGCTGAGCAAGTAATGGGCGAGCAAGTGTTATATAGGTAAGCAACAAAGCAAGCAACTACGAGGTGAACAAAATATTAGACGGACATGAGGCAAGCAAGTATTGGATGAGCTAGATACTAGGCAGAAGAATCTAGGAAGCGAGCAAGGAAATAAACAAGGCAAACAAAGTTAGAGCAATTGAGTACAGGATGAATGAGTGAACAAGAGAAGAGTAAACCCAGCAAGCAAGCACCAAGTGAATAATGAGTTAGGTAAGAGTTTTGGATGAGCAAGGTAATAAGCGGGCAAGATGTTGGACGAGTAATGACCTTGATGAATAGAGTATTAGGCAAGCAAGGGGTTAGTAAGTGAATCTACATATCAGTATACTTTTTGGAAAATAAAATGATAAACGAGTAAACCATTTGGCGAGTAAGGCTTTAGGCAAACATAACATTGGGTGAGCAACATATTGGGTGAGAAAACATCGGGCGTGTAAAGGACTAGGTGAATAACGTACTGGATAAGTTTAACAACACCGGGTGAGTAGAGGACTAGGTGAGTAATGTACTTGACAAGTATGGTGTTAAACGGGTGATGTATTAGGGGAGCAAGGTGACAAGTGAATGAGTGTTAGTGAGTAAATTATTGGGTGAATAAAGTGTAGCTCTAGCAAATAGGGAATAAGTGAACAAATTACTAGGTGAATAGGGGTTACATGAGCAAAATCCAGGTGAGTATAGTAGTTTAGCTAAAAGATATTGCAACTCAAGGAATCTAGGCATCCAAAAATACACTCAAGACTAGCACATGACACACTTACCTTTGTGCTTCGAGTTTGGTTGGTGCCTAGTGTAAAGGACGTGTCCCACCACTGGGCATTATCGTTAACCTTCAAATCTTTAAATAGGTGGCACAGTGTGCCTGTGACATCTCCAATGCCTAAGTCAACAATAAGTGAAGGATAAAAACTCAAGAATGCTCAATCAAATTATTCAAATGTTACCTCTACATATAGGCATGGGGAATATTAGATGAGTACCATAAACTAATCAACTTTGCACAATGCTTAGCCATAGACACATTATCCCTGATGTATCAAAATTATCTAATCACCATGTCATCCATATTTATAAGCTGAAGGTTTATCCCTCCCAATAATCAGGGTGGCTAGGACCTATGTTAGACCACACAACTTCTTTGAGTAGTTATCATTTATGGATGATAGGCGTTGGGCCCTAGTTTGTGCCATACCAATATTAACTCCTCTAGTTACCCAGCCAATTCCTCTCTCATGTAAGCATGGGGAATTCACTAATGAAGGATTTGTAAATATCATGCTTTACTCAACAAAGGACATTTGTGACCCTAGACTACCCCGTTGGGGGTTTTAGACCTATGGACTACCCCACTAGCTGATTTATTACTTTGCTCATCGTTTCCACTTACCAAGAAGCAGGAACTTTAAACTTTGAGAAATGTGCATACGTTAACCAGTAATCATTGCCACGTTCTCTTTTAATCATGTCATTTAGTCCACTAATGATGATCTCCTGTTATCACCTACTCTTCATTTTCCTACTCATTCCCATTTTCCATTTTCTTCCCGATTTCTTCTTTACGTTCTTGAGACCCCACTATCTGGACTTCTTTATTTGCAACCCTAATCTCCCTTATCCTTTGCTTTTTCACTCTCTCATTTCCCCTTTCCCTCTGCTTCTTCATCGTCCTCATGACCCAACAAAACACACCACAAACCCCTACTGCCCCAGAGTCTTCTTTTGTTAAATACGTCCCATGCTTTTACGGTATTGGGTGATGTTCCACCTTCACTACCAGGGACTTGGCTAATCTACTCAATGCCTACCAAATCCCAAATTCAATACTCCTGGAACTCCCTCACCGTGGCTGTGTTGATGAATAAGGGTTTGCCGAAAAGGTTGCTCTTCCTATTTGCACCCTAACTCACAGTTTGCAATTTCCTTTATGTCGCCTAGTACGCAACATTCTTGATCTTCTTCAGCTAGCCCCTGCGCAACTTCATTCTCATGCATAATGGGTTCTTTTTTGTTCTTGTATCGTGCTTTGTATGGTTTTGTAATCGGCTAGGGAAGAATACCCAGATTTAACCGCCTGAGACTTCTTAATGTTTTATTCTTTAAAGAGCTTTCCAGGCAACATTTGTAGTTTTTGAATTAAGAATTATTGGCCTGTGCATTTAAATGCCAAGCAGTGGACGATGAGGTTTTTCTTGGTCTCTAGTGTAGGTTGGGAATTTCCCAATTCAAAGGTTATGCATCAGGAATTCCCTATTAGAGCCTCTTAGAGTAAAGTTCTCGACAAGAAAGGCCTGGTGGCCGCTTTGGAAGCTTTTTTTGAATGGGAGAATCCCGTGTCAACATGGTCGCCGCTTGGGCAGCTGATCATGAAGATGCCATATGGACTAAGGCCCTTTTGCCACCCACCAATATTGACTGTTTCTTGGTAATGCCTAATCACTCGAAGGTCAAGGTTCACCTTTTCTTAACCAAGTCTATGATGTAATCTTCCCCAATGAAACCTTTCTCTAGGTCTACTTCAAAGGCATCACAAAAGTGCTCTTACCATACTAGCATGTATACGCCTTCTCCTACGGTGAAGAGGGGTGCTTTGGGCATAGGTGTTGGTTCCTCCCCCATGGCTAATCAACCTCAGGGTACCTTGCTTTCTACCCCAAATCATTCGCCAATGCGAGTGCCTTCTCTAGGTCTTGAAAATGTCGAGGGCTTAATGGGTCAAGCTCTTTCTGACCTGGTGACTCCTTTGATTTTGATCTTCATTCTCAATAGCTTGATTCAGCATCTAGCTTGACCTTCGAATTCCCACCATTAGAAGATTCTGATTTGCCCAGGGAAAATGGTGAGTTCAAGGTGGATGTCGATGTTGCCTTTTCATTGAGTATCGCTGACTGGGCAGCCCATAAGGGAACTCCGGACAGTGAAGATGGTGCCCTAGGCGACCATGGTGTCCAAGGTGGAGAGAAGGGTGGCAAAACTCATATTATAGAAAAAGTTAAAGAAGAGAGTGAGGGAAAAAGTTCCACTCTCCACTTTTTGCCCTAGGGGTGGGCAGCGGGGCCCTTGAACCCGCTACTCCACCCTGTTCGCCCCGCCCCCGCATATGCGGGGCGGGGCATCCGCACCGCAAGGGCGGGATACGGGGGCCCCCACCCGTATGGGACGCCCCCAGCAGAGGTGGGGGATGGATACGCCGCGACCCCGGTCCGATTTTCTCCCGCCCCGCCCCGATTTACGTATATATGTATATAATATATTATATTATATATTTATATATAATAAATACAGTTTATAGATGAAACGACGTTGTTTTGTACATGACAAAACGGCGTTGTTTCATCCATAAACTGGTTTCATTGATTAACCCACTAAATGAAATGGCATCGTTTTGTCCATTATAAAATGGCGCCGTTTCATTTAGTTTTAACCCTAAAGGGTTAAACCCCCCCCCCCCCCCCCCAACGTCGCCCCCTCCCTTCTACAGTGACTTCTCAAAATCTCTCTCTCTCTCCTACCCCAGTACCCCATTCTCTCCTCCCTCTCGCAGTCTCGGTTGGAGAGTCCTTGGAGTCACTCTTGTTCTCTCCTCTCTCTCGCATGATGCACGACGCCGGACGCATGCCGCACGGTACACAGTAAGTTAGCTCGTTCTCTCCTCTCTCTCCTTTCTCCGTTGTTTTTTATTTATTTTATTTTTTAATAGTTTTGATCAGAGATTGGAGGAATGATGGATTGAATCGGAGATGGAGGATGGGATTTGTGACTTGTGCTGTGGATTTGTGATCATTGTGCATGTGTGTTCAGTGTTAGGGTTTTCTTGCTGTGATTGTTTCAGATTCCGTCTAAATTGATTGTTTCTTTTGTAAATTTCATTGTATTGAAAACCCCTAAATCAATTTAGGGGTTTCAATCAATGAAACCCCTGAATTGATTTAGGGTTCGGATTGGAACCCTAAATTAAATTAGGGTTCCAACCCTAATTTTTTTTGGGGTTTGATAATACAATTTATTGCCCAAACCCTAAATTAATTGAGAACAAAAAAATTAGATTCTTTTGTTAAAGTAAATTAGAGGAACATTTATTATAATCTAACGTATCTTATAAATTTATTTAAGTTTGTAAATTTTGTTAAAATACTTTTCTATATATAAACCATACTTAATTTCATTTGGATTGCATATGAACCTTTTCATATAATATACAATCACCTGTGTGCGTGTCTATAAGATGAAATGGTTACTATCAACCCTAATTTATTTATTTATTATTTTATATTTTATACTCTTTTATACATGATATTAAATACTTGAATGACATTATACATGATTTTTAATAATTTTATGCATGCATGTTAATTGAGGGGTTTCATTGATTGAAACCCCAAAAGCCCTTTTGATTGAAACCCCTAAAACAAAAAAATTAAAAAGATGTGTGGGTCTACTATTTGTATGCAGTTTTTGATGATTGTGTTGGATGGCACTTTGAATTTATTTTAGTTTATTTTATTTTATTTTATTTTTTATTTTTATTTTTGTGTTAGAGAATCAGGAATGGCTTCGGATTTCAGTGATAGCTCACCTGCCCCAGCCAATACTCCTATCCCTGAACCTAACCCTACTCCTACCTCTATAAGGAGTACACCTTGCCCTGCCCCAAAGCCCACACAGGGCAAGAAACCTGTATCCATAGTTTGGCAATACTTTACCAAACTAGAAGGTGGTGACCCCAACAACCCACAAGCTAAATGTAATCACTGTGGGAAAATGTATGGATATCACTATAGGAAACATGGTACATCCTAGCTGAAGGTCCATTTAGAGGAACAATGCAAGAAGAGTCCAATTTTAAAATTCTTAGTAGAGAAGGGTCAATCTAGACTAGATATTAAAATGACAAATGAGAGTAGTAGGGCCAGGGGGCCAACATTGAAGAGGTATACGAAGTATAATCCCGATGAGTATAGAAGGAAGTTAACTCGTATGATTGTCATGAACTAGCTGCCTTTTCAGTTTATGGAGGGTAAAGGGTTCCAAGAATTTGTCCAAGAGTTGGAACCGAGATTTGTATTTCCTTCTCATCACACTATGGCAAAGGATATTAAGAAGATGTACTTTCGTGATAAAGATGTTTTGAGGGGTCAATTGGCGGGTTTGGTAGTTTGTCTCACTACCGATACTTGGACTTCTATCCAAAATATGAATTACATGTCGTTGACTGTGTATTTTATTGATTCTGATTGGGTTTAGCACAAAAAGATTATTAAATTTTGTCAAATAACTGATCATAAGAATGAGACGATTGGGAAGGCCTTGGAGACCGCAATAAAGGAGTGGAGGTTGAAAAAGATTTTGTCTGTTTTAGTTGATAATGTGTCGTCTAATGATGTTGCCTTGGGATATCTAAAGAATTATCTTAAATATGCAAATAAGACATTCTTAAGTGGTGAATATTTGCATGTTAGATATATTGCACATATTTTGAATTTAATTGTGACTGAAGGGTTGAAAGATGTTGATGACACGATTGCACGAGTTAGAATGGCTGTGAAATTTGTGAGGTCTCCTCCTTCTATATTGGAGAAATTCAAAGTTGCTGCAAAGGCTGTGGGCATAATATCGAAGAAGGGTCTTTGTACTGATGTTCCTACTAGATGGAACTCAACCTTCTTGATGTTAGAGACGGCCCAAGAATATAAGGCAGCCTTTCATTTATTGGGTGATGAAGACATCCAATATGTCAAATACTTTGATGAGCACGGGGGATTACGAAAGCCTAATGATGATGATTGGGCGGTAGTTTTTACTTTCGTTGATTTTCTCGGATTATTTTGTGATGTCACATTGAATATATCTGGTTCTCTGTACCCTACATCCTATAAGTTTTCTCAACAAATATATAGGGTAAAAGAAGAATTAGAAGATATGCGTAGGGGTTCCAATAAAAGGATGAGGGGGATGACAGTGACCATGATGCTAAACTATAACAAGTATTGGAGAGATTTGACTAGAATGAATATTTTGTTATATGTGGTTGTTATTCTTGATCCCCGTCTGAAAGTTTCAGGTGTTATATGGGTTGGAACTTGTTGACTATCAGGTATGGACTGAACCTATTGGTGAATTGGCCCGAGATACCCTGAAAAAATTGTATGATGAGTTTAATGCAATTAAGGGTGGTACTACATCCAAGACACATACACCTACCCCAACGCCTTCTACAGACACCGTGACCGGGCCTCCTATAAAGAAGCCCAGAATGCCATAGACTAAGACCCTTGCACAGAATTCCACACTAGTCCATCAATCTATGGAGGTGGTTTTCGAGTTAGACAACTATTTATCAGCGGATATGGTCCAAGATGATGATAATAATTTCGATATATTAGGATGGTGGAAGAATGCCTCAAAGAAATATCCCATCATTTCTGAGATTGCCCGCTGTATTTTGGCCATCCCTATTAGTATTGTTGCCTCAGAGTCAGCTTTTAGTACCGGAGGTCGTATATTGGATCCTTTCCGTAGTTCATTGTCTCATACAACTGTAAAAGCATTGATATACACACATAGTTGGATAATAGGAAAGGATATTCATGTTTAAGATATTTTAGATTTTAAGGAGACCGATGAGGGTGGTGATCAGTTTTGATTTGGACCACCTGGTAATTGTTTTTTATTTTATTATTTTAATTTATTTATATTCATTTCGATTTCATCGTTATTAATTTTAATATTAATTTTTGTAGTAACACATGAGATGTCTAGCACGTTTGTAACATAAAAATGTGCTCAAACCCGGGCCGCCCCAAGTGTCACAGACTCATAGTCAAACACAAGCCATAGCTGACAAGCCTCTTTAGAATATTCAATTTTTAATTATTTGTTCATATTTTGTATTACATGATTTGTAATGTTGATACAATGTCCGTTGGATACTTTTATCTTTGTAATTGTTTAGCCTTTCAATTTTGTAATAGCTTAGTTATTATTATTAGTTTATTAGGTATTAGACTCTTAGACTAGTAACTTTTATTAGCCATAAAATCAATTACCATCCATAACACTTTTTTTTTTTTTTATTCTGGTTTTTAAATTTTTTTTTTCTTTTTACTTATAATTTTATGGGTTGAAAATGACCTACAAGCTTTTTTTGGGCAAAAAATACAAGCTTGTGGGTCATTCATTTTTGACCCAAAATTGCTTCTAAACCCAAGGCCCAGAAGGGGTGCGGGGGGCAAACGGATTGCCCCCCTAATCCGTACCCCGTCATGCGGGACGGGGTACCCCACCCTTGCACACCGAGGGCAGGGGACGGGGAAAAATTTCCCCATCCTCCCCATATGGGGGTGGGGGCGGGGGGGGGGGGGGGGTCCTACCCCGCACAGTATGGTGCGGGTAGCACCCCTACTTTGCCCACTACCATCTCAGGGGGAGAGACTCCTCCACTTGACCTGAGCATTGGTGGCAATCAGGTTTCTATCCCCTCTCCTTTTCCCTCCTCCTTTAGGGATGACGTTGAGTCATCTCCCCTAGAGGAGGGAGTTCCTCTAGATGGTCTCGCGAGTGAGGACATCGGTCTGAGGGATGTTGAACTTGCTCATAATGATGTTGTTCACCAGGTGGGAGATTTGGGTAAGGCCCTTGGGATTGGGGTGGGTTCAATGACGGCGTTTCCTGAGGCTTTCACCCTTGGTCCCCGCTATGGTCCTGAGGCAAGGGATGATGGGGAGGTACTTCTACCCCCTCTGGTCTTGCTAGGGATGAAGCCATGGGCATCATGGTTAATCGGCTAAGGAATTTCCTTTCTAAGGTACCTTTGACTCTTCTTCTCTTTTTATTTTTTATTTTTTTAACTTTCTTTGCTTTTTTGTTTGTAGGGTGTTGACGATTTGGCGGCTTAGATCCTGACAGATCGCATTGACTTGGAGGATGAAGTTCGCTATAGGTGTGTCTTTTCTTTCTACGCCAAGCGGGAATTTGAGAAATAGAAGGTTGAGAGGGTAGAGCTGGAGATCCTACGCAAGCAAGCGGATGGCTATGGGCACTCTCTAGTAGGTGACTTGGACATTCTTCATGACGAGGTTTTCCACCTTCGTGATGAACTTCATCGCATCAAGGAGGCAAAGGCATTGGAAAACGTTGCATTGGGATTCCTAGAATCAAAGGGTGACTCTGCTAGAGCTCAACTTTCCCTTGTTTGGGAGGAGTTAGAGTTAGAGCAGAGTCGTGCTCATTCTAAACTCTCTACCCTCCAAAAGGAGCTGAATTTCGTCGGCCAGGAGTTGTCTAGTTCCCAATGGCATTACTTTGAACTCAAGAAGGTGTTAGCGGCCTTAGAGGAAAACAAGCGGCAAGTTAACCTTGATCTCACTGAGGCACGTGACGCTCTAGAGGAGCTAACCAAATGGCACGATAATTACAAGAAAAGTCATGCCGATGTGGACGAACAGTAGAGGAAGATTCATTAATCACTTCTTCACAAGGATACCGACTGAAGGAAAAGACCCAGTAGGTTAAGACGTTGGAGTCTTACTTGGCGGCTGCAAGGGAGAAACTTTTTCAACTTCACCCTTATCTAGCGTCGATGCTTGGCATTAGGGATTGTGCTTTTGGTTATGGGAATGGGGCTAGCGTACTGTGGCTTAGATCGCACTTGTTGGCCAATCACTATATTAATTTGAGGCACTTAGATTTGGAGATGTTTAAACCTGACCTCACGTCAGTTTGTTGACGCCTTTGGTCAAGACACGACGCCTGATGCCTTTGACAGTCCTCGTCCACCTCCACATTATAATTGCTTTAGCATTTAGTCTTTTGTAATAGTTGTCTTCCACTGTTATGTTTGTAATAGCTTTCTGTAAATAATATGAACACTTTTGAAGTTGCCTATGGTACCTGTGCATGTTGGGAATATTTAGCCGATTTTGGCTTTTATAATGTTACACTTGCTTTGATTTCCCGAGGCTTTTTATTTTTACCCTACAAATGTCTTGTTTTTGTTCTTGTCATTGTTTTCTTCTGTGGCCTAGCCCTTTCCTTTGAACCGCAAGTCTTTGTACTTGACATTGGTGTTGAAAGGTTGCATGCTCTGTTGACCTCCGCGCCCTTTTTTCATGGTAACACGAGTCTTTGTACTCATCATTGGTGTTTAAGGGTCACTTGGTTTGTTAACATCTGTGCTCTTTTTCCTTGACACTGCCAGTCTTTGTAGCCTTTTTCCACCGCCAGTCTTTGCACTCATCATTGGTGTTTAAGGGTCATATGGTCTGTTAACCTAAGCATCATTTTTCCTTTGCACCACGAGTCTTTGGACTCGTCATTAGTGTTTAAGGATTGTATGATTTGTTGAGTTCCGCACCCTTTCTCCTTGGCACTGTGAGTCTTTGTACTCTTCATTGGTGTTTTAGGGTTGTGTGGCCCATTGACCTCCACACCCTTTTTCCTTGGTACTTTGTCATATGTGTTTAAGGGTCGTGTGGTTGTTAACCTCTATGCCCTTTTTCCTTGGCACTGCAAGTCTTTGGACTCGTCAATGGTGTTTAAGCGTCGCATGGTTTGTTGACTTCCACTCCCTTTTTCCTTGGCATCATGATTCTTTGTACTCGTCATTAGTGTTTAAGGGTCGTGTGGTCCATTGACCTTTGTGTCCTTTTTCCTTGGCAGTGTGAGTCTTTGGACTTGTCATTGGTATTTAAGGGTCGCGTGGTTTGTTGACCTTCGCACCATTTTTCCTTGGGGGAGTTGGCAGTTGCCTAGAACAAACACTTTTTTTTACTATGAAACATAACCAAGAATTCAATAGTGAAGTTCTAACAAATCAAGAAATTAACATATTCTAGGGTAGAATTTTTTTCAAGTGTTTCGCATTTTAGGGGTGTTGTAGCTCTTTGCCTTGGCTATCCTTCAAGTGGTACGACCCTAGCCTGTGGTTGGCCACTACCACGTAGGGTCCTTCCCATCGGGGTCCAAGTTTGCCCTTTTCTTTGGTGGTGACCCCGCTTTCTCTTTGCACCAGGTCTCCCCTCTTGAATATCCTGCGTTTGACTCTCTTGCTGAAATAATGTTCTGCCCTTTTCTTGTTGTGTATCATCCTGACTTCAACTGCCTCTCTCTCTTCCTCTAGAAGGTTGAAGTGTTCTTCCATAGCTTCAGTATTCTTGGGCATTGAAAAATGGCAAATTTGGAAACTTGGCAGATCGACCTCCTTCAGGGGTACTGCTACACTCCTGCATGCCAAGGTGAATGGGATCTACTCTGTGGGGGACTTTATTCAGGTCATGTAGGCCCACAAATACTCTTGGTAGTTCTTTTGTCCATTCCCCTTTCTTGTCCGTGAGTTTCTTCTTCAGAATTTCCAACAATGCTTTGTTCGTAGCCTTTGCCTGTCCATTCACTTGTGGATGTCCTAGAGATGAATATTTGACCTGTATCTTTAACTTGACACACCATTCCCGATAATGCTCTGAATCAAATTGCTGCCCATTGTTTGAGACTATGCTTTGTGAAATTCTATACCGACAGATGACATTTTTCCACAATAACTTCATCGCAGCTCTGGTTGTGATGGTCGTCGAAGGTTCTACTTCCGCCCACTTCATAAAGTAGTCCTCTGCTACCATCATGAACTTGACTCCACCTTTCTAATGCGGGAAGGGCCTAACTAGGTCAACTCCCCCTCCCCCCCCCCCCCCCCACCCCAATTGGGTGAATGGCCAAGGTGTGGTCATGGAAGTCAGCTCTTCTGGGGGGTCGTGTGATATCGGTACATGCATCTCACACTTGAGACACTTTTTTGCAAATTTTTTAACATCATTGTGTGTATTAGGCCAGTAGTATCTTGCCCTCACTGCTTTTATGGCCAATGCCTTTCCCCCAGAGTTGTTTCTGTATATCCCTTCATGTATTTTAGCTAGAATGTATTGTGCTTCTTGCAATAAGATGCATTGTAGTAGGGGGCGGCGAAACCCCTCTTGTAGAGGACCCCATTCACCTTTACAAATCTCGCCACCCTTCTTCTTATCTTTCTTGCCTCCTCTTTCCCCTCAGGGTGTTAGCTTGCATCAAGGTACTTGATGATGTCACCGGCCCACTCAAGGTCATTGCCGCCTACGATACAAACTTCTGGTCGTATCATCAGGACTTCTATTATTCTCTTCTCGATGTCCCAAGGGAGAAGGAAGTCCTCTATCCTTGAAGCTGTACGTGATAGCCTATCTGTCACTGCATTGTTTTCTCTAGGCACTTGAACTATGCTAAAATATGAAAATCGGTTACGCGCCTCCCAGACTTGAGTCAAGTATTTTTTTCTATTTTTCTCCCTTGGTGGCTTATGGTCCCAACACTTGTTTGACTATTGCCTATAAGTCCAACTTCACCTCTATCTCGGTCTCCCCCAATGCTTCAACCACCGAGAACCCTACTACAAGTGCTTCATATTCTGCTTCATTGTTGGTGGTTTTGAACATGAGCGTTGCCATGTAGCAATGCTCCTACCCTTTGTTGCTAATTATATGGATTCCTATCCCTCCACCAATATGACAAGAGGAATCATCTGCATAAAGGGTCCACAGTTTTGTTGTTGGGGTGGTGACCACTTCTAGTGGGAAACCTGACAACTCAGCAACAAAGTCTGCCAATGCCTATCCTTTCATGGCCTTTCTTGGCAAGTATGCAATGTCGAACTCGTTGAGTTCAACTAACCACCCAACTAATCTCCCCAAATTGTTTGGTTTCTACAACACCTTAGCCAGTGGGCATTCCTGTGAGTACTTTGATTTGGTAGGCCTATAAGTACGGGTGCAACCTCCTGGCTGCTGTCACCAAGGCAAACGCCAACATCTCCACTCATGGATATCTGACTTTTGCTCCTCTTAAGGCATAACTTATGTACTATACGGGCAGTTGTGCTGCCCATTCTTCCTTGATAAGGACAGTTGAAACGGCATGGGAGGATACCGCTAAATTTGTGTAAAGTATGTCTTCTTTTATAAGTTGCCTCAAGAGTAGTGGATTGGTAAAATGTTGCTTCAGCTTTTGGAAAGATTCATCACACTCCTCTTTTCAAGGGTGTACCTTTCGTAATACCCTAAAGAAGGGGAGGTATTTGTCTGTGGATGTAGATATGAACCTGTTCAAGGCTACTACTCTTCTCACCAGCCGTTGCATGTCGTTTAGGTTCCTTGGCGGCTTCTTGTTCAAGATTGCTTCAATTTATGGTGAGGCTTCAATTTCTCTTTTTGACATAATAAACCCCAGGAACTTACCTGAGCCTACTCCAAACGTACACGTTGATGGGTTCAGCTTCATCTTATACTGTCGTAGTATTGTGAAAGCCTCTTAAAGGTCGGGCAGATGTTGGGTGGGCTCTTTTTTTTTTTAACTAATAGATCATCCATGTAAACTTCCATGGTCAATCTTATTTTATTTTTAAACATCCAGTTGATTAGCCGTTGGTAGGTTACCCTTGCATTCTTCTGGCCAAACAACATGACTTGGTAGTAATACAACCCACGGTCTGTAATAAATGAGGTCTTCTCTTCGTTTGCTAGGTGCATTCGGATTTGGTTATAGCCTAAATAAGCGTCCATAAGACTCAACATCTTGTGCTTCGCAATGGCGTCCATGATGACATCAATTCGTGGATGCAACTACGAGGTACAAGATGTCATTTGGTTCAACATCTTAGAGCAATGTCATTTGCTTGAACATATAGCTTGCTATAGAGATATGGTTAAAGCAACATAATTTGTAAGTGCACTTTAATGAGTGATGAAAAAGGACAAAAGTTTGTCAATTTTAAACATTTTCAGTTATTAGAATAATTAGTAAACATATGTCATAATGAAAATAATTAAGCATCACAAAAAGAAATATTATTTCAACTATTAGTCATTAATCTAAAGTAAAATCAATAAGCAAATAGTCAGTCAGTTTCATAATATAATAATTAATAATAAATAAATAATTCACAAGCTTATTCATAGAACTGACAGAATTTCCAATTACGTCGATAAATCAATTTTAATAATTGTCGGAGTGTTTTTCCTCTTTTTTCTTTATTCTTTTTTCTTTCCCTTTGCCTCGCCTACTCTCACTGGTTCTTTCTACCTCTGCCTTTTGCTCGCTTCACACCTCGGCTTCTACTCTCTCACTAAAATACTCATAAGTTACCACCGTTCCCCCTATTTATATTGGGAAAAATATAGTTGCAAGCATAACTGTGCACTAATCTGTGTACCAATGTGATGTGATTGGTCAAAAAGTAGATTTTATTGAAAACAGTATTAATTTAAATTTTAAGTATGAATAAATCAGTATTGGTATACAGATTAGTGCGCGACTGCGCTTGTATGTAGCAAAACTCTTTATATTGGTATGAGTCTTACTGCAAGAGTAAGAGTAAAGTTAGAAAGCCTTATCTACTGTTACTCTAGTGCCTAGTCTGACAACCAAGGTTTAGGCAACATCTCGGTGCCACTTTTTCTATTATTCTCTCGGGACTCCCTCTGTCTTCATGTGGCCCACCATTCCTAACATGAGTTCAGCTCTCGAATTTAGCTTCTTCTTTTCTTCTTCTTTTTTTAACCGAATCCATTATTATTTTTTTAATTAATTTAATGATTCAGTGAATTGTTTTTAGTGAAATTGTGAATTTTTTATTTTTAAAAAATTATTTAAAAATATAAAAAAATGTATGGAAAAATTATTTAGCTTGATTCGGTGACAATTCAGGACAGATGTTTCAGTGACTGTAGCATCTAGAGTCCCTCTACACAACAACAATTTTCGTGTCGCTAATAACCTTCAGTTTCTAACTAAATTGTTCGATATTTCCAAGGAACCACACAAGTATACTTAGTATTTTTGAGCAAGTATGCTTGATAGTTTCAAGTGGTTATGCTTCATATTCCCGAGACAGAATGCTCGATATTTCTAGTAAGTATACTCAATGTTTTCCAGCAAATATGCTCGATATTTTTGGGCTTGGCATCTTTGAGCAAGTATGCTCAGCATTTTCACTCCAGAATGCTTGGTCTTTCCGTGCCAGTATACTCAGTATATATTTTTGAGCTTGGCATCCTTCGAGCAAGTATGCTCAAGCTATTATGTAGAACTAGTATGTTTGGCATTTTTGAGCCATTATGCTAAGAATTTCTAACCACATCCCAAGTCCGAGAATTTGTCTAGAAGGAGTGTTGCAAACTTTTCTCAAGCCCTGGTTATCAAGTAATTAATTTTTTTTTTGGAAAATCATTTAAATTATGTGATGATTTCATAAGGTATATATAACTTGACTATGTTAATTTTTCATGTAGCACTTGAGTTCTATCAATGCATAGATCAGATTAATTTGACGATCTACCATCGGGTGGGTTAAAGGTTATCCCAACTTCTTGCATTGAAAATAGAAATTAGTTATTATATCTTTTTGTGGGTTAGTTTATGAATTAAGTGCTAATATGTTTTTACAAAGATGGTTTAATTAGAAGCATGAGGATTCATACAATTTCTCCCCCATTTAGGTATATGCTATGACCCATTCTGATGCCAACAACAAGTGGATTGATCTTGTAGCCAAAGAAAATTAAATAATTCAAATTCAATTTTTGAAATATCAGACTCATTATTAATCACTTTGTTTTTTTTTTCTCTTACTAATTACTCCGGACATTCTTGTAGAAGGAAATGATTGAGTTGCAGTCTACTTTTGAAGAATCCTCTCCTAGTGACATTAACATATTTACCTAGGTTCTCAAGACCAAGTCTGGTTATGTGAGAGGAATGGAATGTTCTTTCAAGCATCTCGGTTCAACATCCACGACCTCAAGTTCAAGTGCGAATAATCTTATAAAAGATTTGAACGCTACATGCCTAGAGATTAAGCAAATGAAGGCAAGAAAACAAGAGTTTGAGGATAAACTGTTAGAGCTGTAAATGAGTTTGCAGAAGCAG
Organism: Carya illinoinensis; assembly: GCF_018687715.1. Lineage (NCBI taxonomy): Eukaryota > Viridiplantae > Streptophyta > Magnoliopsida > Fagales > Juglandaceae > Carya > Carya illinoinensis. The sequence continues at coordinate 12,381,336 of NC_056758.1, forward strand.
GATGAAAGAAGACGTATGTAATTGTAAGAACAAATTTAGAGAGAGATGATGATGCAGATGAAATGCGTAATGTCCCTACAGCAGAATTGCAAAGCTTGAAAGAATAAGAAAAAATGATGTTGAGTATTTTTATTTTCTACCATAAGCTTTTAAAACAATTTTATGTTTTGTCTATGTGTTTAAGCATGATACAATTTGGATAATTTTGAATATATAATATATTTTACATATTTCTTATATATTTTATGTTTGAATGTAAACATGCAATGTTCAAACTTAACCTTAACGTTCGAAATGAACTTCGAACAGAATTCAGTTAGAATATACAATTGCAAATGTTCAAACGCATAAACCTTCGAACAAAAGAAACCACGCTCGAAGATATTGCATACAAGGTGCAAACGTAGGCTTGTACATGATTGTTACTAACTCAATGTTCAAACGAGTTATAAACTGATGTTGAAACTAACCACATTGTAGCATTCTAATGTCACATAACCAATGTTCGAACGACAATTATGTTTGAACATGTTTTACTTACCGTTCAAATGTTAGAAGAACACATTCAAATGTGAGTTTGCAATGACAGTTGACTAAAATGTATGAACGTTTCATCATATGTTTGTAGTATATTTGAATGATAGAAATGAACCATCACAAGTTGGGTATCAGATTTGAACAATAGAAATAATCTGTCACAAAAAATATATTTTGTGATGGTTAAAAAGTAAAAAGACACAACATCTATTTGGTGATGCAATTCTTTTGTTAATTGGGTGGCAGTTGTTTTTTGTCATGTAAAAGGTTTAGTGTCGGTATTTTTTTTTCGAGTGATAGTTTCATCCATCACAAAAGCTATGATATGTTGTTGTGAGATTTTACTCCTTATTGATATTAAAAAAAATTTAAAAAGTTAATGTGCAGAAAAAAAATTAGTAAACTATATTTGTAATGGCTTAGAAAAAATAGCTTGTCACATTGGTAATGTAACCCTAAAAAAATCAATCAATTTGAAGCTTTTAGAGAATCATTTGAAGTCCAATTTTACTAAGAATCATTTAAAGTTCAATTTCTCTAACTTATCCCTCTAGTTGAGTTATTCCTTCTCTTGTGGTGACATTGGGATGTTACAAACATCCTATCACTACAACATAATTTTTTTAGTGTTGGAAAATTGTGATAGTCCTCAAACCGTCACTAAAATCACTAAAAAGCATTTTCTGTAACGGTTTCTTAGAACTGTCACTAAAGAAAAATGAGATTTTTTTGACGTTCAAATAGATGAAAAAAATTTACATTTGAACAGAGATATTTGAACATTGAGGCTATTTAAGTATGAACGTGAAATGTTTTGATGCCAACGTTTGAATGTTAGTCATTATGTTCAAATGTTAATTATAAATTTAAATGTTGTAAATATGACTCTAATTGAAAAATTATGTCATTTTTAAATTTTATGGTACATGATTTGTGAAAAGTCTAAAAAATTGTAATATATATTTATATATACACAATTTGTAAAATATAAATAATATATATTTATGTTTATATATATTTGAAGTGCAGTGATTTAACATTAAAGTTGAAAAATCTAACATTAAAGAAAATTAAGAATTGAAATTAGAAAAGAATAAGATATATTAAATAATATTGTTCATTACATATATTAAAAGCAAAATACAAAATATGATAGAATTTCATAAACAACAGTCAGATCAACGCGTTGCTCACGAAATTTGTACTCAGTATCTCCTTAGACAAGGTCTCAGCCTTCTCATTGAGGATATGATATCTACACGATGGACTATCTCGGTGATAGACTTCTCTAAAATCGAGATTTGTAGATCAATATGCGTAGTCAGTTGTGAGATTACTAAATCAACCCAAGTAGGGCACACATCTCCTGCAGATGTACTTGTTGGCTACTGACTACTGCTCACCACACTTGGCTCAGACTGGTTCAAAGGAACTAGATCCACTAAAGGGGGTGGCTGACGTCGAGCATGCCCCCTCCCCTGTCTAATGCTATGTCGATGTGTGCTCATGTCGAGGGGGCTTATATGATCTGTGACCCTCTCAGCCGGCTATTACTCTCTAAACAAGTAATAGCTAGCTGATGATGACATCATAGGGGAGGTTGTTCGCGAAGATTATGCTCGCTTCATAACGGATCCTCTCAAAGATGCACCAAGGCAAACCAATGGGATCTTCACATCCCACTCATATAAAATGCTGTGCCCAAATTTGACTGAATGTGGTCTTATGTGCCACAGGATCTAGGTTTGTTGTAACAATAAGTTGCAACATGCAAAAGAAAGGTAGTAGATGTATTTGGTTGAAGGCGTTCTTTCTCTCGATCTACATACGGTCAGTACCCTCGACCTCCAATCGGTTTGCATCTCTGGCTGATGATGGCTCAATTGGGCCAGTAGATAATACAAAAGTGCCTACATATGCATCCGGTGTGCTGTATGCAGATGTGGATGTGTGAACCACGGCCGCATCACCAGTCTGAGAGTCAACTGTAGTCAATGTCTCAAGTACTCGACCGATCCTAAGGAGCTCGACGATGACATCCACTAAAATCTTGAATGAAACACCGTGTACAGTCACGATGTGAGAGGATGCGTCTTGAGGCATGGATCACATCCCCATAGAACTCCCGAACCATTAAAGGGTATACCTTCTTCCTCAATGTACAGATATTTCCTCGCCTCTATTGATGAAGAGCTCTCTAAGGCTTTTCTACTCCCATCTTAGCCTGCCGAACTCGTTTATCAAGACCTCTCACTCTGCCATAATTGTATGCGCCATGATCTGAGCAGTGTCTTGAGTGGCTTATTCCCTCCCCCACTTCCTGGTATGCAAAGGATGAGCCATATTTGGAAAATAGAAAAAAAAATATTAGTATTGTAATTTATGCATCTTTCGTATTAATTTTAAAATATTTTGCACTAATGTTCGAACATAATATAGCATGTGTGTTTAATGTTCAAACATAACAATTAATGTTTGAATGTACAATGTACACGTTCGAATGTAAAAGGCATAACGGCTAAGAGATTGAAGTGTAGTACGTTCAAATGTTTGAATGTAAGTGTTTAATGTTCAGACATAAAAATTAACGTTTGAACATACAATATCGATGTTCGAATGTGAAAGGCATAACGACGAAGAAATTGAAAAGTAATACATTCGAACTTTCATGAAAAACGTTTGAACATATATGTTTAACATTCAACATAAAAATTAATGTTCAAGCATACAATATAAGCGCTCAAACATGGAAGACATAACGGCTAAGTATTTGAAATGTTGTATGTTTGAATGTTCAAATAGAATGTTCAAACAAAATGTTCAAACGTTAAGGCACAGAATGGCTAAGTCATTCTCGAAATTGCAAATCACAACCTAAGTGGCCAAATGCTATCATAGAAATGAATAAACACTTCAAGAAGCTTTTCTATGGTGGCCATTTGGCCAATGGCAACCTGTGGTGGCCGAAAAATGTAGTTGAAAATCCGGCCACATCTTGGTTTCTGTTTATACACATTTTGAACTAAAATTTGTAAAAAAACATGGAAAATGACAAATGAGGGATGCCTACCTTCTTGTGACAATTGTGGCTAGGTTTGATAGTGGTGGCATGCGACAATTAATTTTTATGAGTAACAATAAAACACGTGAAAATGACGTTTTCAATTTCAGTTTTGGGCTTCTATACATGAAATGTTTGAACGTTAGTATGAGTAATGTTCAAACATGAGCAAAATTGCATTCGAACGTTTCTAATTGAATTTCCACAAATACATTATATTATATTATTAATATATGTAATATATTATAATATAATTGACGTGGCAAGCTGGAAGACTAAAGTATTGTCCCAAGTTGGGAAAAAAATTCTATTGAAATCTGTATTGCAGTCAATTCCCACTTATAGTATGGGCATCTTTAAACTCCCTAAATCAGTCCTCAGGAGTCTCAACAAGTTTCTGCAATCATTTTCGTGGGGTCAAATAGAAAACAAGTCTAAAATTCATTGGCTGAGTTGGCAGACAATGGGACAACCCAAGGACCCAAGGGGTTTGGGGTTTAGAGACTTTGAGTTCTTTAACTTAGCCTTGCTAGCTAAACAAGGATGGACGATCTGTAAGAGTTTTATTTAAACTCTATGTCCCACACACCCATCCTAATAGAATTTGAAATAGTTCAAATCTATCGATTAAAGATGAGTGATAACGGGATAAGAGAAATCCTAAGAGATAAGATTAAAACTCTATCTCTAGTTATAGTCAGATACAAACTCTTAGATTTCTTGATGGTCAGAAATCTATAAATAGCACTGAGGGATTAAAGGGTTCTCACCTACAACATTAGAGTGCCTTTTGCCATCGTGAGACACTTGTGAGGCGAAGTTGCTAGGGTGATCCTTCTCTCATAGCCAGATTTAATTCTTCATCAAACTGATGGAGAAAGGTACACATTTATTTATTACTGTTTATTATTGTGGATCATATGAAATCGAAGATCCGTTTATTAATGTTCATGTTAAAATATTTAACATGTGGTATCAGAGCATTAGGTTATAGATTTTTTATGATCTCGATATAATATTACAGATGCCGTATATCTCTTTAATATTTCTTTCGGTCGTGAAAGATAAAAATATATACTGCTTGTACCGATATTATGCATCAACGCAACACATGCATGAATTTATAATTTTGATTCTGTGTAATATTATCACAGTGATATTCATAATCTGTATATGAAATATATATATAGATATATATGTGAAATTGCATATGTGAATTTCTGTATATTTATGCATATGAAATTGTTTCAATTTTAGAAATTCTAAACTGTTCTGTGATTAAACCGAATGATATTGTTTTCGGGTTTAATTAATATATATATATATATATAGAACACAAATCTGGCCGCTGGGTCTAGTTTTACCACCGTGTGTGTGGTGGCCATGGCTCCATAGCCCACTGCCGAGGTGTTTTCATGCTTATATATAAAAAAAAAAAAAAAAAAAAAAAAAAAGGAGAGAAGGATGGTGCGGCGAGGAGGCTGAGAAACTCCTCGCCGGCGTTCCTGTAACGGCGGTAGAGGGCTCAAAAGCCCACTGCCGCAGAGGTTCTAGATTTAAAAAAAAAAAAAAAAATTTGAAATTGGAGAGGAGGTGGACCTCGACGGCGGATGGAGGCTGGGGATGCCTTGCCGTTCTCCTCCTCGCCGGTGAAGACCACCATGAGTTGCCGTGACCCTTGAAGTGCCGCGTGCTTGTTAAGGGAAGATCGGTTGAAGTGCTGTGTGCTTGTTGAAGTGCGGCGCTGGTTCTTTCCTGAGGAAGAAGAACAGTTTTATTACTTAGGTTTTCATTTAGTGTGTAAACGGGTTTGGGCTGTGGTCCGTGGGCCTTGGCTCAGTCCAATTGTTTTAATTTGTTATGAATCCAGAAGGGTAAAGTGCTTGAGCTGGAATTCTGGTCCAGCCCGATAGCATAGTAACGGGCCTATGGGCCACTGATGTGGCCCAGCCCAAGAAAAGAACAAAAAAAAAAAATGGAGAGCAATCGGGCCTGTACAGTAGGTCCGGCCGAGTCAACACATCCAGTTGACTTGGTTGCGGTCCAGTTTGCTGAACCGGTCCGGTTCAGACCCGGACCGGACCGGTCAGATTAAAATATTAAAATATTATTATTTTAATATTAAAAAAAAATTTTCCGAATTTTATTTATTTATTTATACATGTTATTATTGTTATTTACATGTATGAAAAGTTTGATTAAATGTTATATGCATGTTATTATTGTTACATACATGCATTAAATTTTATTAAATGTTATATGCATGTTATTATTGTTAAGTACATGTATTAATTTTTTTTTTTTAAATGTCATGTGCATGTTATTATTACATACATAAAATACATGTATGAATTGGCTCTTTTTTATCATGCTATATAATTATTTATCCAATATGGATAAGTGATTTTCATCAAAATTAAAGAAAAACTTGGTTGCCCAAAGGTACAAGATTTTCTTCAATTTAGGTGAACAATCATTAAATTCCATAGTAAGGTGGATATGATAGAGTGAACAATCTTGTGTGTCAAGATCTACTCCCAAAGGAGAATCTTGATGATACTACTAGTTCATCTATCAAATTAAGGTTGGAGTGAACACTTTGTGTGTCAAGATCTACTCCCAAAGGAGGGTTTTGATGACACTACTAGTTCATCCATCAAAACAAAAGTTGGAGGGAACAATTTGTATGTCAGCGTTTACTCCCAAAGGAGAATTCTGATGATACACTTAGTTCATCCACATAATTTAATATTGGTGAGAACACTTTGTGTATTAAGATCTACTCCCAAAGGAGGGTTTTGATGACACTACTAGTTCATCCATAATTATTTAAATTCTGATTATTATTTATAAGTGTCTAACTCAAAGCATTATGTGACGAATATTTTCTTGCAGTAAATGTACCGACTTCATTACATTCACAAACTTCATCAGTTCCTGTTTTGAATGGCTCTAATTTTTCTGAGTGGGTTGAGCGAGTCAGATTCACCTTAGGGGTCCTTGACCTAGACTCATCCCTTACAAGTCCAAAACCACCACCCATCACTGAAGAGAGTAACAGGGATGAGAAAGAGTCATTTAAACAGTGGGAGAGATCAAACAGGTTGAGTCTAATGTTCATGAAAATGACCATATTTGAAAATATTAAAAGTTCACTCCCTAGTGTTGAGGATGCCCAAAGTTTTTTGAAAAATACTGAGAAGAGATTTAAGTCTGCAGATAAGTCTTTAGCAGGAACACTGATGGCTAGACTTACCACCATGAAATATGATGGAGCCAAAGGAATGCAAGAGCATATCCTTGAAATGACAAATATTGCTGCTAGATTACAAACCCTGGGAATGAAGGTAGAGGACTCCTTTATTGTTCAGTTTGTTCTAAACTCATTGCCACCTCAGTATGGTCCATTCCAGATGCATTATAATTCTATTAAGGATAAATGGAATGTGAATGAGTTGGCAAGTATGGTAGTTCAGGAGGAAGTACGACTGAAACAACAAGGACATTACTCTGCTAATTTTGTGACCAAAGAAGCTAGAAAGAAAAAGCACCGTTATAGTAAAAAGAAACGAATTGGACCACCAAGAGGAAAGGAGCTTGGAAATGTTAATCAGGTTCAACATAGTAGTACCAAATGCTACTGGTGTGGGAAAAATAGACACATGAAATCTGAGTGTCAGAAACGTAAGGCTTGGTTTGAAAAGAAGGGTAAGCCTCTTGCCCTTGTATGTTTTGAATCAAACCTTGTAAATGTTCATACTAATTCTTGGTGGCTAGATTCAGGTGCTAATGTTCATGTTTCTATAACCATGCAGGGATACCTTACAAGCCAAACACCAAGCCCCAGTGAGCGATTCATTTTTATGGGAAATGAGAATAAGGCTGAAGTTTTGGCCATAAGGACTTTTCGTTTAGTTTTGAGTACTGGTCATTGTTTAGACCTTTATAACACAGTTTTTGTGCCTTCTGTGAGGCGTAATTTAATTTCCCTTTCTAGATTGGACTCTGATGGTTATTCTTTTTCATTTCACAATGGTAGTTTCAATTTGTTCAGAGACTCTTTATCTATTGGTTCTGGGTTTCTTTCTGATGGTCTTTATCGACTTTGTCTCGATAATACATTTATTCATAATACCTATACCCATAACCATGAAATGTGTATTGGAACTAAAAGAAACATGATGAATGAACATTCTTATGACTTGTGGCATAAGAGATTGGGGCACATCTCCAAAGAAAGGTTAGAGAGATTAGTAAAAGAATGGATACTTCCGCATTTAGATTTTACTAATCTTGAAGTATGTGTGGATTGCATTAAAGGAAAGCAAACCAAACATACTAAGAAAGGTGCCACAAGAAGTAAAGAGCTTCTTGAAATAATTCACACAGATATATGTGGACCATTCTCCACTGAATGTTTTGGTGGAGAAAAGTATTTTATCACCTTTATAGATGATTTTTCACGGTTTGGATATATCTATCTGCTACATGAGAAATCTCAAGCTGTTTCAGTACTTGAGGTATTTCTCATGGAGGTGGAAAGACAGTTAGATAGAAAGGTGAAAATCATCAGGTTGGATCGAGGTGGAGAATACTATGGAAAGTATGACGAATCGGGTCGTAACCCTGGCCCATTCGCCAAACTTCTAGAACAATGTGGCATTGTTGCACAGTACACGATGCTAGGGATGCCACAGCAGAACGGTGTTGCTGAAAGGCGTAATCGGACTTTATTAGATATGGTCAGAAGTATGGTAAGCAATTCTACCTTACCCAAATCATTGTGGGGTGAAGCCATTAAGACGGCAACTTATATCTTAAACCGGGTTCCTAGTAAGTCAGTTCCAAAAACTCCTTTCGAGCTATGGACTGGTAGGACACTAAGTTTAAGACACATGCACGTTTGGGGTTGCCCAGCAGAAGCGAGACTTTACAACCCACATGAAAAGAAATTGGATCCCAGAACAGTAAGTGGGTACTTTATTGGCTACCCAGAGAGATCCAAAGGGTATAGGTTTTACTGTCCTAATCACAGTCCGAGAATAGTGGAAACAGGGAATGCCAAATTCATTGAACTTGGCGAAATTAGTGGGAAAATAGAACCTAGAGATGTGATCATTGAGGAAGTACGAGTAGATGTCCCCATACCTACATCCTCAGAAAAGATAATGGTTCCTCTAATTGATCATCACAATGATACATTGGAACAAGAAAATGATCACCCATCTCAGAATGATAATATCACTGATGAACCAAGTTCGGAGTTACCAGAACAGATAGTCTTACGCAGATCTCAGAGAGATCGGAGACCTGCTATTTCAGCAGACTATGTGGTATATCTCCAAGAATCTGAATTTGACATTGGGACAAGTGAAGATCCACTAACGTTTTCACAAGCTATAGAGAGATGTGATTCTAGTAAATGGATCGATGCCATGAAAGAAGAGTTGAAATCCATGGATCAAAATCAAGTTTAGGATCTCGTTGAGTTGCCTAAAGGGTGTAAAAGAGTCGGGTGTAAATGGGTCTTTAAGACCAAACGCGACTCTAAAGGCAACGTCGAACGACATAAGGCCAGACTTGTTGCTAAGGGTTTCACCCAGAAAGAAGGCATTGATTACAAAGAGACTTTTTCTCCAGTATCTAAAAAGGACTCATTTAGAATCATTATGGCATTGGTGTCTCATTTTGATTTAGAGTTACACCAGATGGATGTGAAAACAGCTTTTCTAAATGAAAGTTTGGATGAAGTGGTCTACATGGAACAGCCAGAGGGCTACTCAGAAAAGGGCAAAGATCACCTAGTATGTAAGCTTAAGAAATCAATATACGGGCTTAAACAAGCTTCCCGACAGTGGTACTTAAAGTTCAATGATACCATTACTGCCTTTGGATTTAGAAAAAACATCGTTGATCGATGTATATACCTAAAGGTCAGTGGGAGCAAGTTTATATTTTTGATCCTGTATGTTGATGATATCTTGTTGGCTAGTAGTGATCTTGGCTTACTTTATGAAACCAAGGGTTTTCTATCTAAGAACTTTGAAATGAAAGATATGGGTGAGGCATCCTTTGTGATCGGAATTGAAATTCTCCGGGATCGAAAACAAGGACTGTTGGGATTGTCTCAGAAAAATTACATAGAAAGAGTTCTTGAGAGATTTGGCATGAAAAGTTGCTCATCACTTGATACTCCGATATCAAAAGGTGATAAGTTTAGCCTATCACAATGTCCTAAAACTGAGTGGGAGCGTAAAGAGATGGCAAAAATCCCCTATGCTTCGGTTGTGGGGAGCTTGATATATGCACAGATTTGCACGAGACCAGACATCAGTTTTGCAGTTGGCATGCTTGGGCGTTACCAGAGTAACCCAGGGATGTCTCATTGGAAAGCAGCAAAGAGGGTATTGCGATATCTGCAAGGAACTAAGGATTACTAGCTTACCTTTAGGAGAACTGACAACTTAGAGGTAATTGGATACTCAAACTCTGATTTTGCCGGTTGTTCTGATAGTAGGAAATCTACTTCTGGATATGTTTTCCTACTAGCCGGTGGAGCGATCTCATGGAAAAGTATGAAGCAAACTATCACTGCTTCATCAACAATGGAGGCTGAGTTTGTGGCATGCTTTGAGGCCACAGTGCATGGTTTATGGCTGAGGAACTTTATCTCAGGGCTTGGAGTTGTTGACTCTATAGAAAGGCCGCTGAGAATTTATTGTGATAATTCCTCTGCAGTATTTTTCTCCAAAAATGATAGGTATTCTAAAGGTGCTAAACACATGGAGCTCAAATACTTAAGTGTCAAGGAGGAAGTACAGAAACAGACAGTGTCTATAGAACATATTAGTACTACGCTTATGATAGCAGACCCATTAACAAAGGGTCTAGTAGCGAAACAGTTTAAAGAACATGTTGACAGAATGGGTCTTATGATGTAAACATGTTATTGAGCTCGTAGATCTTTTATTTTGTTTTGGACACTTAATGATATCTATTATGGTTGTTTTGTTTCTGTTTTCTTGTCTTTCCAATTCTTTGTACATTGAATGGTTTGGAAAAATGGTGACAAGATAATGTCTGCAACAGACATGAATTGGAACCCAAGGCATTACGGTATTAGCCTTAATTATCCCAATTAAAGATCATGTAAAATTGGTTGCTGGTGTTGTGGTACATGGAAGGGAATTTGTTGATTATATAACAAAGGACCGCCATGACTCGCATCAGTAGTTGATTTAACATTGATATTACAGAACTCATGTAATGTACTTTGAGCTATAAAAGTTTCAGAAAATGAATTTGCGCAGTATGGTTAATTCCTGTAATAAACCCATGAACGGAAAATATTATTTTATGGGCGTATGGGCCAAGTGGGAGAATGTAAGAGTTTTATTTAAACTCTATGTCCCACACACCCATCTTAATAGAATTTGAAATAGTTCAAGTCTATCAGATTAAAGATGAGTGATAACGGGATAAGAGAAATCCTAAGAGATAAGATTAAAACTCTATCTCTAGTTATAGTCAGATACAAACTCTTAGATTTCTTGATGGTCAGAAATCTATAAATAGCACTAAGGGATTAAAGGGTTCTCACCTACAACATTAGAGTGCCTTTTGCCATCGTGAGACACTTGTGAGGCGAAGTTGCTAGGGTGATCCTTCTCTCATAGCCAGATTTAATTCTTCATCAAACTGATGGAGAAAGGTACACATTTATTTATTACTGTTTATTATTGTGGATCATATGAAATCGAAGATCCGTTTATTAATGTTCATGTTAAAATATTTAACACGATCATCCAAAACCCTCTCTCCCTTACTGCTCAGGTACTCAAGGCCAAGTACTTCTCAGGATCTAGCTTCTTCTCAACCAAATGGAAAGCTAATGACTCTTATGTATGGAGAAGCTTCCTCTCAGCAAGGCCAATTCTTATGGAGGGACTGCTATGGAGAGTTGGTGATGGAAAACAAATCAAGATTTGGCAGGACAAATGGCTTCCAAGCCCTTCCACTTATAGAGTGCAATCACCTATAAACATTCTAAATACTGAGGCAACAATATCAGAACTCATCAATCCAGAAACTATGCAATGGGACTTAAATCTCATCCATGCCATTTTCACAGAGTCTGAGGCCAATGTAATCAGTAGGATGACTATTAGCCCGTGTAGGAGTCATGATGTGTTGACATGGAGGTGCTCAGGCAATGGAAAATTCTCAATGAGAAGTGCCTATCACCTACAAGGCACAATGATGGAAGATAGGAAGGGGCAATCTTCAACTCATAACCAACTATCGAGTTTTTGGAGGAAAATCTGGGGTATACAAGCACCACAAGTTACTAAGTCATTTCTGTGGAGAGCAGCTAGGGAATCCCTTCCTACGAATCTAAATTTATACAAGAGGAAGGTGGTGGAGTCTCCCTTCTGTCCAATCTGCTCCAATTTCCCTAAATCAGTTACTCATGCCATTTGGACATGCTCAGCTGCCCAAGATGTTTGGTCCATGAGTTCAAGAAAGATACAAAAGCTAAGTATTCAAAGTGGCTCCTTTATAGAGGTACTGAAGCCTATTTTAGATCAGCTATCCCCTCTTGAATTCACAAAATTTGCAGTTACTGCAAAGGCAATCCGACACAGAAGGAACTCTTGGTTATTTGAGCAACTCTTTCACTCACCTCATCAGGTATCCAAATAGGTCCATATAGAATTGTTAGCAATTGGCCTATGGGTAGATAATGGGGGAAAATCTACTAAGATACAGATGGATCATAGGACTAAATGGACTGCCCCCCCCCCCACCAGACTTCTACAAGGCTAACTGGGATGCAGCTGTGGACAAAGAGAATTCAAAGATTGGAGTGGGTGTGATTATTAGAGATTCGGGTGGTCTTATCATAGCCTCATTATACTCATCCATTTCTTTAAGTCATGATTCTTTACTTGGGGAAGCAGTAGCAGCACTTAGAGCCACTTCATTGTGCTCTGAACTAGGCTTGCAGCAGATCATGTTAGAAGGAGACTCCATAGCAGTGGGTCAGGCTGTCCAACACAAGGATGAAAGCTGGAGCCCTACTGGATTGGTGATTAGAGATATTAAACTTTTACTATCAAAAGTTCGGACATGGTCTATCCACCATATACCTAGGAAATTCAATGTAATAGTGCATGCTCTAGCTAAATTTGCATTGACAAGTTCAGAGGAACATATATTTATGGAGGACTACCCTCCATGTATCCAGCATCTACTTTAATGAAATGAAACTTTCCTTTCAAAAAAGAAATTGTTTTTTCTTTTTATTATACTTTTTTTGTATTTTTATAGGTTTATTATGTATTTGTTTATCTTTGTCTTTTTATAAGGTCTTTTATATTTTCATTTTTTCTTAGAATAATTCTTATAAATTCTTTTTCCTTTTTTGTTTATTCTAGAAGGAGTCAATAATTGAATATAGCCAAACTATTCATAAAATGTACCTAATTCTGTTTTAGTAATTTTTTATTTATTTTTAATATTGGATTATTACACATAATCAAACTAGTTCTATTAATAGTAGTTATTATAACACCACATCTAAGATTAATAAAATCAATAATACCATCTAGTTTTATCAATGATTCTCGTACCTGAAGTAATATGGAAGTCCGGCAATGAACTTTTCCTTTTAGTACGGATGTTGACAGTTATTTCTGATCATAACTTTAGTTAGAAATACATTTTTATATCAACAAAAATTAGATAATTTAATACATCTTAAATTAATTAATAAAACACTAGTTCTTTCTTTAAATTGAATAGGATCACCAACAAAATGCTTGGTTAATATAAATATTAAAGTATTAACAGCATCTTTCAATGGTTGACTATCTTCTGTTTTAATAATTTGCATATTTTCATCATGTTTATATTGATTAAATATTTTTATTCTTTGTTAATGTGAAAAATAATGATCCCACCAACCTTTTAATTGGCCAATGAAACCTGTAACTAGAATATGAGCTATTTAATGACCTATTTTCCTATTACTTTTATAAACATTATCAACCATAATCATTTCTTGAAAGTGATTTAATATTTCATACTCAAATAATCCATCTATATTCCATTAATATAATATATCTGGTAAAAAAATAGATCCTACTATATGTTCTATTTCTTCGAATTGCATATCTGGAGGAGAAAGCATCGAATACTAATTACGAGTAATAGAAACATGATGTCTAGAATCCCTAGCTGAATATTTGTTAGCTTAATCTCCTCTAATCTTATTTGTTTGTAAATCTAAATTTTTAAATTGATTTTCAATATTACTAATTTCAGAATCAGATAAAAACAGTTGAGTCTGTCTTACTTAATACATTAATATGAGATTGTTTTGAAGTACATGCAGTATTAGTAATACTTAATTTTTCTAATTTATTAGAGATTTATTCTAATAAATCATCTTTGTCTTTAAAAAAATTGGGTTTCAGGTGAGATGGAATTTCTTGAGGAATAAATAAAGGGTTTTCTTTCGTTTATTTAATAGTAGGATTGATAGGATATATTTGGGTTTCAATCATTTCTAATTGTTTACTAATGATTTTTAAATATAGATTGGTATAATTATTTTATTGGATTATATTATCAATGTTTTTATTTTCTAATATAAAATTATATTTCTTTATTGGTGATGCTAATATTTGAGTACTTCTTTGATTGTACTTAATAGTTTCAAAAGAGGGATATTCTTCATAAATGATTTGATTATTATCTTCCTTAATCTATTGATTAGTAATCATATTTATAGTTGATAATTGATTTGATTTATATATTTCAAACCATGTAAAGAAAGGTATATTAATTTGTATATTTTCTAAATATTCATAATATTTTCCTTGAATATAATCTCTTTCTATTATTGTGAAAGTTGAAAAAAATACTAATCTTTTTTGTTTATTTTCTTCTTTTATATAATCTTGTTTGAGATATTCTTTATTAATTTTAAATTCTTCTTTACTGAGCATCATCTCCAACTATTTGTGAATAACTTGGAAAAAAATGTTCTTTTACTTGTTTGGGATTATGAGATGTGGATGCTTTATCTGGATGATTAACAATATATATTGGTGTATAAAAAATAATTCCAGAAGTAACTCTTTAGATCTGAGTATCCAGATTCTGAGATCTGGTGTCAAAATTTTGAGATTTATTCCTAGAAATTGAGGTAAGAATAGATCTGGGTGTATGATAACTAGAGGGTACTTTGAAAAATAATGTGACTATGATAATGATCTTCTAAAAGTTAAAAGGCTATTTGGATTGTTCTGTCCCTTTTTTTATCTATATAATCTAGATCCTTTTTAGAATGATTTTCTATTTTAGGTAATAGAATAATATTTTTTAACTATCATTTATTAGGGAGAGTAATTTGATTCCAATTAATTTGTTTAGGAATTTGTATACTAAAATTTGGTGTGCTAGATTGTAATAATAATTTATAGCCTTTTGGACTGGTAATAAGAGATTGTGGCTCTAATGTTATTTTCATTAGTTTATAATGGATTATATATATTATAGTTAAATGATATGATCCTTTTATCATATGATAACCATTTGTTTTAATATTTAATGTTAAAGCACGCAGGATATTAGCATCAAATAATAAAAGTGAATAATTAGAATTACAATAAACTGGGCCTTAGAACAAGTTATATTCTACTATGCCAAGAAATGAATCATGAAAATTATAGTGTCTTTCGTCTCTTAGACAGAGTAATATTGAAGCATTTAATCAGCTTTTGGTGAGTGGTTTTATAATCACTTATACTAATCCAATATGTATGAAAAATATTTTTATTCTTTATGACGTTTAATAACCTCTTTTGTTAATTATTGTAATGATTCATAATTATTATTTAAACTAATGATTTTTTCTACCGTTTTAATAGTATAATTAGTAATAAATGATAATTTAGAAGAAAAAGTGGATCGTTTGTATATTTGATTTTTTGGGACATCATGAATTGTCTAATCTTGTAAATTTTTTCTATGTCTATTATACTATAGTCTTCTTAGTTAATAGAATCAGGTTCAGATTCTATAGGTATACCAGTAGTGGATACATTTGATTTAAATGAAGAATCCATTAAGATAGGTTTTTAAGGCATATTTCCTATATTTAAAGAGAAATAAGTACATCAAGATCTTGAGAGAACACCACTGGGACCACTCTTAAAGCTCTCCAACATACATGGGCTGACCAACAGATTTTCATGGCTTGGCAATATAAAACTTTCAATATACTTCATTTTCTTTAATACAGGTTATCGTTGTTAAAAATATGTATTAGTATTTTTTTTTTTTTTTAATAAAGCAAGGATACTTAGATGGTTTTTTATACTTTTAATTTTTGCTATTAAGAAGTCGCAATGATCTTCCCATTCCTCTATTGCTACTTGTTTACTTTGAAATACATGAATTCATCATTAATTCATAATCTTGTTTCATTAATTGTTGTTTTCATTTAAGTACCTTTATATTATCCATAAGATGGTATAATTTAAGTCTTGAATTATAATCTAGACATTTTAAATCATAAAGATCACGAAAACCAATACTATGAGCATAATAATAATTTACCATAAAATTTAATATAAAACAATAAAACAACAAGATAGAACAACAAGATAGAACAACAAAACAGAACAATAAAGAACAATAAAATAGCAATATAATATAATAAAATATAATAGCCAATGGTTCTAATACCATAAACGTATCTAAGGTAATATAAAATAGGTATATATGTAATTAATATATTATATTAATGTAGGCAGTATAGTACATATACTATATATAGTATATAGTATACATTATATATATATATATTATAGTATATATACTATTATGTATAGAATATAGTTTATTGAATATGTAACTATATATTTATAATATAGTAAGTGTATATGTATATATATATATATATATTATAGTGGCCTACGTTCGAACGTAAAACCATGTGTTCCAACGAAGCAACCATGCGTTGGAACATGTCAAGGTAACGTTCAAACGTTTCTTGGAAATTGGTGGAATTTTTTCCCTCTTAAATGGAATTTCTTGTGAAAAATTATGTTTGAACGTTGCCATTCTAACATTCTAATGTTAAGATCATATGTGCAAATGTTATGAAATGTGAAAAATTGCATGGCTAAACAAGCGGGATCCCAAAATTTCACGTAATGTTTGAATGTTTCGTGGTTTGAGGCAGCGACTTTTCATTTAAAATGTTGCTACAATAAGTCTAATGATCAAGGAAAACAATGCTGTTATCTTTAAAATGACCTAGTGTAGTGACAATCGTTAAATAAGTCCAAAAAATTTAAAAACAATTAAAACACCCTAGACAAGTCTGGGATGTGCTTAAATCTGAAGGCAAATTCATCCTATGTATAACAAAGAGAGAGAGTGTGAGAGAATTTAGTGAGAGATAGCTAGAGTGAGAGAGAGTTAGAGTGAGAGAGAATTACGTCAGGAAGAGCTTGAGTGAGAGAGATTTTGTCTTTCCTATTGAGTCTATTTTTTTTTGTTCTTGAAGTGGAGTAATGAAAAAGTTATTTTTCCTTGTGTTTTTTTGGTGTATTTTTTAATTATATTTTTGTAAGGATGTTGTTTAGTATTTCTAATGAGTATTGTTTATTTTTTTTAAATTTTTTTAAGGATTATTTGTTGGGGCTTATTGAAACATTTGATTTATAAAGTCATTTGTTGGGCTAGGTA
The DNA here is from genome assembly GCF_018687715.1 of Carya illinoinensis. Classification (NCBI taxonomy): domain Eukaryota; kingdom Viridiplantae; phylum Streptophyta; class Magnoliopsida; order Fagales; family Juglandaceae; genus Carya; species Carya illinoinensis. Next base: position 12,398,698 of record NC_056758.1, read on the forward strand.
TATTTCTAAACTTTCTTATGAATATGTTGTATTTTTTGTGAATTGATTGTGAATATTTCTTGAATATGTTTTGCTTTAGTGAATATGTTATGAATATATTTGTGAAGTTTTATGGAATATGTTGGAAATATGTGAATATTTAATAAATATGTTGTGTTTTTGTGAATATATAGTGAATTTGTGTGTGACAATTTATTGGATATGTTGGAAATATGTGAAAATATTGTTAATATGTGTGACGCCCCCAACTCTCACATATGGAAAGGCGGGAATCGAGGTGTCGAGATGATGACAACATAGGTCACACACCCCAACGACAAGTGCTAAGTCTGTGCACATGCAACACATGTAAAATGAAAGATGCAGCAGATAAGTTAAAGCCAATCAACTAAGTACCAGAATTATTAAATACAAATTCACTTAAATATATACAAGCATATCAAAAAGTAATATAATTATCCGATGAAAACAAAAATAAATCCAAATACAATAACTAAAAGTGGAAAAAAAATCATGATACATGAGAAAGTGATCCCAAATCACTTCTCTAGTAGAGCTGCATTCTTAGGCTCTACCTCATCATCTGCATCCAAATCTACGATACCATAAAGCAGTACCGCATGGTGTTGAATACTATGAGATTACGAGTCTCAGCAAATAATAAACCAAACAACACAATAGATTAAAATACATTCATGCAACAACAATTATGTGTGTATATGATGAAATATGCATAAGACCCAAAAATCATTCTTTCCAAAAATCAATTAGTTCCAACAAAGGCCAAAATCCCATTTTGGCCTAAAAACCATGTACACTAAAAATAACATCAGCCATTTTCTGAAAATGGCCCTATATAAAAATCCAAAATTTTTTTAGAAAATGGTTCACATAAATCCATTTATCAAAATCAAATATCCAATTTTAAACTGTATGCACCATCATCCCTCCAAGGGATCCTTCACACACCCTGGCTCGCTTCGTCGCACCACGGCTAATGACTGTGCGTGTGACTTTGTAACATGTGATACCCAGTTTTGCATATAGCTCGTTTATGGCCAAGCATCCTCTAGCACCCACTAGCAGAGGGGCCACAGAGTAGGCACAAGAGTGTTACCATCCCGTCCAATCTCGTTATCGCCCAATGACAATCCAGGAGATGTCACTCAGTATATTATGCTCCCGAGTGATTAGAGAAGCTTCATCAAGATAATTCTCCATCTCGGCTTGGGTTTGTGATACACATGCACCCAAAAATCATCTTACTCATGATAATCCAATTTTCATTTATTCACATGAAAATGCATGCCATAATGCAATAAATAACATGACACGATGCTCAATAGACAACAACCCAACACAACCTAGTTTCACAACAACTCCATCCTCTAATCTAATCGACCTCCAAACTCCTCAGACTCAAAGTCCAGCAAAACCAACCAGATCACAAAAGATTATTAGTGTAAAATATGTTTAAATCTCAAAATGTTTTTTAGAAAATTACTTACAGTGCTAAAATATAGTTTTCAAAGCATCATGAAGGTGTTAGAGGTGGCGGCATAGCCACATAACAGTGCAAATTGGACAAAGTTTGTGAGTCATAAAATACCCAATTTTGAACTGGGACAAACGAAGACTTGGGATGGATAGAGAATGATTTAGAGGTGTTGGTGAAGCTACTGGTAGTGGTGGTTGGCCGTGGGTAGGGGCGTGGGTGGAGATTGAAGGTTAAAATACCCAAATTGGAAAATGAGATGTAGGGGCTTCAATGGTGGTGGATCGGAGCAGAGGAGGGGTGGATTGGGTGGCTAGAGGGCCGACGGTGGTGTGGTGAAAAGCTAGTGGCCAATGGTTGTGCAATGGTGATGTTGGAATGAAAATGGCCCATGGCTTGCAGTCGTGCATGGGGCTAATGGCAGCATGGGCTAGGCTAAAAATGGGTGGATGAGATTGCCGGCCAGAGGGGAAGAAAATGGGAGAGGTGGTGTCGCTCACGAATGGTGCACGGTGGCGCTATTGGTGTTTGAAGAAATGAACGAGGGAGGGGGTGGGGTTGTTGCCCGGGAGAAGAAAGAAGCAGAGGAAAGAAGGTGAAAAAAGGAAAATGAGGAAAAAAGATAAAAGAGGGAAAAAGAAAAAGTGGAGGAAATATATGAGGTTTAATTCTCACAACTTGGGTCACAAAATTGATCCAATGAAAAGAATTTCAAAACAGTAAGTTAAACAAAATAATTTAAATGAAGTGACTATCTAAAATAAAATAAAAATAAAAATCCAACACAATAATTTAAAGCCCAACAATAAATTAATTTAAAGTAAAGAACAGTTTAATTACAAAACAATAATTAATACTGTGACGCCCCCAAATCCCCACGCACGGACACGGGGAAATCGAGACGTCCGGATGGTGACAACCCGGGTCACCACCCTAACGACGGGTGCCAAGTGTGTGCAAAGGCAACATATGTGCACGAAAAAACACGCAGCGGATAACGAAAGTCATATAACTAAGTACCAGAATTTTTCTTAACGTATTACAAGCTGTTCAAAACATACATAAAATATTACAAAACACTAACATAATTTTAAACCAAAAACAAAGCATAACATCAGCAACCCGGCGGAGCTGCATCCTCGGGCTCAGCCTTCTCTTCCCCATCCTCAAAACCTGCACCAAAAGCTACGGAACCAAAAATGGTACCGCAGGTAAGTAAAACCCCAACACTACTAGATAAAAAGACATAGAATTCAAACAAAATGCATGAAGCATGCCCAATGCACAAATCCCAAAAACATAATTTTCCACACACGCCAAAAATCCCATTTGGCCCAAAAACACATCTTTTCCAAAAACCACGCCAAAAGTCACATTTGGCCTCGATAATCATCTCAAACCAAAAACCATTTTATCCGTATGCACCATGACCTCCCCTAGGGGTCATCCACACACCCTGGCTCCAGTGCCGCACCGCAGAGTACCACTACGCATGTGACACCTAACAAGCGATGCCCAGTTCCACGCCCTTCGTGTTCATAGCCAAGCATCCTCTAGCCCTCACCAGCGAAGGGCCACGGAGTCGGTGCGTAGGGCGATGCCTGGTTCCGCGCCCGGCGCGTTCGTAGCCAAGCAACCCCTAGCCCCCGCTCCCGTCGTCGCCCACTGACGACCCAAGGGACATCACTCAGTTTATTCCGCTCCCGAGTGACCAGAGGAGCTCCACTGAGATAATACCCCATCCCGGCTTGGGGTCGTGATACACACGTACCCGTAAGTCCACTTACGCCAATAAACAGGCTTTTCACAATTACACAAAAACACACGTGCATGCACCATGTAAATGCCATATCAATGCACCAAAATAAACAACCAACATATATCAATTAAACAAGCAACTCCGTCCTCCATCCATCTGACCCCCGAACTCCTCGGACTCAGTCCGGAATCAGCCAACCAACAGATAAAATAATTGAAAGAGTAATATATATTTAAATCTGAAAATAGGGTTTAGAAAATACTTACAGCGCTATACGGTAATTTTAGAAAACACTCGGCGTTGCAAACGGCGGAGAAAAAATAACGTTACAGTGAAAATTTACTGTGGCCGTGGGTTGTGAAATACCCACTTTTGAACGGGGACAAACCAGGGCTTGGGATTGATAGGGAATGGTCTAGGGATGATTGTGAAGCTATTGGAAGTGGTGGTTGGCCGTGGGTGGCGGCGAAAACGCCGGAGAGAGGTCGGATTTCCCAAAAAGGAAAGCTAGCTCGTGGGAGCTGTTTCGGTGGTCGTTGGAGGCCGAAAATAGGTGGGTTAGGATGGCAAGGGACCGGTGATGAAGTGGTGAAGAAATGGTGGCCAGAGGTGGAGCGACGGCGGCTGATCGGAGCAAAACCCGTGCGGGCTTTAAAGGGGTTTTCCGGCCAAATGGCCGGCCGGATGGGGGTGGGAATTGGTGGGGAGGTGCGCCGGAGGGAGGGGAGTCGAACGGTGGCGGCGGTGAGCCGCACGGTGGCCAGACGGCGGCAGGTCGAGGGGTTGAAGCGGCTCCGGCGTAAGGGGAGGAGAGAGAGAGTCGAGACGCACGCGGGAAGAAGAAGAGAAAAGAAAGAAGAAAAGAAAAGAAAAAAAAAAGAAAAAGAAAGAAGAAGAAAAAAGAAAAAAGAAGAAAAAGAGAAAAAGGAAGAAAAAGAGAAAAAGGAAAAAGAAAAAGGAAAAAAGGAAAAGAGGTGTAGGAAAAGAAGATGAGGTCTAATCCTCATTCCGGGAAAACAAAAACTAAACCGCTGCAGCGAGATTAAAAACCGTAAACAACTAAAAGAAATAAAACACAACATCAATTAAATTAAAAACCAATTTTAAAACGCAATAAATTAAAATAAATAAACTAATATATTAATTAAAATAAAAGCAACCATTTTAGCGAAAACACAAGCGAAAGCGGGTCATCACAAATACCAAGAAAGCACATCAAAATAAATTTCACAACTTAAAAAATTATAAAATAATCTAACAAGAAATGCGCTAAATTTAAAACAAGCGAACCAATATTTAAATAAAATAAAATAATCCTTCAATTAAAATACACTAAAATACAGGGTATCACAATATGTTTGTAAATATTTCTTGAATATGTTTTGCTTTTGTGAATTTATTTGTGAAGTATTATTGAATACATTGAAAATATGTGAATATTTATTAAATATGTTGTGGTTTTTTGAATATATAGTGAATTTGTGTGTGACTATTTATTGGATATGTTGGGAATATGTGAAAATATTGTGAATATGTTTGTGAATATTTCTTAAATATGTTTTGCTTTTGTGAATATATTGTGAATTTATTTGTGAAGTTTTATTGAATATGTTGGAAATATGTGAATATTTTGATTTGTAATTATTGTGAATATATGTTATTTTGTTATTTTTTATTATATTGTCATTTGTGATTATTATATATATAGGACATAGAATTAGGAGATAAAAAATATAGGAGAAGTAAAGAATCCATATTCACATTATATATATATATATATATATGTACTAATTTTAAAAAAATACAAATATATAATAAATTAGTATTATTAAACTATAACCATAATATGTATAATAAATGCATACTACGGTTAACTAATGTAATTTTAAAAATTAAATAATTAACATCTAGCTAAGCACTAAGCAATCCTAATTGAAATAATAAGCATACTAATTAAAATAAAGAACTTGTTAACAAGTAATATTATAATATATAACTAATAAGAATATTAAAACATACAGACAAATTCATAGGACATAGTAATTAAAAGAAATAAGATCAAAGCATGCTAAGGACCAAATAAATAATAACTTTAAATTTAATTTTAAATACCATCCATTGGACAATACATATTTAGTATGCATATGTATAATAATTATAAATAACCAATAAATGCTAAGTTAAAATAAATAACAAATAAAAAAATAAAGAATTCAATTCATAAGATACGAAGAATAATATTTTATGATTAAGTAACAATTAATAACTAATTTAACTAAAAAATAAAAAATAAGTAAACAACATAATAGATAATACAATTAAATGAAATGAAATATAGGAAAAGTAGAGAATTCCTCACTAACTAAAAGTTAACAAATAAGAATTTAAATTATTATATACTATATAATATAACCTTAGACCCATTTGGGAAGTAGTGTACACTCAGGTGTCCACTAATTCTTGAAATGTCTAGTGTGGACAGTTTGTGATTATATTTTCTGTATTGCATATTTTTCTTACTCCTACTTCACACTTTTACAATATAAGTTTTGCTGTCTTCCTCATTTGTTTTTAAGGTATATTGTTCGCAGTGTGACAATCCCTCTCGGTGAATATGTATACTTGGAGAATTATGGGGATATGCTACTGAAATTTCTATAGATGTGGAAAGTAGAAGAGTGATGAAATTTGTGCATTACAGATGATATAATCTCGAATGGGATAGGACCAACTACCTTTATCAAGAGACCTGTCGGAATTGGAGCATGGCATGCACGTGAAATTTGTTTGCATTATACTAATCGATAGGTTTATTTAGAAATACACAAAATTTGGATGCGTCTTGGCGATAAACTTGGAAAGAATTGCATACATTATGCACATGGAGTAAGAATCTTCATTAATTTCACTTGGGCCTCTGCTGGTAGTCGTTATTACATTAAGTGTCCATGTCGAGAGTGTAAAAATCTATGTGCTATAGGATTGGATGAAGTTGAAAGTAATATATTTGTGAACGGTATAGATCTGGGGTATACCCAATGGTTACTGCAAGGTGAGCCGTATGAACAGTCAACTGATGTTTTGTTCGGTCATACAAACTATATGCGGCACATGGATGAAGATACTAAGTAGGATGAGATGGAGGAGATGTTGGGTAACATTGGAGTTGAGATGTTTATGGATATAGATGAAGTTCACCAGCATGGTTCAAATGGCCAAGGGACTGAATTAGAGAATTTCTCTACAATGTGGGAAGATGCAGCAAAATGTCATTCATTGTGTGGCTGCTTCACATTAAGTCATTGCGTGGGCTGTAAAAAAAAGTAATAAATATGATATTTGACTTATTTAACGAGTTGCTTCCTGAAGGTTCTACATTGCCTAAGAATTTTTATGAAGCGCAACAGTTGAGAAAGAGATTAGGGTTTGAGTACAAGTCCATACATGAATGCAAGAATGATTATGTTTTGTTCTGGAAGGAGAACGAGGAGAAACAAGCTTGTCCCATATGCGAAAATCGAGGTGGAAGAGTGAGAAAACTATTCCAGTGAAGATATTGCATTATTGTCCCTTGAGAACTCGGTTGCAAAAGCTATATATGTATAAAAACAGATCAAGATATGAGGTGGCATTCAAAGAAAAAAGTTAAGGATGATGCATATATGAGGCACCTAGCTGACTCACTTGTATGGCAATCTTTTGATGATCAATACCCAGACTTTGGCAACGAAGATCGTAGTGTGATTCAAGGACTCACAACTGATAGATTCAATCCCTTTAGTAATATGAGTACAAGTTATAGCACCTAGCCTAATGTGTTGATTCTATATAATCTTCTACCATGGAGGTGCATGAAGGCTCTAAACTTTTTGTTAACTTTACTTATCTCAGGCCCAAGATCACCTAGGTATAATATTGACTTATTCATGGAGCCGTTGATTAAAGAACTAAAAGATTTATAGGAAACATGTATCAAAACTTATGATGCATCAATGTTGACATCTTTTTAGATGCATGCTATAGTAATATAGACGATAAATGACTTTCCTACATATGAGAATCTTTCTGGTTGGAGTACTAAGGGAAGTTAGCGTGTTCGACGTGTAATAGAGAAATTGCTGGTGAGTGGCTAAAATATTCCTAGAAGATGTGTTTCATGGGCCATCAACAGTATCTACCAACAAATCATGCATGGCGAAGAGAAGACACTAAGTTTGAAGGGAGAGTAGATGATAGAATTGCACCAAAGGACTTGTTTGGGAACGAGATAGTGGAACAACTAGTACATGTTAGAGCAAACAATTTTGGCAAAGGTCAAGGAAAGAACAAGAGAAAACAAAGCACAACAGAATTGAACTAGACAAAGCGTAGTATTTTTTTTAACTTGCTGTATTGGTCATCTTACATGTTATGACATAGTTTGGATGTAATACACCTAGAGAAGAATATTTGTGATAATATTTTGGGAACAATGATGAGCATTAAAAAAGACAAAAACAATATCAAGACTAGGAAATATCTTGCTAGAATGAAAATTAAACATAATCTTCATTTGCGGGTGGAAGGCAACAGGGTGGTCATGCCACATGTATGTTTTACGATGACAAGGGATGAGAGGATAGGATTTTGCAAATGGTTGCAAATTTTGAAATTGCCAGATGGTTATGATTCAAATATCGGTAGATGCGTGAGCCTAATGACTGGAAAATTAGTGGACTGAAAAGTCATGACTGTCACGTATTTTTGTAAAAGTTATTACCAGTGCAGATTCGTAGGAGCTGACATCTAATGTATGTGTCACCATATCCAAACTCTGTATGTTTTTTAAGGATTTGTGCACTCGGGTAGTAAATTGAGATAGGTTGCGAAAGATCGAAGACAACATTGCAACTATACTATGTAAATTCGAGCAGATTTTAGCAGTATCATTTTTTGATATAATGGTCCATTTAATAATATATTTATTTTGGGAGGTATTGTTAGGTAGACCAGTATAGTTCCGTTAGATATATCCAGTTGAAAGATATTTGGATAAACTGAAGCGTACTATTGGGAATAAAGCTTGAGCTAAGGGTTCAATAGTAGAGGCTTATATACACGATGAATGGTTGAGATTTTGCTCTTTATATCTTTGTGGTATTGAGACATGATTTAATCGTTAAGAGCAAAATGCTGATCTTGCTGCTCTGCCTCCTCGTGAGCTATCAATGTTTTTACAGAATGTAAAACTCTTGGGTGCACAAATGGGTTACGATTTAATTGATGGAGAGTTGCATAAAGCTCGATGGTACGTGTTGAATAATTGTCTATGCTCAAAACTAATATTCTTTTGCACTTATATATAGTGAGCACATGGACAAACTTAGGACAGAAGACGTAGATAATATAGATGTGAGACATGAAGAAGAATTTTTCGAATGGTTTGAACAACGCGTATGAATTAAAATTATTTATATAATGCAATTTTTTTTAAACCATTTTAATTCTTGGTAACTTTTAATATTTAATAACTATTTCAATTATTAGATTTTGGAATAACGTACTTATGATCCCAGATCAGTTTCTCCTAAATTGCATGTATTGGCCTCTGGTCCCTCACATAGAGCACTTCAATACACTGTGTGCATGGTTCTAGGATATAGATTCCATACTTTGGACCGTGAATGTAATAAAAGATGCAAAACTGTGGTGTGTTGGTCGAGGGAGTCATGGAATAGATTATATTGATTAATATAGTGTCATATGTGACATTATTGGATTGAAATATCTAGGTGGGTTTGTGACATATGTGTTTAAATGTGATTGGTGGGATCTAGATGGTGGTTGGGTTATGATACATAGAGATAATCACTTTATGAGTGTCAATACTACATCTAAATGGTATGAAAATGATCCATTTGTATTGGTTTGTCAAACTACTCAAGTCTATTACTTGATCGACCCAATGAACAGAAGTGATGGAGATAGTGGATAGTGGATAGATAATTTGGTGAATGGTATAAAAATTTATTCCTTGAAATATCTATGATGTAGGAATGGTTGCGGATCATGAGAATAGTGAAGATGAAGATGACACTCCGATTGTAGAGGCCTATCAGGAAGATGGAGAGGTTATTAACTTATTTGTTGACCTCATGCACTCGAGTTAATCCCCTTATGTAGAGATGATGTGCCACCCGTACATCTCAGCCCACTTGTATTAAATGATCATGCAGTTGAAGTAAGTGATGAAGAAGAAGAAGAGTCGGAAGAAGAAGAAGAAGAGTTCGGAGAGGAAGTCAATGAAGAAGACGAAGAAGAGGTTGATGATGATGAGGAAGATGTTATTGAAGGAGATTTTGAAACAACCATGGAAAATACATCTGAAGATGTAGAATAAAAGTACTAAATATTTTATTCATATAGATGACTATACAATATTACACTTTTCACAATTTCTTTTGATCAATTTCCTTTATCATATTATTCATTTTCAAGGATGTTACCAACATGACAACGAAGAAATGTGCTTCCTCTACCAAGTCCCGAACTCGTTGAGAACTCCCCAGTTGAGGAATTTGCTCCTGAACAATTTAACACGCAAGAGACAAACATCTAGTTGACACCAACAAGTAAGAAAATATCGTTGATAACTAATTACATTTTAATACTGTCAAAAACTGTATTTAACAAGTTTACTTATATTAGTTAATGCATTGTCATGTTTCGGACGTGGCTTAACACATGGCATCGCTCTTGAGAAGAATAGAAGGCATGAAAAAAATCAAGGTCACCATTCTTGATAACTCTACTGGGGGAGTGGATGATAATTCTGCATCGCTTTCCTCTTATGTTGGCACACTAGTCCGAGCTTATGCCTCATTTTATGTGCGATCATGGAGAGATGTTCCAAATGAGATTAAGGAGCACATTCGGAGTCATGTACTGGTGAGTTTAAGTTGAGAGTACATTTCTTTCACCTAAGTTTGATTTCATATTTTTTATGTAATTCATTTCTTAGGATGAATTCGACCTCAATTTTGGTCGTAGCTGAGATGTGCGAACTCTGAATGAGTTGATGGCTATACCATTCGGCGTCACAAGGGATGATGTCAGATATTCAACTTGAAGAAATTTGAAACGTTGGAAGAGGCTGCGTAGTCCCCTTTTAAGAAATTGTTGTGATCTTTTCGCAACTCTATATTATCAGATATTCTAAATTTATATCCTATAATTATTTACATTAATATTCATCTTATATTATATATATATATTATAATTAACATTCTTAATTAATTTTGTAGCACTTAAGTTCTATAAATGCACAAAATAGAACTGTTTTAACCATCTAACATCGTTCCGGTTCAAAGTCATTCCAGCGTCTTGTTGATAAAATAGTAATTAATAACTTATAGAAACTCATTCATTATTTTCATATTCTTTTATTTAAGTATTAATATTACTTTTTTAAAACTATTAATGTGGCTTTGTTAGAAACGTGATGATCCTGAAATTTTTTTCCTCATCCATGTCTATGCTACAACTCACACTAATGAATACAGTAAATAGATGGATCCTTTTGCAGCAGCTAATTATGTAAGCGAAGTTATTTTTTTTAAATAAATTATGCAACATGTGAATAATTTATTTTTTATTTATCTTTCTTTTAATATGTTACTTATTGTGTGTTTTCTTTCTAATTGCCAGAAAAAATAATGGAAATGCAGTCAGTTTCTAGGAAATCTTCTCCCAGTGACATGGTCATATTCATGTAAGTGCTCAGGACCAAGTCTTGTTTGGTAAGATGTTTGGGACATTCTTTCAAGCGTCTCAGCTCATCCTCCACAACCTCGACTTCAGAAGTTAATAATCTTACCAAAAATTTAAATGCAACACAACAAGAAATTGAGTATTTGAGGTCGAGACAGCAAGAGTTGGAGTCTCTCTTAGAGTGACAATTTCATTTAGAGATGCATTTGTAGGAGCGACAGAGAGACTAGGAGGAAAGAATGCGCATTGAAGTCCAAGAATAAGTATAGAGGGAGGTGGTGGCTCAGATGGAACATGTTACATCACTGTAGCAGGATTGCAGTGGGCGAGAAAAGAAGAAAACATAAGTTTTATCAATATTATCATTATTTAAAACTTTTAATATCTAATTTTGCAACTCTATAGGATATTATTAGTTGTGAAATTTACGATGTAATATGATACAATTTATAAATTTTTTAGTTTTATGAAATTAGTATTTCTGATCTATACGTTCGAATGCGCATACCTCAATTAAGACCTTATTCGGTACTATAATAGGTCTGGAATGTAAATAAAACTTAACTTCAACAATGGGACATACCTTAGATACTCATCAATCTCACGATAGTTATTTAACATGTGCCATCGAGCTTTATTGAATTCTCCATTAATTAAGTCTTAACCCAATTGTGCACCAATGGGCCTTACATTTTTGGAGAATAAAGATAGCTCACAACGAGAGTGGTTGGCAGCAAAATCAGTACTCTGCTCGACTCGATTGAAACGCATCTCAACCCCATGAAAATATAGCGAACAAAATGTCAACCATTTATTGTTTATATAAGCCTCTGCTATTCACCCTTCAGCTTCGGCTTTATTCCCAACTGTGCACTCTCGCCTACCCAGAAATATCTCAACTAGATACATCCAACAAAACTACACTAATCCACCTAGCAGTGCTTCTCGAGATAAATGCACTACTAAGTGAACCGTTACATCAAAAAATGAGTGTGAAAAGATCTGCCTGAATTTACATAGTATCATTGCAATGCCGTCTTCCATCCTCCACAACACATGACAATCTAATACTCATGAGCACAAATCTTTGGAAAACATGCATAACTTAGTTAATGTGATACGAACACTAGAAGTCAACTTCCCATGAATGCCTATTGGTCTCTGCAAAAATACATGGAAATCATGAATTTTCAACCATCTTATTTTCCATTCGTTAGGGTTCACATATCTAGCGACACTTGAAATAGAGCCCTCTGGCAACTTAACACCTTGCAGCCATTTGAAAAACTCCATCCTCTCATCTCATGTTATTGTAAAACATGCATGCAGCATAACCACCCTATTGTTTTCCACAAGCAAATAAAATTATGTTTAATTCCCGTGAAGATACTAGCCACTTGAAGAAACAATATCATTCGATAAGTTAAATTTTTTTCCCAGCAGTTTTCTCTCCTCGCCCTTCACTTTCCCTCTCCTTCCCATCACCTTCTCTTTCCCTCTTTTCACTACGCACACCCTCCCCCGACTTCACTCCCCCACCGATTCTCTCTTCCTCTCTTTTGTTTCTCTCTTTGTCTCTCACATCCTTTGTGTTTTCCATATCACTCTAATCATTTGCCCCTATTTCTATCAATATTCTGTATGCAATAAGTACTTTAGCTTCGACATGCTCCTTAGGTCCATGGGTTCCTTTGCTCTGCCTCGTAGACCAACCCTTAGGTTGTCGTTGGTAAGTGTTTCTCATGCTTACACTCTGTCTCTCTCTCTTAGCAGATCTCTCAGGTCAAGTCTTGTTGCTCCTTTTTGCGTACTGTCCCTGTCCAAATTTTTTGTCGCCACTGTTTGACCTCGAGACCAAGTAGATAAACCCCTAATTCCTCTCTCTCTCTCTCTCTCTCTCTCTCTCTCTCTCTCTCTCTCTCTCTCTCTCTCTATCTGAGTCTGCTTTTCCCTTCTATTTCTCACTCTATTGTTTGATCTTGCCACCAAGCCAAGCCACCACATGCCCTCCATTCAAACCACTATGATCCAACTAGCTTCACTACATGGAGCCCCATTGCTCACCACCCACCATGTTCTACTATAGCATGTTTGGACTGATTCAAACCAAGGTAAACCTTATTTTTCTACAACACTATGGTTTCTCGATTGTTATGATTGTGATGTTTTGGGTTACAAATTTGGTTAAGCAAAGATTGTCATTGGGCTTGGTGATAAATGTTAATTGGTTGTTGGGTTTGGAAATCCATGAGGATGACTAATTTGGAATGTTTTGCTAATGGGTTGTTGAACTTGCACTGTTGGCTGGGAGGGTTTTGAGATGATTAAATACATAGTGGCAGTTATGGCTTTGTGATAAGTCCCAAAAATTAAGATAGGCACAAGCGTAAATGACTTTCTCTTTGAGTGAGAAATGAACCACAATATTTGAATAATTTTTTTGATGATTCATTGATAATTTCTGGGCTGCTTTAAATAGGCAAAGCCAATTACAATAATGCCGAAAATGAAGGAAAACTAGTAGCTTAATAACTGGAACTCAGAAATGTAAAACAGAGCATAAAACAAAATAACACTAACGGAAAGAAAATGACGTAAAATGTGTAACTCCTGAAGACCCATTCCTACATAAACTTCCAACGTCCACTATGACCCGTTCTCGTCTGGCTTTCTCGTTGAATGCGGCATGCATGCAACGGTCCTTCATGTTGATCACGTCTAGCTTATCCCAAATATTTGGGATTTGGTTTACGGGGCCTCTTTGATTGACGTGGCCTATCAATACTCCCTCCATTCAGTGGATCCTTGTCCTCAATGATCATAGGCGAGAATTTATCCAGCAATTTCTTCATTGGTTCCCAGGTGGAATCCTCCAGTGGTAGATGCTTCCACTACACTAGTCTTTCTTCGACAAGCTGGCCTCCTTATTTGACCCAGTGAGTGTCCAGAATCATTTGTGGTTTGAGTTCAACCACTCCTTCATCGGAGACAGGTGGCAACGTTGTCTGTTGTGGCTCCGTAAGTCCATCATTCTCTTGGTATCGTTTAAGTAGTGAGACATGAAACACCAGGTGGATGTGCATGCCTTCTGGTAAGTCTAATTTGTACGCGATTGGTTCGCATTTCTTCAAGATCACATAGGGTCCGTAAAAACGACTAGCCAATTTCTAATGGACCCCTTTGAAGGCCATTTGTTGGCGATAAGGATGCAGCTTCAACAACACCCATTCACCAATGTCGAATGAAATATCCCTCCACCTGTGGTCTGCCATTTGTTTCATTCAATTAACTGAGCTTGCTGAGTTAATCTTCAGTTGCTGAAGCAGTTCATCACAAGTCATTAACTGCTGATCCACCTCGTGTACTGGTGAAAGTCCTTCTGTGTATGATGGAATGGCGGGAGGCAGCCTTCCATACAGTGCCTGGAATGGGGTCATCCCCGTAGAAATATGGTAGGTGGTATTATACCAATATTCTGCCAAAGGTAAATAAGAACTCCATTTGTGTGGCCACTGGTGCACGAAACAACAAAGGTTTTGCTCAAGGCAGCGATTGATGACTTCCGTCTATCCATCGGTCTGTGGGTGGTATGCAGAACTGAGCTGCAATTTGGTGCTCGACATCTTGAAGAATTCTTGCCAGAACTTGCTAATAAAAATTGGATCTTGGTCACTAATGACGGACTGGGGCATCCTGTGGGGCTTGATAATTCCCTCTACAAATTTGTCTGCCACTGTTTTAGCAATAAATGGATGGGTTAACGCAAGGAAATGAGCTAATTTACTCAACCTGTCGACAACCACCATAATTGTGTCCTTTCCTTGTGAAGTCAGAAGGCCTTCAATAAAATCTAAAGTGATGTCGTCCCAGACCAGGCATGGAATTGGCAAAGGTTGGAGGAGTCCTGTCGGAGCTAGTGTTTTAGCCTTAACTTTTTGACATACCTCGCACCCTTTGATATATTCTTGGACTGGTTTATGCATGCCAGGCCAATAGAACTATTGTCCCAACTTCTTGTATGTGCGTAAAATGCCTGAGTGACCACCCACCTTTGTGTCATGCTTTTCATGTAGCAATTTACTACATAAGGCTCCCTCGTCTAGGATAACAGCCTTGCCTTTGAAGAAAAGTAGCCCTTGACGCCATGCATAAGGTCCCTCGGGATGGTCAGTTGCCTTACGACCCATTGACTGGATATATGGATCCTTCGTTGCCGCTTGTTTAATGTCTTCACATGTATTGACTTGGGGAATAAAAATGCTGTGGAGAATGGGACTACCCAGTTTACGTGATAGTGCGTCGGCAACAGAATTTTCACTTCCAGGTCGATAGACTATCTCGTAGTCGTACCCTAGGAGCTTAGCTACCCATTTCTGCTACTCTGGTGTGGCCGTCTACGGTTCCAAGAAAAACTTGAGATTGTGCTGATCAATTTGAATGTAAAATTTCTCGCCTAGAAGGTATGGGCGCCATAAACGTATAGCCTCTATGATGGCCAACATTTCTTTAGCATAAGTGGACCAGGATTTCTTAGTCACTTTGAGTGCTCTTATTCCTTCACCGGATGCATCCATCTCAAAGGTAAATGAGTCATTGAAATTCAGAATTGCTAATGTAGGGGTGGTTGTCATGGCATGTTTGATTGTAAGGAAAGCCATCTTCGCTTCATCATTCCAACCAAATTGGCCTTTCTTGAGGAGGTTGGTAAGAGGCCGAGCTATAATACCATAATTTTGGACGAACTTCCGGTAGTAACTTGTCAAGCCTAAAACCCACGTAGTGTTGAAATATTAGTAGGCCGTGGCCATGCCACCATCGCTACTATTTTACTCCTGTCCACTTCTACTCCTTGGTTGGTAACAACATGCCCCAAATACTCCAATTTCTGTTGCCCAAAGGCACATTTACTAGCCTTGACAAAGAATTGGTGCTGCCTCAATATCTCCAAGGTCTGTTTTACATGCACTAAATGTGTGTCCCAAGAAGGACTATAAACTGATATATCATCAAAGAAAACTAATATAAATTTTCTAAGATGAGGTCAGAAAATAGAATTCATAATGGCCTGAAATGTAGATGATGCATTACATAAGCCAAACGGCATAACCAAGTACTCGTAATGTCCATTATGCATTCGAAAAGCAGTTTTAGGGATATCAAGAGGATTTACTCATACCTAATGGTACCCAGCCCTTAAAATGAGCTGGGTAAAATACGAGGAACCATAGAGTTCATCCAACATGTCCTCAACGAGGGGGATCGGGAACTGGTCTTTAATGGTTGCTGCGTTGAGTGCACGATAATCAGTGCAAAAGTGCCAATTGCCATCTTTTTTCTTCACCAACAATATCGATGATGAAAAAGGGCTAGTGCTAGGTTGAATAAGTCCTAAGCTTAGCATTTCTTGGACCTGTTTCTTAATCTCCTCTTTTTTATAATGCACATATCAGTATGATTGCACATTAACTGGCTTATTTCCTTCCTTTAGGGGAATGCTATGATCAACCTCTCGGATAGGTGGTAAGCTTGAGGGCTCAGTAAATACATCAGAGAATTCTAGTAGCACTACTTGCATGCTCGGGTGTATGTGGTCTTGTGGGTCCTTCTTGGCGACCTGTAGGCAAAAAGCAAGGATGTTATGGCCTGGGTGAACTCCCTTGGCTATTTCTTTGAGTGATGCCACTTGAATATCTTGGCCATCGATCCCTATCAAACATCTGGTCTGGTTTTCCCAGGAAAATTCCATGGTTAACCGTTTCTAGTTGCAAACCACGGACCCGAGTAGCTCGAGCCATTGAATTCCCAGGACTAGATCCAGTCCTGTGAGTGGTGGAGAATAAAGAGTTAATTAGAAATTTATGCCTTGCAGGTTTATTGGTACCTTATCGAACCTCCCGTGGCATCTAAGATCTTCTTTGTCAGCTACCCGCAATGTGAAGGCTTCAATCGGTATCACTAGTAATCGTTGGCCATAAGCTCACTGATAACATTGTGAGTTGACCCACTATCGATTAATGTCATGACGTTGTGGGCACTGATCCTGGCAGCGACTCGCATGGTCTTGGGTGCTGTCCAACCTGTTAAAGCATGCAACTTAATCTCTGGTTTGATAGGCCCCTCATGGTTCTCCTCCACTGGTGGTTCGTCAGTTACGTCGTCACAGGTGATGTTTTCGCCATCGTGTCCTTCCAACATGAGAATTCGGGGCCCCTAACATTTATGTCCTTTGGTAAAATGTTCGTTACAATTAAAACATAAGCCCTAGAGCCACTTACACTGCATTTCTTCCCAACTTAGACGTCGAACAGGGGCGGTCGGTGCTGTCGGTGATGTTCGATTTACTAGAGGAAGAGCTAGGGGAGCTCCTACCGGAGGTGGAGGTCGAATGAACCTCCGTTGTCTTGCTAGTTGGTCATCTCTCATGCACACGAAGTTGATGGCATCTTTCAATGTTTGATGTTTAAACATTTGAATCCTGTCTAAAATGTCCGTTTGTAAACCACCCATGAATGTTCCCACAAGAGCCTCTTGTGTCCAGCCTCTCACTTGATTGCCCAAGTGTTCAAATTCCCTCTGGTATTCACGTTATGAACCAGTTTGTCTAACTCGCAAAAGGGCTTCGTCAAAATCTTCACACTCCGAAGGCTTGAAGCAAGCCAAGAGTTCCTCCTCAAAATTCGTCCATGAGAGCACGCGTCCATCTTCCTAGAATGTCCTACGAATCCACTACCACCGCTGGTTGGCCTCTCCTTCCAAGTGGTAGGAGGCC
Source organism: Carya illinoinensis (assembly GCF_018687715.1). Classification (NCBI taxonomy): domain Eukaryota; kingdom Viridiplantae; phylum Streptophyta; class Magnoliopsida; order Fagales; family Juglandaceae; genus Carya; species Carya illinoinensis. The sequence goes on from NC_056758.1 coordinate 12,416,470, forward strand.
AAAGAAACTTTCTAGGCTTTAGGCATATTCTGGAACTCAAAAAATTGGTTCACACAATTGAACCACTCCGTTGGATCATCTCCTGAAAATCGAGGAAATTCAAGCTCGCTGTTTTGGATGATACAACCAACCGTCCTCCATTGTTGCCTTCTCGGTGATGGTTTCCGTGGATGGGATTCTCCTAATTTGCAAGCAAGACATCGGAGAGGCGGTTGAGAGTTTCTTCCACATGATGAAGCCAGTCGGCCATTCCGAGCTCCATCCTATGTAACCCATCTTGCACTCCACCAAGTCCCGCTTCCAACTGCTCAATTTGCTCTTTATTGGTTCTCATAAAAAAATTTTAACCTGGCTTTGAGGCCAATGATAGGTCCCAAAAATTAAGATAGGTGCAAGCGTAAATGAACCGCAATATTTGAATAATTTTTCTAATGATTCATTGATAATTTCTAGGCTGCTTTAAATAAGCAAAGCCAATTACAATAATGCCAAAAATGAAGGAAAACTAGTAGCTTAATAACTGGAACTCAAACGCATAAAACAGAATAACACTAACAGAAAGAAAATGACGTAAAATGTGTAACTCCTGAAGACCCATTCCTACGTAAACTTCCAACGTCCACTATGACCCATTCTTGTCTGGCTTTCTCGTTGCATGTGGCATGCATGCAACGGTCCTTAATGTTGATCACATCTAGCTTATCCCAAATATTTGGGATTTGGTTTACGGGGCCTCGTTGATTGACGTGGCCTATCACTTTGTACATTTGGGCAATTGTGAAGTTAATGTTTTGGTTGAGCAAGCATTGGGATTTTAGCAATTGTTCGATACGATTAAAAAGGGTGTATGATGTTGTGTACGTGAGTGGTTGCGGTTATTTTCTTGGAGGTGGTGTTGAGTGAATTACGAGTAGTGAGGATGAGTTATGACTAGATAATTTTCATGGGTTTGCTGAAGTGAAAAGGAAAATTAAGGCATAGGTATCCGAAGGTTTTTTATGTTTAATGAAAAATCTTTTGGATTACTAAGTGGTATAAGCATATTATGATGACACGTGGTTAGAATTGATTTAAGTGTGGTGGTTTGTTAAGTACCGAATGCTTATAAATTATTTGGGTGATCGTATTTATAATTGTAGTGGTTTCGACCAGCCAGAAAGTTATTTTGGTTGCCTTGAAGTTGTATAGTAATTAATGAGTTAGAAGGTCGGGGAATTTTGGAGTTAGTACGTTTTGTCTTATTTTAGATGTACTATTTTTAATTATATTAATTCATAGTTTGCATTAATTATGTTTAGGTGTCATTTGGTTCTTACTGCACACCATGTGAGGCAATTCAGAGACATTAAGAAGTTCAAGTAAGTAATACTCCTATGCTAGACTTTGCATGAAAAAGAATGGGTTGAGATCGATTTTACGAAAAACATGCCTATTTTGATATGAAAAGCTTGAAAACAATCTCAATCATTTTATCTACACTACTCATGATATTTGTATAAAAAGAGAAAAATATTTTTTGTCATAACTGGTATAGATGTGAGGAATTTTTGGCATTATGTTCTTAGTAATATAAAAAGAGCAAATATGAAATCTGAAAAATTTGTGCATACTTATGTGAAGATGACCTGTATCTGTTCAGTACTCTGTTATGATATGATGTTGCATTTGAAAACCTCTTACATGACATTTTATTTTGTTCCATTTAGACCTTACCACAGGTTTAAAACGGTGGCCTCTATTTGGTTGATACCAACTTCTCTGTTTATGGGGCACCCACTTTGGAAACAAAGTGGCTTTCTACTTAATTTTTCCTATGTGTACACTCAGGGTTTCGAGAATAATAAGGAAAATATTTTACTTTTTTTTCCGCTCAGTTGGCCTTCGGAGTGTGCACAACCCTACCACAAGGGTTACTAGCTTATATATACACACTGGTATATGTCCACTATTTAGGGGGTTGTTGGTAATTCACCCTTATTCTCCATAATTTTTTCAAATGTTTTGGATTTTTAGCTGAGAATCAAGAATAAAAGTATGGGCAGTGCTATGTGAGCATAGTGGATTAAGTAAAAAGATGGTACTTTGATTATTGGAGAGTTATATTAAGTATATTTGTTTTGTTCTATTGACTTGGTATTTTGAAAGATTGAGGTTTATTTTGAGACTTTGTGGAGTCTTAGAGTAATTATATTGGAGTAATTTTTTTAAACCAATGGGATTTATGTTTTATAGAGACTTTGGAGTTTGTACTCTAAATTTGAGATATGATTTGAAGTGTCAAGAAGTAACTCTCTTGACCATTGGGTAAGGGCATTACATAGTACCATACTATACACTATCCATGACACTACAATGTACGTGTATATATATATATGAAAGCACTATGTATAGTTCTATACCATACAATATACCTTGGACTACTATGTATATCTATACCATACAGTATACCCTAGACTACTATGTATATATATGATAGCACTATATATAGTACTATACCATACACTATTTTAGTATCTATATATATGATAGTACTATAGCATATTATTATACTATATAATTTATACTAGCAATATACTATATAATATATTATACTGTAGTATATAATATGCTATACTATATAGTACACTACAACAAATTTAACTTTTAAGGACGAATTTATTTTCGTCTCTAAAAGTGATCTTTTGAGACAAAATTTAAATTTCGTCTAAAAAATCATCATGGTTGAAAATTTCGTTCGACCAGTCACTTTATTGTTCAAACGGTAGTTTTTAAAGACGAAATATTCGTTCCTAATAAAATTTTGCTGTGAAAAAAATGCGGGAATCAATCCCTCCAAAACTTTTCATGTTCGAATAAGGAATTTTACAATCTGAAATGTAAATTTCATCCAAAAATAACACTGAAAAAATTGATTGTTATCCCACCCTTCTCCTTCTCTTTAATCTCCCTCTCTCCAATCCCAATTCCTCTCTCTCTCTCTCTCTCTCTCTCTCTCTCTCTCTCTCTCTCTCTCTCTCTATTGTTATCCCCGATGCTCTAGGCACGGCCACCGTCATCAACACTCGACCAACGACTACAGTAAGATTTCTTTCTTTTCTCTCATCCTTCCACTTTGTTTTCCCCTTTCTCTCTATTTGTCTCTTCAAATTCTGTTATCGTTGTTAACTCCATGCACCACCATCATCCTCCTGCGGTTAGCTTTCTTCTTTCTCTAATTTTATTCAGTTTCTCCCTCAAAATAGTAGTCACTACTTTGCTATATATATAATAGCACTATACTATAGTATTGATCTATGGAGTATTATACTTTTAATATACGTTACTAGTATAGTATTATAGTATACTATTTGTATACTATAAATATATGAGACTAGTATAGCATTATACTACACTAGTATTACATCTATATATATACTATACATATGATACTATATAGTATCATATATATACTATAGCATACTTCAGCATATATATATGATAAACTATAGAACACTGTAGCATAATTACATACATTATTTATATATAGTGAAATATAGTATAATGATTAATATATAGTGATATATAACGTTATTTACACATAGTGATACTATAGCATATAATATATTATATATAGGTATTCTATTGTATAGTACCTTTTAATATATAACTATGCTTGGTAAACTAAATTATTAAGATATGAGTACTTGTACGTTTGAACGGTCTTACCATGCTCTCTAAAGGTTTAACGGTTCGAATGATTCCAATAAAGGAAAATTAAGGTTCAAATGTCAATTTCTGTGTTGGCGCCTTTTGATCTAAGGGCGGTATTGTTTTGCGCCATTAACTAAATATACATTCCTACGTGCATTTGAATGGATGTTCACATTAGAACATACAGTATAGCGTATGTACTTGCGCATAATGGGAAATTTAATACTGCCCACGTCCGAACGTTTATACTTGAATGTTCAAACATTACGTGACAATGGCATGGGTACATAGTCCGAATGTTTGCAACTCACTTTCACGGAAATTCAAATCACAACTATTGTGACACTGCCGCCAAATGCTAACACAACCCTCACGACAAGGTTAGTGCCCCTCTCAAGTGGTTTTTATAGTGTTTTGCATTGATTTAAGTGGGTTTCAGTTCACACTAAAACTCATTCCGATATTGGGTTAATTAGGACTTTTCAGGCCACCATGGTCGGCCATTGGCCTAATGGCCACTATAGGAAGATTATATTGAGTGACTTCATATCTACAATGGTCATTTCCCCAATAATGATGTGGTTGGAGAAATCTACGGTGGTCATTTTAGCCATCTCTAAAATTCACTAGTTCATACATTCGAATGTATAAAATAATGTTCAAACATATGTTTCCTATAATGAACATTTCAACATAGAGCTATGTGTTCATTCTTTGGTGTTTGAACGTTTAAGGTAACGTTCAAATAAATATATAGTTCAAACTATCCGTCATAGTATAGTCTAAATGTTATTTTTGGCTACTCTAACATATCAATGGCGTGAAAACATAATTTATGAGTGCAATCATTGTTCGGACTGTAACATTATTAACATTCTAACAGTGAAATGTATAGCTAGGTTCAAGTTTTTGCATTATATTTGAACATTATTTTTCACATTCGCGTATATCCTAGTATTTTGAGCATTAGAGATGTATTGTTCCAACGTGTACTTATACATTCAAACTTTAATATGAAATTGTTCAAACATATGTGCAAACATGTTCATAATATTTTACACTTGTTATTTATTACTCGAATACATTTAAATTCAATGAAATGAACTCAATCATTTATTTTTGTTTCTGCAGGATATATCTCATCAGTTCACAATATGGAAATGCCGTAGGGAAGGAATCCCAAACATATCATGGATTGGCGTTCAAATACTTATGGCCGAATGCAAGATAAATATCGACAAGTTTGATTGCCTAACTTGGGAGGGGAGGAGTTTGAGGTCCCTCTTTGCCACCAGAATGTGGACAAGCATATGTGCACTGAGGGGAGAGATAATATCCGTCCAATTTTTGTGCAAGTTTTATATGCAAATGTAGAGCATGCCACAGGATGTAAAAACTCACACCATAGCTATTCAAGGTGTTGATCAAGGTATTAATGGACGTCTTCGGCGACCTACTCAGGATTCCTCGAGTATCTAAATCTTCAGCTAGAGTGGATTGGGCCAAGGAAGCACTAGATGTTGGGACACTTGGATCATTTGTTGGCACTACCTAGGCCAATCCAATGGGTAGAGATGTAGATTCATCCGATGGCAGTGAGACAATCTCAAAATGATGACTACTACGGGGACTTCTTTACTCTCACAAGGAGATACTGGACCCTGTTCAAGAAAAAGAACTCCTTCCACTAGAACACATTGCTACCATTTTTTCGAATGTTGCAATTCATAGTTACAACAAATGTAGATCCTGTGGCTCATAAGGCCACCTTCTAAGACTCAAGCACAATTCCTTCTACGCTTGGCACATGGAGAACCTATAGACTTGCCATTGTGAATATTTTCGAGGGTCCCCTATGAGGCCAGCATTATCTCCATCAACAACCTTCCATATGGGGTGATCATTATTCAGTTACTATTGTAGTGGGAAGTGGCACCCGGAGCTAAGGAGTGGTTGGCAGAGCAAATGAGCTCGTTTGACACGACCTCACATTGACAGCACCTTGAACAGGTGAAGGGGCATGCTTGGCATGAGATTGGGCCTCCACTAGATCTTATGCCACCAACCCAAGTTAGAGTTGGTGTTGCTCCCCAAAACGGGAGTACTAGTAGGGAGCTAATGGTTAGAGCTATAAGGATGCACACTCTATTTGGGTCGATGCAATTGTGTCAAATATTACTACAAATGTCGACCAATGGATTGGGTCTCTTCAAGCATCAATAGAGGAGACCGTGTCCTCAATTGACCATCATTTAGATATACTAAACGAAAAGGTCAACATGTTGTTAGAAGAATTTCATACATATTTAAACTTAGCTGATCTACTAATCCATTTTTACTTTTGTGTTTATCATGTCATGTATTTTTTGTTATCTTTCTATAAAGAACAATACCAATTAATTATATATTTCGGGTTTATGTATTTTAGTTCTAAACTATCTTTAAATTTACAATTTTACATTTAATATTATGTTATTTCTTTTGGTCTGAATATTTAAATTTGAAATTTAAACTCCAATATACAAACATTCAAACCTTACACACATACGTTCAAACATTACTGCATATCAATTGCAAGAGAAGACATTATGTTCAAACTATATAGCAATAACGTTCACATGAATATAGAAACGTTCAAACATATCCAGACGATAGAAATTTATTTTTAAAACAGTACTTTCACACCTAAATCTTGTGACATTTGGTTAAACTACAAAATGTTCATACGTTGGCACGTCTAATGAATTTTGTTTGAATGTACTAATCCAGGAAACGACAACATATTGTTAATGTTCAAACATATAACTATTAATGTTTGAATATTGGTCAATTTATCTTCAAACTTTGGTGACACTATAAAGAAACTGTCACTAAATATTATATTTGGTGACTGTTTATTGACTGTCTAAATTCTTAAAAACTCATTTCTGTTGTAGTGGTGAGTTATTTGTTTTAAAAATATGGGATTGAAGTTTAACAATATTAACTTTCTTAATCCTTACACATAAAAGAACACAAAAGAAAGATTAAAAAAAAAAAAAAAAAAAAAAGGAAAAGAAAGTATGATACCCCATATTTTCCTATGTTTTAATTAAATAATTATTTAATTTATCATTATTATGGGTTTCTTGTTTTAAATTTAACATGATTTTTGTGGTATTATTTTATGATTTCTAAGTTGTAAAATTTATTCAATGATTTTTTTTCTTTTTTCTTGATATTAATTACTGTTTATTATTTAATTAGCTTTTTATTTTAAATTATTTTATTGTTGGGGTTTACCAAATTCTTTTACTTAGTCACTGTGTTTTAACTTAAACTATCATTTTCATCCTCTTCGTTAAATCAGTTTTAAGACCCCGAGTTGTAAAAACTGTATCTCATTTCTTTCCCTTTTTCTTGTTCTCTTTTTGTCTTTTTCCCTTTTTATTTCCTTCCTCTTTCTTTTTCTCCCCTCTCTCTTTTCCCCTATTGCACCCCTGCAAGCTCCCCCTCTCTTTTCTCTCTACCATGCGCCAAGGCCGTTTCCCCAAGCCCCGTCGTGCGCTACCCTGTGGTGTTACCACCCAGCCCAAAGTCTACCCTACCTGCCCACGAACCACCCCCTCCAATCTCAACCCCTACCTCGCCACCACCCTCCCCCACGCTCCCCTCAAAGCAGTGGCCTTCCTTCACTCCAACACTATTGTGGCGCCACCCTGTGTTGCCAGCTCTTCAACCCACCACTAGTGACCCTCCAGCCACCTAACCCAACCACCCTCAACCTTGATCCGCACCTCACAAAGCCACTCTTTCTCTTTCGGATTTCACTTCTTTAGCCTCCAACCACCGACCACACTGCCACCCACCACCATCAACTCCTTGAGCCTCCCTTAGATCCTCCTTGCCCAACCCAAGCTTCCCCTAGCTTTCCTCTCCATTTTCTGTTTTGAGATCCACAACCATTGCTTGAAAAACACTATACCCCACTACTCCGCCACTTTTGACGTGACCTTTGATCTTCTAGAATTTCCTTCCACCATTGTAAGTATTTGTCCAAAGAATTTATTGAGATTAAAATATATTTTTATACTAACATTTTTTATGCAGTCTAATTGGTTGTACCGGGCCTTGGGTCCAAGGAGTGTGGATTTGTAGATTTTGGTTGTTGTCTGATGTGGGCCTTGGGCCGGTTTGGTGGACGGGTTAATTGTAGAGATGGTTTGTGGGTTGTACGTTTGGAGTTGTGATTGGTATATTTTATCTGATATGTGAAGTGCCATGACATCATATATACTGTTTGCATGCATTCTCATATGTCATGTTTGAAAAATGAGTTTTTGTGTTAAGAAAAGACTTTGAGTGCATGTGTAATGAACGAATTGAAAGGAATGAGAGAAAGGAAAAAGAAACTGTAGGGATGGTGGTAAGCAGGGAGGGTGGTAGAGTCTTGCTTTTGATTTCTTCCTACAGTGCTAGCCGTAGGGATGGTGCTAAGTAAAGATAGTGGTAAGTCCCGCCTGCAATTCCTCCTACAATTCCTACTGACAGTGTGAGCTGTAGGGAAGGTGGTAAGTGCTGCCTGTGATTATTGCCTATAGTGCTAGCAATAGGGATGGTGGTATGTCCCACATGTGATTCTCACTTACATCGACTGAATGAATGGATATGTTGGCTCATTTTCATAGAAAATTGCGGTTTATGATTAAATGGATACGAGGACAAATTTTCTAGGAAAATGATAGATTTATGTTTGAGCCATTTTCTGAAAAAAAAAAAAAAAAAAAAATGAAGGATGGCATTTAATGGACGTGTTTTGGTTTTTTGGCATGTGTTGAAAAACAAGTCAATTTCGCCGAAAATGAAGGTTTAGTCTCATGCATGTTTCAGCATGTGCATGCATACATGTTGGTTATTTAAATATGTGTTTATCTATTGGATTATTTGTTGATTATTTTCTAAGATTCATAATCTCACTGTGGTAATCCTATTTTATGGTCCCGTTTCATGGAATTATAGATTTTGATGCAAAGGATGACGTTGTGCCTGAAGGATTGGCTCCACTAGAGTAGTGATGCATGGTCACTCTTGGATCATAGGATTTGTTTCCCTTTTTGGCCATATAATTTTGGATTTTACTTTATTTTCGCTTAATAATTGCATAACCGTTTTGAAGGAATTTTATTTTGATGGTTGTATAATTAAAGAATTCTGGTACTTAGTTGGCTATTTTTAATTATCCACAACGATATTTGTTAACGCTTTTTACCTATACACACAATTATCATTTGTCGTTTGAAGTGTGTGACTCGTGTTATCATCATCTCAATGTCACGATTCTCGTCTTTCGGTACATGGGAGTTGGGGCATCACAGAAAGAATGTCAAAGTAGTTTGGAAGCTAAGAAATGCCAATATGATGTAATACACTACAAATATAAGACAGCTAGTTCTCACTCTTGTAAGTGGTTCGAACATTTCGAAAGTTGTAACTTGTAAGCAAGTACCCGGTTTCCTCCTATTTAATAAGCTGAGCGGGCCTTCGTAGGTAGATTCAAAGAGTAAAATGTACGAGATAATTAAAAGGCATGAGTCTCTCGAAAGAGATGCGACATTAGGAGTATTCATTCCTCATTTTTTTTTTTTAAATCAAACTTTCATTTATAATAAAATCAATCAACACAAGCTGTTTTTATCAATCCACAAAGCTTGAGCAACAAACATAGGAGCATCAATCCACCACATATCTATATTGTCAACATTCCAAGCATAACGTGCTAATCTATGAGCCATCTCATTCCCCATGCGATGCACATGCTGAATTTCGACTTCACTAAAATAATGCAATAGGCTTTTAGCCTCCTTAATGAGATTACCATATGCTGAAAAAGATTCTTGCTCCCCTTGCATTTCTTTAATCATCACCAAACAATCACTTTCAATAATAATTTTAGAGAAACCCAAATGGACACAAAGCTGTAAAACCCTTAATAAAGCCAAAAGTTCAATAGTTAAAGGATCATCTACCTCATTCTCCACCTTACTAGCAGCCATCACCAAGCTTCCTTTAAGAGTACTAGTATTCATTCTTAGTTTTGCATGACTCGTTAAAGAGTGAAATGTACAAGATAAAAGGCATCAGTCTCGAAATAGATGCAATATTACGCATGGCTGTTTTGGAACAAAATTGTTCTCAAGTATTCTCGGATATTTTCAGATATTTCATTTTCAAAATTTTCATTTAATTATTACATAATCATTATAAATTTTATAAACAATTAAACAAAACACCAAACTCTATACAACTTTCTCATACTTCCAAACAAAAATGATATTAAAAAATAATATTTAAATAATTTTTTAACTTTATAATACTTTTATTTAAAATTTTCTATTTTCTCAAAATCTAATGAAACATTTTAATTCAAACTATTTTATTATTATTAATATATATTCTAAAATAGTCTTAGTATCCAAACGAGCCGGAGTGCAAACACATGATACTCTTATTTTATTGGAGGACACTGCCATTAAAAATTAATTAGTGCATATGCCAACAATTTCAATGATATAAAATAGGATCAGAGCGTCACGTTATCCATGATCAAACAACTCCTCATAATTTTCCTTGACTAAATTTATTAGATTAATTAAAAAGAGTCAACACGAGTATAGATAATGTAATAAACCCAACAATATTAGCCCTGCGTATAACCACCATAGCATAACTTTGAGCAAGAAAAGGTTGGTATAGTATACATTTAATTGTTCATCTCAACAGTACATGACTAGGATTCAGTTGGCCAGTGATGCTTTCATTTACAAGCGGCCTGCAGACACAAAATTTGGTTGCAGAAGGATTTTGTAGTACCCGAGATATATAAATATATATATATATATATATTTGTGTGCGTGTGTGTGTGTATATATATATATATATCTAGGATTCCAATCAAAAAGAGAAGATGAGCAGAAACAGAATTGGGGAAAATCAGAATCTTCTAAACTTTTTGATCAACGTCAATGCTAATGAACTCCTGTTGCCTCTATGGCAAAACTCCCCGGAAATTAAGCTGTACCATCTAATTTCTTGTTGACAATGGTATGAACAGGACACTATCATAGGAAACTTGAAAGCTAAAAGCAGCACCATCTCTCTCTATCTCTGCCCCATTTGTGTTTTCTCTTTCTGCCTTATTCTAGAATTGTGTCTATACAAGTTATCGAATCTTTCAAAATGACTGCATCACAGAACAAGCAACGGCTTGTGCCCAATGCCTCAACTTGGTCTTGACTTGTTGAGGATTATCCCCTAGAATCCATGAAGAAAACATTAAAAACATAATATGGAATAGGCAAAATTAAAAAAATGAACCTCGGTGAATTGGGATTTTTTTTTGCTAATCAAAGTTCCAGGAGAATTGGTAAATAATTTAGTCATTAATAAAAAAAAAAAAATTATCTGGAAATGAATGATTAGTGTATATTGGAAAACATAGACTTTACCTGGACTACAGATCTTCCATGAATCCGAGTCACTCCTTGGGCTCCCGAAAGTTGAAGATGAACGGCCACCCAGTGGGGATAATGAGTCACGACTTTGCGGAGTCGAGACAGAACTCGTTGACAATTGTCGATTCACTGCAAAGTATAGATCGAGAGCAGGCAAAGTGCTGCATAGTTTTTGACCATCTTCCTCGTTGAACCCAAACCCAAGCTCTATACACCCTTTGAGCTCATGCATGTCCTCGTCAGTGAGACCATCGAAGTCGTTAATGCCATTCTTTTTGCGCTCCTGTCTAAGGAACCGTTGGCGTCGCCTCTCCCATTCAATGTCACGCGAGGTCTCGCACATGGAGAGTTGCTTTGACAGGCGCTTTTGGCTCTTCTTTGGTAGTGGCGTCAATGGCATGCGCTTGAGATCCTCCTCTTCTGACTCGCACAACGATGGGGATGATGATGACAACGACATTTTCCGCAATGGCTCCTCACGCTCCATTTTTCTTCTTTTTTTCTCTAAGTGGGTATGTATTAAATTAAGCTAATTATTCTTTTAGTAGGCCACGGAAGAGACTGGAACCGCCTCGTTCGCCTTGGTTCTATGCACGAAGGTGTTTATGGGTTGGGGTTTGCGAAGCCCCCCGTCTGAACCTACGTATGATCACTGTTTGATTCCGACAGGGAGTTTGGCTATCGATGGTGACAATGTTTGTCACCAACCCAGCCGGCTCAACGCCGAGGTGCTAAAGAGGGCTTTAATGGAAGGGTCAAATAGGGGTGGCTCTCACATCCATCCATTATGGCCTTCTCTTGTTTTTTATATCATTCATTCATAACTGTCAGCAACGATGCCTGCACTAATTTTAGAGGGTGGTAGCGAGATTTTTAGGAGGCTTTTCGCTTTTGTTTTGTTTGTTTGGAAGGTTCAGCTGCATTCCAGTGAAAAATTTTCTAACAAGAGCGCTGCTATGTATTCCTGTTTTGAGGGGCTTAATGGCTTAATTAGTTCATTCCACTACATGCAAAAAGAGAAATGGATGCACAAGTTGAGTTGGCAGTTAATTTGCCTGTGGTGAGCATTTTCTGGTAGAGTTTGCTTAATTTCAACACACAGCCAACATGCAACGGTCACGTTTCCTTAGGTACAATATATATATATATATATATGTTTATATAGTTTTAAATATTATGTCAACTTTATTTTCTAAATTAAGTAAATTCTTTTTCTATGACAAAAAGGGGATCGAATTAAGTATTAATTTCTCTATGACTTGGATTATGAGAAATGATTTGTGTAAATCTTAAATAGACAAGTATCATATAAGTCTTTGCAAAAAGGTGGACCACACTTAAAAAAAAGTGTCAAGTAAACTATTTTTTTATTAGTGGGACCCACTTTTTACAAAAAGACTTGTATGAAATTTGTCTATTTAAGACTTATACCTATCATTACTCAGATATTATAAGTGATTTCAATAGAACATTGTTTGGTTTTAAGTAATCTAAATGTTATATTAAACTGTTATGTGATAACATTTTTGTAAATTATAATTCTCTCTAAAAAAATTATCATCACAAAACTTGAATCGCCATGTATAATTGTCTACCTAATTTGAAGATTCAATCAGTTTCAAGTCCTTGATCTCCTTGTCCAAGTCAAGTGGTACATTGGATTAACGAAAACATTCCAAGTATAGTAGAGCCAAAACACAATATTTTAGGACCAAACTAAAACTATATAAAAAGCACTAGTTCTTCATTTAATTTTGACCAAAAACAAAAAATGCATCATTCCTCAAAATAGCGAAATCTGCACATGCATGCCAAAATATGTTTTCATTAGGAAATGCCTAGAGTAGTTTTATTGATTGTATGAAAAACACATGATACTTATAAGGTCATGTAATGGAAAGTAAGATCAGTTGAGAACATTCATCTTATCTGATCAAAACTTCTCATAATTTCATTCTCAAACATCACACAAACATAAAACACTTTTCAATTTCAATTCTTCAATTTTTTCATCTAATCATTACTTAATTATTATAAATTTTTCAAACTTCTAAACAAAATACAAAAAATAATAAAAAATTTTCAAATTTCAAAACAAAAATAATATTACAAAATTATATTCAAACAATTTTTTAGTTTTATAATATTTTTTTGTTTAACTTTATCTATTTCCTTTTTTCAAAACCTAATAAAACATCTTAACTCAAACAATTTCACTACCATTGGTTGCAAACTATTTTACTAGTATTTACAAAATTCCCGTCACATCTCACTTTTCCAACATACCTTAAAACTCAATGTCTAAATTGTGGTTATTCTAGTCTAACATAAAATAGATTTGCTTTTTGTGACAAAATAAATGCCACACAAAATGAGAATTATCACGAAGAGGTTTTTGGTGACCCAAAAAAACCACCCTTGAATCTTTACCAAAATTCTTATGTGAGGTTGATTATTTAACCTGCATCATGAAAAACAAGTCTTTTTGATGGTTCATAATTAACTAGGCATTTGATTTAATATTTGAACATTATATGTATATGCACTTTTTGTGACATTTACTTGCCGTCTCGAAAACATGTTTGAACGAATATATTCGAACATTACACACGTCCAACAAGATTCATTAATCTCAAAAAGAACAAAATAACATTCCAACATTACAGAGTTCATATTGTGTACGCTCACTCATAAGCATAGCCAATGTTCAAACATGAATATGATCAGTGTGTTTGAGTTAGCATCATTACATTGATCAAGTACTCTAAAATGGTGAACGTTTGGACGTAAGTTCTTTGACTATGAGTACGTACATGCACTCTTACTAAAAACGTTACTTAGAATGTAATGGTGTTACGCTCGAATGTACGTGTTAATAAGCATTTGAACATGACGCACGATTTAAAATTTTCATACTACTAATGAAATATGGATCGAAGATAGAAACATAGCTTAGGTTGTGTCATAATTGTCAATACAAGTAAATAATAAAAACACAAACACAATTATATTTATTTTAATCACTGAGATGACATAAAGATCAAGCGTCAAGTACTATAACTTGTTAATCTTTTGGGACAAGCTCTTTCAGGGACAAATTAAATTTCATCCCAAAACATGATTATCTTAGATGAAATTTAAATTTCATTTTGAAATATGGAAGCAATCTGTTGGAGCAATTTTTCCCAAGGCCTCAGGCCCAAGAGAATCGGCCCAGACCAAGCGTTAGAGCCCCCCCCCCCCCCCCCCCCCCCACACACCCCAAGAGACCTAAAAAGCTAGGCCTAGGGCCGTCGAGCCCCTCAGTGACCTGACCAAGACTCGCGACCCGTATATATAAGTCAAGCATGAGATTTTGGGTTGGTAGATAGGACGCTAGTCAAGGAGCACGAAAGGCTACACCAACAAAAGGAAAGAAGGAAACATGCCAGATGGAAGGGACTGGACTCTAAAGCAGCACCAGGGAATCACGCCGCATTAAATGCCCTCACCAGGAGATCATGCCACATTAATTACTTCACCCAAAGGGCAACGCCGCATTAAAGAAGGCATGGCGGAGGGGTTTCTTGGACTCCGGAGGGAACCCCTCTGCCTAAGTCGCAGGGCATGGTTGCCTGACCCTCAAGGTATGGTATAAAAGGACTCCTAGCGATCTGGTAAAGGGACCCCGGATGAATGACTCAAAACTCCCATGCTACAAATCCTTTTGTTGAAAATTAACTAGACACTTATCGCTGACTAAAGCATCGGAGGCTTTCTCGGCCACCATAGGGCCACCTTCTGCCAAACTCTTTTTTGTGATTGCAAGCCCATGAGAATGAAGAATAGAACTACTGGGAGCCCTGCCATTAGGCATATGAAACACGACGTCAACAGTGAGCCATCTGTGGGATTCAATAATTTCTAATGTGTACTTTGTATGCCTGCAAGGTCCCGTTATCAATTATCGACAAATATGAAAGCCAAAATAGCCGCCATGGAGCAACTCGTAGGAGAGGTGACAGGCAAGATGAATGTTCTCTGCAAGGAGAACAAGGCCCTAAAGAGCAACAAACAGGATTCAGCACATCATGGAGATCCCAGCACCAGCGAACACCAGGAGTCTAGGCAAGAAAAGGGAGACAATGACGAACAGGAAGAAAGGAAAAACATGCAGGTCGAGCTTCGCAACCTCAAAGGGATATACGAGGAGATGATGTAGAAGATGGGCAACTCATTATCAATGGATTAACTACTCGTCAGCACGGGCTTGCCTTATAGCGCCAAGGTGATGGTAGTCCCACTACCACCAAAGTTCCAGGTTCCCCCCATGGAGGTGTATGACAAGACCCGAGATCTGGTGGAGCATTTTGAAACAATTAAGGCATATATGACCTTGCATGGGTTTCCCAAGGAGGTGGCATGTAGGCCTTCCCGTTAACTCTAAGAGGACTAGCAAACGCGTGGTTTAGCTCCCTAGCACCTGGCTCCATAGAAAATTTTAAAGAGTTGGCCTGCCTATTCCACACCCACGTCATAGCTATTAAAAGAAGGAGGCGTCTTGCAACATTCCTTCTCACTATCAAGCAAAGGGAAGACAAGAGTCTGGCCAGGTTTAACAAGGAATGCATGATGACAGAGGACTAGGATAAGAAGATTACTCCGGAAACGCTCCTGGGGGGACTATGGCCCCTGTCTGTGTTCATGGCAGAACTAACAAAAAGAACCCCTACAACCCTACAAGAGTTCATGGATCAAGCCGATAACTTTATCAACACTGAGGACACTTTCTGCGCCCTAGCCGAACCAAGGAAAATGGAACTCGAACCAGTGGACCGAAAGGGAAAGGCCCTAGCTAAAGGCCATACTTGCGAAAAAGTTGAACGGAAGCCATGCAAGGCAAGAAAGGAGGAGCCTACCTCAAGGAATGCAGCATACCGGCACGACCAAGCGGCATTCACTATCTAGAGAGATGAGTGTTGGCCAGCTCAAGAGG
Source organism: Carya illinoinensis (assembly GCF_018687715.1). Classification (NCBI taxonomy): domain Eukaryota; kingdom Viridiplantae; phylum Streptophyta; class Magnoliopsida; order Fagales; family Juglandaceae; genus Carya; species Carya illinoinensis. The sequence continues at coordinate 12,432,625 of NC_056758.1, forward strand.
AGAATCACTACTGCACCTACCACCAGTCGACCACTCACAACACATGTGATTGCCTTTCGCACAAGATATATCGAGCAGCACCAAGGCACCCTCCTTCCAATAGGAAGAGCAGCCATGGAGGGGGAGCTCCTAAGAGAGGACAGGGACTATCGATAAAGGACGGTGGAAAGCCCAAGGAGGAGGGAGGTTCAATGAGAACCTCCACGCGCTCCCTTACAGTAGCCATATCAAGACATGCCCCCAATGGGAGAGATAAGAACTATAGCAAGGAGTTTTGCTAGCAGAGGAGTGACGTTGTTTGGAAGAAAGGCACACGCTAAGGAGGCCTGCTACCAAGAACTCTACTCGACCGTATATCGCCCCACCAAGTACAGAAGGGGTGAACCCACCCCCATGATCTTCTTCGGGGAAGTTGATGAAGGAGGAGTCCTCTATTCATATGACAAGCATTGGTGGTGAATATGCATATTGCCAACTTTACCATGAGAAGAATCCTTGTTGATAATGGCAGCTCGATTGGCATTTTGTTCTGGGAGACATTTACCCTCATGGGGATAGATGTAGTCCAACTCCTACCAACCCCAATGCCACTCAAAGGCTTCTCTAGTGAGACGGTCCAACCAGCCAGAACGATCACCTAGTCTATCTTAGCAAGTAATGCTCCTTGCGCAAACCCCTATTATGGTCAACATCTTGGTGGTAAGAGCTCCCTCCTCTTACAACACCATTAGTGGCTGGCTAGCTTTCTGGTTGGGCCCGGCTTCACATGCCACTTGACCCCTTTTGGCCAAACTTGAGGGTCAATGAGGTGAATTCAGCCTATGCATTGCTCTACCCCAGCAAAGGATTTCTAGGTGAACCCGGCTTCACATGCCACTCGACCCCATCTCGCAAAGCATAAGGGTCAACTAGGCGAGCTCAACCTATGCACCGCTCGACCTCCACAGAGGATTTTCTGGGCAAACCTGGATTCACATGCCACTCGGCCCCTTCTCCCCAAGCACGAGGGTCAACAAGGCGAGTTTGGCCTATGTGCTGCTCAATCTTCACAAAGGATTTTGGTTGAGCTCGACTTCACATGCCATTCGGCCCCCTCTCACCAATCATGAGAGTTAAAGAGGTAAGTTCAGCCTATGTGCTACTCGACCTCTGCAAAGGATTTCTGGGCAAGCCTAGCTTCACATGCCACTTGGTCCCCTCTCACCAAGTGTGAGGGTCAATTAGGCAAGTTCAGCCTACATATTGCCGGCCTTCACAAAGGAATTCTGAGCGAGCTAGGCTTCACATGTCACTCGACCCCCTCTTGCCAAGCTTGAGGGTCAATGAGGCGAGTTTAGCCTATGTGATGCTCAACCTCTAAAAAGGATTTCCACAAAGGCTTTCTTGGTGAACCCGGCTTCATATGCCACTCGACCCCCTCTCACCAAGCGCGAGAGTCAATGATGCAAGTTTAGCCTATGTGCTGCTCTACCTCCGCAACGGATTTCTAGGTGAGCCTAACTTTACATACCAATAGGGCCCCTCTCACCAATAGTGAGGTTCAACAAGGCAAGTTCAACCTATGTTCTGCTCGACCTCCACAAAATATTTGTGTGAAGGATTTCTGGGTGAGCCCAATTTCACATGCCACTCGGCCCTCTCTCGCCAAGCGTGGGGGTCAACATGGTGAGTTAAGCCTATGAATTGCTTGACCATTGTAGAGGATTTATGGGTGAGCCTAGCTTCACATGCCACTCGACCCCTTCCAGCCAGGTGCGAAGAATAACCAGACCAGTTCAACCTAAGTAATGTTCAACCAATGCAAGAGTTCATGGGCGAACAAGCCACTTGGTTCCACAGGGTGCCGCCAAACACATAGAATTGCCCTCACAACACAGGATGTTATTCACTGATCAAGAAGAAATAGAGTCAATCCCCAACAAACAATCAACATGCTACCACCCGTGAGAGGCTCGCGTAGAACATGAACAAACAAAATGGAAAGGAACGATAATAGTAAAGGCAACAAAGTGCAAAAGGCATAAACAAAAAACATTTTATTCATCAATAGTCAGAATCCTTACAAAGGGGAAGATTACAACATGTTCACAAGAAACCATACAAAGAGAAAGAAGTTGAAATGATCTATAGGCGGGGTCAAACTCGGTGGCGTACACGATGGTATCGTCGGCAAAAAAGACAGTATCAGCGGGATCACCAAAGAGGCACCATCCCAGAAGTAAAGAGGACGTGAAGAAAGGAGGGTGAGCCCAACTCAAGCATCCTGAGACCTTCAACCATCGAGGAAAACCATTGGGGAAACCAATGTCAGTCAAAACCACTTCCACATAGACTGGGGATCAATGTGGAAGAAGCAAATAGAGGCTTCTCCCCGGTGATCACCGCCTAAGTCGGAGGGGGCAGGGTAGTGAACAGCTTGAGTTGAACTCAGCAAAAGCCTCTCACCAAGACAAGGGGCCCCTCTTTCTCCCTCCCTGGTCAGACAAGATGTGCCTGAACCAAAATAGGCTTAGGCTGTGAGAAGTCCCCTTCACCGGCCAAGCCTGAGTGAGAGGCCTCGCTCCATCCCAATCACGAGAACAAGTTGGGATGTAGTAACAGAACATGGAATGCATGAAAAGTCCTGAGATAGGGAAAATCATCAAACAACATGGTCATAAAGCTCAGTACGCACCACCTTTACAACACATCCATAGCAACAAAGGGCTTTTCAACCTCCGGTAAACTTTTTATGACTGCACGAAAGTGCACTCTAAATACCCTATTATTGAATTAAAATGCTAAAATATGAATAGAAATAATAAAAATTAATGCGTATTATCGAATTGAATTTCTATTTACTTTGAGATACTCCTAAGCATATTTTTATGTTTAATTTCAGAGTTTATAAAAGGGCAAGTCAAAGCCTAGTCAAATTCAAAGGAGGAATTTCATGGAGTTTGAGAGCAATTTGGATCAAGAAAAAAAGAAGAAAATAAATCGTAAAATGAAACTACAAGAAGCCCAAATCTGAAATTCTCTAGGAGACAGCTTGGATATATTTTAGTATTTTAATCATCACTTTTCACTCATATATTAGATTGGTATGATTCTTGATGTATTAGAAAGCTACCTTAAAAGGATATAAATTTGTCTCTAATAAGGATTTCCAAATTCAAACTACTGAAGCACATACGTGGCTACTAAGTTTAATCCTAAAATTTAAGCGATTTTTTTTTTTTTGCGGGAATTATAAAGACATTAAGGTTTCTTTCCTACCCTATATAAGTATATCATTAGCACAAAATTTTTTTTGGGGGCAGGGGGGAAGGGAAAGGCACAAGAGGCATATCTGAATAGAAGAGAAAATTACTTCTATGGCCGCCATTTGTTTTATTTTTCTCTGGAGATTTTTGTTGTCTATTATATTTATGGGTAACTACATTCTCAAGTGAGGCTAAAGATGAATTTGCAGATCCAATGGTATTTTCAATTAGTGTATTTGATTTTCAATTAGTAAAACTCTCTTGTTTTATCATTCTCAATTCATTATTGATGTTTTCTTCTCCAAATAATCATAGAATTTATTCTATTTATGGATTCAGTCAAGCTTTTTCTATTGAATGGATTAGTTCCTTAATTATGTTTGGATCAGGTATTTATTTATATTGACTTAATTATTTGCTACAATATCGCTACCTGAGCATATTTTTGTCGTTCGATTTTCTCAATAGTGATAATAATTTATGTATTTTAAAAGTGGTGAATGACTTTTCAAAGGGTTACATTTGGTTTCAATTTGCTTTATAAATCTATACATTCCGATTGGAAATTTTTGGAATTGAGTTTTCAATTGAGTTATTCAATGAATTAAGAATAATTAAAATACCAGATTTGTGCAAGGGATTCCCGACGCTTTACTATATATCAAATTTGAGTACTTTTTTCGTTAATCACTTTGCTTCACTTTAATTTGTATTTAAAATTAATTTTTGTTCTCCATTAATCATTTAGTATCTTTCTTTAGTTTCTTTGTTCTTTATGCTATTATTAAAATTTATCTCCCTATGGAATCGATATCCCAAAGCTATACTACAACTACCACATTATTCTTTGGGCATAATCAAGGTTCCCCAGAAAGCCATGAAGGGTCTTTAAAAGCCCGCTTCAACACAAGTTTGCAACGGGCTACAGTACAACAAGCCTGGCCTGGATCCAAAAGGCTTATCGGAGTTTCAATGGGTCTAGATCTCCTTGACTTGATTATTGGCTTTCTTGGGTGAGTTTCCAATTGGATTGTCAGTTTTAGGGATTTCAGTCCCACAAGTTCACATCAAAGAGAGAAGGCTATGAGCACTTGAAGGGCAGGAAGGGAGTATTGATGGCAAAATCAAGGTGGGAAGGGATTATATAGGAAAGGTGCGATAGATCACTCCCTGAGATTTAGGGAACATGCGTATCTCATGGTTCCACCAAAGCTGACATGAATCTCATGAATGGCTTAGTATGAATAGCTTGATACGCTTTAAGAATGCCATCTAGCACCATCAATGCGAAGGAAATGTAACGGGTGGGCAATAATGGCCAACTGCTCAAGACCCTTGGAGATTTGTGAGCAACGCATTAGCTATCAAGAGGGTTTATTTGGGAAAGCTGGAATCGTCACATGGCAGAAGAACCAAGGTGTGGAATACAAAGTGTCACGCCTCTTCCCTGAGAAGGGGACCTCGTGCAACGAGGTATGCCAAATGAAGCGGGGAACCCTAGCCAAACAAGCAACAAGAAGAAAAGAAATTGAAAATACAAAGGGACAATCACAATGCAAAATAGGTGTATAATTGTCTCTCAAGGGACAAAATGCATACGCAAAGTACAAAATACATTGAGCACCACAGTCTATACAAATAGGTAGCCAAAAGCAAAGAAGCTACATGACACTATGTATAAAAAAAAAACAATAGCAATAATAATAAGATCAGTCAAGAGAGGTGTCGAGGCCCACCTCAGAGTCAGCATGGCCCACCTCAAGGGCACCTAGATTCGACCGATGCTTGGCGAGGTTGGCCTTGGTCCCCTCAAAGCCGCCTCCCCCAAGACATACCTAGAGGACGGTTTGGAGGATCGTCGTCCGTAGGAAGGAAAGCATTCAGAATCATCGCTCGCCCAATCTCACCCTCGAAATTTTCTTTAGGGTTCAGGAAGATGTAGTCCCGCATCCTCTTCAAGCCTTCGAGATGTCCGTGGGACCAAGTGTCATCACGAACGTAGAAGGCCCTGCCTAGCTGATCACTCACGTGGGTGGTGACCTCTTGCACTTAAGACAAGTCACTTCGCAGATCTTGGATAACCACGTCTTGAGCGACTATCCTCTTCTAAGCCACCCCCAACTCGGTCAGCACCTCTTCCTCTCTGACCATGGCTACAGACAGTAAGACTCCTCGATCCTCTACAAAGGCCAACAAGGCCGAGCATTCCTTCTCCAGCATCTTTGAGCTGTTGAGCATCAAAGTCCCTAAAGCCCCTCAACCTTTCATTCTCTGCTTGAAGTGAGTCTTGTGACTCTTGGAGCTTGCTCAACGACTCCTAGGATTTCACAACCCACTCCTAACCATTGCAACTCCGCCTCCAGATAGCCTCTCTCCTCCCTCTCCCAGCTCTTATAGTGGAGAGTCATCATCACCATGGACCTAAGCTCCATGTTTTCCTTCTCAACTGCCTCTCGACTACTCACGATATGCTTGGCCAACTAGTCAACCCCCTACAACCTATGCAACCAAAAGCAAGAAGGTGAGGAGAAAAAATGAAAGGGAGAGAACATGACTAAAGAAGAACATGGAGCAAGAGAAAACCTCAGATTGAAGGTTTTGCAGTAGCCTAGATTTCTACACCAGGCCTGTGCTCACTTGGTTCTGCCCTCGAGACGGGGAGAGGCTAGGATTGCCCCATCCAAGTCACCTAAAGGAGGTGATCTCTAATTCACCGCAATGCCCCTAGCTTCCACTTAGGTGCCACTTGCTCGACCTACAGCTCGAAGAAGTGGGAACTTCCTCGTCACAAGCGGGGAGACAGCCACAAAGGATGGTAGCCCCTCCTCGCCACCGAGACTGTGTGGGTTCCCCTTTTCGGGTTCCTCGGCAACCACCGTAGTCTCCCTGAGACTCAGCGGGGGTGGGAACAATAGGCTCGACCATCAACTGGTCACCCTAGGTAGAACCAACAATCGTGTCCACCAATGGGCCAACAACGGCAGCGACGGACAGTATGCCACCCATAGAGACTCCCCCTCGAGGGGACCTTCAAACAGACATGCCCTCCTTGGCAGAATCCGACTCCACCACAAGATCCCCAACAAAGGATTGAGTAGTGGATGTTGAAGAAAGAGACATTTCTACATTCACCTCTAGGAGCGGTTCCACCACATGAGATTGGCTAGGTGCCCTGTCCAGAAGAGCTCCCTAGAAGTGCATCTGAATCAGATTCCCTCTTTGGGTTGTTCCTGCAGCTCTACAAGCACAACTGGAACCCCTGGGTTAGAGATTGCGACAGGCTCAATGACCAAGGCTACGGAAAAAGGAGACGTGGCGATTGTACCAAGATCGGGAACTTTCATGATCCAATGCACCAAGCTAGTTTCACAGGAGACATGGAGGAAGCGAGAGTCCAAGCAAACATCGCAGGTCCAAGATGCTCAACACTAAGGCCCTTGAAGTGGGCTCCGAAGGGACACAGGGTAGTTCCTAACCACACTAACCTCTAAGTGGACCCCCCCAGAAGGCTTAGGGCCCGCTTCTTGGACAATGCAGAAGACGGATGAATAAAGATGCCACTGGTGGAAGGGATGATATGACCCACAAGAGGAAGGAAATCAACAAGGTTATCATCCCTGAGAAGGACCTCTAAGTGGATGAGGAGTGGGTGTTGTGTCGCCCAATCTCGAACGATTGCAATACGGTGTAGCTTGTCAGGCATGGTGGTTGTACGCACGGCCTTGTTGCTGGGAACAACACCCCACGAACCCCTAATCGAGAACTTGACATGACCGATCTAACCAACTGGGAACTCCCATCCACAGCAAGCCACAAAAAAAGATATTATTTGTCCAGTCCAAAACCTTACGGTACTGTGGCTCTAACATCGCAAGGGCACTCGTCCCCTTAAAATTATAGATATCCCCAATGCCTCTCTTCACATTGTAAGTCAAGAGGAACTCATGATAAGTCAGATCAATGTCCTCCAGGTCTGACTTCAATAGGGATAGCCACCACAGGATCTAGTAGCAAACCAGGATTCGCCAGGCATTTGTGTGAAGTTGAGTAGAAGCCAACCTGAGGTAATGCAAGACTTCAAGAACTGGGCAAGGGAAGTCAGCCTCAGCTCACTTGAGAACATACTAGGGTTGAGAGCAACACTCGATGCTTAGCCATCGACGTTGATAGCCCCCTCATGGGGCGCCAGGACCTCAAAGGCCACCGTATGAGGAAAGCGGTAAGCAGAAATCAAAGATTGAAGGAATTTAGAGTAAGCTTCTAAACTCCAAAAGCAACGAGCGTAACCCATCTCCAAGACACTTGCCTTAGGATGACTCTAAGCTCTCGGGTTCAGTAGACTTCTAGGCAGCCATCTAGAGAGCAAGAACATAGCGAGAAATAGATGATAGGAAAAGGCAAAGGAAGACCAAAGAAGTGAAGGGGAAACAATAAGAGTCAGACATGGAAACAATAAGAGTCAGACATAAGTTATAGGGGGAGAGACGATAGAATCCTTCACATGCGTGACAGAAAAGATCATTACAGAAAACATCTCACAACTATCATTATAGAAAAGATGGAACGACCATCATTAGGGATTAGGATCAAATCCCTGGGTGTGGCTTCGTGAAAAACAAGGGAAAGTCGTGGTCCAACTAATGGAATGACCCAAAGACAACATCCTCACTTCAGCCAACCGGATAAGAGCAACAAGTGGCAACATTAGACAGAAGTAGAAAAAATTTCCATCGGCCTAGTCCGATGAGAATTAGAGAGGTAACTGTTGGGGGGATTTTTCCTAGAGCCATAGGTCGAAAAGAATTGGCCTAGACCAGGCATTAGGGGGTCCCCCCACACCCTAAGGGGCCCAAAAAGCCAGGCTCAGGCTCGTCAAGCCCTTCAACAACCCACAAGGACTAAAGGGAGAGGAAAATGGTCTTTCTGAATGGTAGCATTCAATTTTCTGTAATCAATGCACATTCACCAACCATCACAAGTTTTGTGGGACTAACTCTCCCAGGTCATTCTTCACCACAGTAACACCTGACTTTTTAGGAGCAACTTGTGTGGGACATACCCATTTACTATCAAAAATAGGATATATGATTTCTGCATCTAATAGTTTCAATACTTCATTCTTCACTACTTCTTTCATAACGGGGTTAAGCCTACGTTCGGGGTCTCTACGAGAGCTAGTTCCTTCCTCCAAGTTAATTTTATGAGAACTAACACCTTTTATATCAGCAATGCTCCAACCTAAGGCTGACTTATGCTCACTTAAGGTTTGAATTAATTTCTCACCTTAAACTCGGACAATTTAGATGAGATAATAACAAAAAAAGTATCACCTGGACAAGGAAAGCATGCTTTAAACCCTTAGGCAGAGGTTTCAATTCAACTTTGGGTGCTTCCACACTTAAAGGAATTTGTTTTTCACTTTTCTTAGGCAACTTCTCATACTTCGATTGCCATGCCTAAGTTCTATCAAAAATAGTATAAATATCAACTACATCAGATAGATTACTGATAGAATCAAACTCAAAATTAATAAGAAAATACTAAAGATGATCAAAATCATGAGCCGTAAAAACTCTCCTATCCATGAGTGAGTGAATATGTATGTCTGGTGGCTCTTGTCATCATCTTCTGGCTATTTTGCAATATCGAAGATATTCACCTCAAGAGTCATGTTTCCAAAAGATAGCTTCATGAGCCCATTCCTGCAATTAATAAGAGCATTAGTAGTGGCAAGGAAAGGCTACCTAAAATCAAAGAAATTTTAGAAGTAGTATCAACAATAGAGCTAGTGTCAAGGATTAGGAAATCAACAAAATAATAAAAGTTGTCAATTTGAATTAGAACATCCGCTACCACACCCTAGGGTACTTCGACTAAATGGTCAGCCAATTGCAATACCACAATGGTTGGTTTGATTTCTCCCAACCCCAACTACAAATAAATAGCATATGGTATTAGATTCACGCTAGCTCCTAAATCTAGCAAAGCTTGTCCAAACTCATGATTTCCAATGCTGCATGCAATGGTTGGACAACAGGATCCTTGTACTTGGGAGTCCGCAGCTTAATTAAAGCACTAACTTGCTCTGTCAGAATGTTGTCTTCTTCCCATGGCGCTTCCTCTTAACTATACACAAATCTCTGAGAACTTTTGCATAAGTAGGAACTTGTTTAATCACATGCAAAAGAGGAAGATTGATTTTTACTTGCCTTAGATTCTCTAGGATTTCATTGTTAGAATCCATAGTTCGCTTGCTTGATTTTAAACCTTGAGGAAATGGTACCTTAATAAGACTATTTGTCACCTCAAGTTCCTTGGGCAGCTTGGCATCACTACTATCTTGATTCTTTTCCACATCCTCTGATTTGTTTGTTGTTGGGATTTGTAATGACTCACAACTTCATGTCACAATGGCATTCACATCCTTCAAATTCTCTTGCGCCATGTGTTAACCATGGGGTGCAAACTGAGCTTGAGTAGGGAACTTACCTTGCTCATTCACACTCAAGGAGCTCATCAATTTGGACACTTGGCTCTTTATCTCCTTGTTTTCTTCAACAACCTGCATAATAAAATATTCAAACTTTTGGTTAGTCTTACCCTATGCCTCAAAAAAAGCATGCAAAGTGTCTTATAAAGGACTCCTAGACGATGTGATATATTGTAAGATATGATTTAGGAGGTTGTGCAGGCAGATGGTTTTTAGACTTCTAGCTAAAATTGGAGTGATTACACCACCCAAGATTATAGGTATCAGATAAATGTGTAAAAGGCTTCTTGTACATACCTAAGGCATTACATTGTTCCTCATACATCTCTCTCATCTCTACAAATGTAGGACACTCTTGGGCAAGGTGATCTACCTCACCACACACAAAACATGGTCCAAAAGACTTTGCATGATTCGCCAAGTGTGTTGGCTTTAAGTCCTTAGTCTTTAATACCTCTAGCTCCCTAATAATCATCTTAACCTTAGCCTTTAGGTTATCTTATTCCCTGAGATGGTAAATTCCACCACTATTTAGGTTTCCTAAAAGTCTTGAACTATTTGTGCTCTCAGTAGCACTAGGTCCAGTCCAAGTGTGAGCTTTTTCAACAAGCTCATTGAGTATTCTATGGCCTCATAAGGATTTTTCTACAAAACTTCACCATTACGCATCATTTCTATGAATTGACGGTCTCTAGATGTAAGTCCCTCATAGAAATAACTGACTAAGCACCAATTTTTATACCGATGGTGAGGAGACATACACAACAAATTCTTAAAGCTCTCCCAAACCTGATACAAAGTCTTACTATCCTTGCGTGCAAAGGTGGAGATCTACCTCTTCAAAGTATTGGTCTTATGTTAGGAAAAGTATTTGTTAAAGAAGACCTGTGTCATCTCATTCCATGATCCTATTGATCATGGAATAGTGAGTACAAAAAGCTCTTTGCTCTATCCTTCCAAGAAAAAGGAAAGAACTTAAGTCTCACAACATCATTTGTAGCATTATGACTATGGAAAGTCACAACTAATTCCTCAAACTCCCTAGTGTGCAAATAAGGATTTTCATTCTCTAAACCATGAAAGGCAGGCAGTAGCTGTATCATCCCAGTTTTCAAATCAAGTTGATGAGTGTTGGTTAGAAACATGATGCATGATGGTGTGGCTATGCATGTAGGGTGGAGGTAATCTTGAAAAGTTATAGTGGGTTGATCTTCATGTTCACTCATTTTTTCGGGACTACATGGATTGTCAAATAAAGGATTTAAAAAATTTTGATTTTGACTCTAGCATAGGCCTACAAGCAAACCTACCCCAAGTGTGTCTATATTTGTGCATGCAAGGAAAAAAAATTCTAAAAAAAAAAATACTACGAAAACAAAAAGAAAAAAAAAATAATGTAGCAAGCTAAAAGAGGGAATGAAGTTACCACCTTTACAAACTACTGAAATAAATTACGTCTTGTATCGATTATTGAGCCGTACTCTCCAACAATGGCGCCAAAATTTGATTACACCTAAAGAATAACATGGTAATTGTAACACAACTTTGGGGTGTCGCTTCCAATTAAAGACAAATTAAAAGAATAACAGAAGGAACAAAAAAATTAAAGAAAAATATTAAATGATTAATGGAGAACAAAGATTAATTTTAAATGTAAATTAAAGTAAAGCAAAGTGACTAACAAAAAAAGTACTCAAATTCAACGAATAGTAAAGTGTTAGGAATCTCTTGCACCAATTCGGTATTTTAATTATTCTTAATTCATTGAATAACTCAATCGGAAACTCAATTCCTAAAATTCTCAATCGGAAAGTATAGATTTATAGATCAAAATTAAACCAAATGTAACCCTTTGAAAAATCATTCACCATTTTTAAAATACGTAAATTATTATCACTATTGAGAAAATCTAACGATGACAATATACTTAGAGAGCGATATTGTAGCAAAAAATTAAATCAATATAGCTAAATAATTGATCCAAACATAATCAAAGAACTAATCCATTCAATAGAAAACACAGGACTGAATCCACAAACAAAAATAAATTCTATGATTATTCGGAGAAGAAAAGATTAACAATGAATTGAGAATGATAAAATAAAAGAGTTTTAGTAATTAAAAATCAAATACATAAACTAAAAATACCATATAATATGCAAGTTCATCCCTAGACCTACTTGAGAATTTATTTATCCATAAATATAATGGACAACAAAAATCACAAAATAAAGCAAATAGTGGCCATGGGAATTAGTTTCATCTCCTCGTTCTTCAATCCACCCTCTTGTGCCTCTCCTCCTCCTTAATTTTCATGCTAATGATATACTTATATAGGATAGGAAACAAACCCTAATGTCTTCATGATTCCAGTATAAAAAAAATTGCCTAAAGTTTAGGACTCAACTTGACAGCCACATACGTGCTTTAGAAGTTTGAATTTGGAAACTCTTATTAGAGACAAATTTATAGCCCTTTAAGATAGATTTCCAACGCATGAAAAATTGCATCAATCTAATATGTCAGTGGAAAGTTACTATTAAAATACTAAAATATGTCCAGGCTATTTCCTAGCGAATTTTGGACTTGGACTTCTTGCAGTTTTCTTTTGTGATTTTTTTTTTCTTTTCTTTCTTGATCCAAATTTCTCTCAAATCCAATGAAAGTCCTCATTTTAATTTGATTGGACTTTGACTTGCTCTTTTATAAACTTTGAAATTAAACAGCAAAATCTGCTTAGGAGTATCCCAAAGTAAATAGAAACCCAATTCAAGAATACACATTAATTTCTATTATTTCTATTCATATTTTAACGTTGTAATCCAATAATAGAGTATTTAGAGTGCACTTTCATACACTAATCACTCTTATTTTCACTTCATTTTCCTTCCTGTGTCTCTAATGCTCTCTTCGTCTCCCTCATTGCACTTACTTCTAAGTGGCTGCTAGTAGGTCCCCTGAACATGCAAACTTAGACAAGCAAAACCAGCTCGAGGTCGATGTTCCAAAACCAGGCTATGCTAGCCGCTACTGTCACTCTAAGGCCTCTCAAGACTTTCTGCGGTCACTAATCTCCACTTATTGAGTACCTAATACAATGCTCTTCAAAATTCCTTGGCCTCGAAAAGGGACCTTTAGCGCTGACGGTTCGGCATCACACGTCGCTCTTTTTCCCAGCATGTTCTCTTGCTGGTTGAGTCTACCCTTCCCTCGCACTGTCTGCAAAGTTTTGCACCATCTTGGGTTGGCTCCCACCCAACTCCATCTGAATGCTTGGTCGATTCTAATTTGTTGCTGCATTTTGTGGCAATATGCACTATTAAAGTTTAACCTGAAGCATGCCAACCTAACCTAATGTGAATTTTTCCTGACCCATAACATAAAGCCAGGTGTTGGGACATCTGCAGTTTCATGGTGATGAATGCTCTTGTTGTACTGAAGCAACGATACCACAAGATCCAGACTAAACAAGCAAGTTCTTCATTTCTGGCCCAGGATGGGAGTTCTCCATTAGGAAAATTGGCTATGCTGAGTTCCCGATCAGGGCCCAGTGGGATGTCCTTCCCAACAATAAGGTCGTGTGTCCAACAACCAAGCCTAAATAGTTGCGCCGCACCTCCATCATTAAGGAGTGGGTGAGATAGTGCCCCCTTCTTGTTCACACGGAGGTTTTTCTTGGGGAGGATAACCTTGCGGCATATCTTCCTCCCATTGGTCACACCAACCATGCCAATCGTGGTATTTCCATTCACCTGCCCGCAGCCTCACCTAAGAAGCGCTCCCCAAGCCTTCCCCCTAAGGGTAAGGGAAAAAGCCTCACATAAAGGTAACTAGGACAAGCACTGACCTTGCATCGCCGTCGGGACAATCGGTGGGGGTGATCAGCATCTAGCGACCAAGGCCTGCAATGCTTCTTTGGAGTCCCACCTCTCAAGCGCCTCCCATGGATCTTGCCCATGGGTCTGGGGAGGGGGGAACCCTTCAGCCTCGACACGCCTATAGATCATCCTTCGTCTGTTGCTCTAGTCATCGAGCCCATGGCAATTGTCGATTTAGGGGCGTTTGTCGTGCTTGCAGAGTCACAGGATATGACTCTGAGGGGCAACTTGCTTCAGATGCACTTCTGGGGGGGTCCTTCTGGATGAGGCTCCTTATCAATCGTTCATGATGGAGCTACCTCTTGAAGCTAATGCAGAGATGACACATTCTTTAGCATCTTCTACTCAATCTGTAATTGGAGATCTAGAGTCTGGAGATGCTTTTAGGGACTCCAAAGAGGATTCTAGCTCTGCCGATGAAAACACATCTATTAGAGGGTCTTCCCGAGATGAAGTTTCTTTAAGCGGTATCATGGCTGCAATCGCTGCTACTCATCTTTCAATAAGGTTAGTCGTTGGATCTTTCGAGGGGGCCCTTCAAATGGTTGTTGAGTCTTTAGCCCCTACCCTACCAATAGTCGAAAGGATCATGGCCACTATGAGGAAGCTTAAGGAGGTCAGTCTACATGCCTTGGGCGAGGGAAATGAACACTCACTTTCCCGGGGTGATTCGCTGCCCACTACCGAGGGTCATCCCGACCCTTCAACTGGTGGGCTGAACAGGGAGGCTTTGGGCAATGTTAGAAGTGCTAGGCAGGACCAACAATCACCTTCCATGGGTGACTCAGTAGGGGCTATTCCCGCATCCCCTAGCCTAGAGTGCTGGAGTGCATGGGCATAGGCTTGGGAGCGGGTAGCCAGATCTCTACAGGGCTTTCTCTCTGAGGTTTTCCTCACTCTGACATGTTCTTTTCTTATTTTCTTCATCTCTCTTTGTCTTCCAATTCTCACTTTACCGCTGCTTGTCAAGGTGAGTTGTAAGGAGTCGATGTACTGGCTAACTTCATTGTGAGCGGCCAGGAGGCAGTTGAGAAGAAGAATCAGGAGCTTCGCTCCATGGTGATGACATCTCTGGACTCCGCAAGCAGGGATAGGGAGGAGAGAAATAGCTTAGGAGTCATTAAGCCAGCATCAGGTAGAGAATGAGGAACTGAGTGGCCTTCAGGAGTTTGACTCCCAGTGGTTCAAGCTGTTGGAGGGGGAGTGCTTGTCCCTGTAGGCCACTTTGAAGGATTGAGAAGACTTGCTATCAACGGCTTAGGAGAGGGAGAAGGAGGTGTTGAAGGAGTTAGGGATGGCTCAGAGGAGGATTGCTGCCCAGGATTTGGTTATCAAACATTTTCAAAGCGACTTGACTCCGGTGTAGGAGGTCACCACCCATGTAAGTGATCAGTCGGGGAAGGCCTCTACATCTGCAATGAGGCTTAGGCATACAGTTACCTTGAAGGCCTTAAAAGGATGCAGGGCCACGTTATCTTAAATACTTAAGGGAGTTCCCGAGCGTTGGAGGTGCATTTAAGGGCTGTCAACCTCAAAAAGCTTGATCCTGCTCCCACTCCCCTGAATCAAAATGGTGAAATTGGTCGAGCAATGATCTCGGATGATTTTTCTTCCACTAATAAAGCTCCCACCGGCCACCCGCCTAAGGGCATAGGACGGACTTGCCTTGAAGAAGACAGATCTAAAGGTGCCGAGGCCGACCCCACCTAGCCCTTGGTGGATCCAGAGGCCCTTGAGACGGGTTCTGTTGATTCCAGTTGGATCCCAATGCATCCGTCAATTGAGTTTGCATTTCCTGCTTATATTTGGCATGATGTAAATTGCTTTGTTTCAGTCTTTTCTTTGTGTGGACAACTATGATCAATGCTCTAGCATCCTTGTATATATATATTTTTGTCACCATATTCCTCCGTGCTTTTCCTTGTTTTGTCTTGCTTTATGGTCTTTTCCATGTACTTTTTTTTATCTTTTCTTTCTCTTGTGGACCAAGTTGTCAAGGCTTTCTACTCACTTTGTGCACTTCGATTTGATATGTCCCCTTTTTGGAAAAAATAAGGGGTCTTGCACTTTGCACTTTCTCCACGTGGTAGTCTCGGGCTTCTCCATCGGGCATGTTTGGCAGTTAATGTGATGCATGTGAGTCCCCACATACATAGTGCAGTTAGATATCAATGCTCGCTTGTTATGCTCTTCTCGCATTAATGGTGACAGATGGCATTTGCAGCACGTGTTATGAGATTCATCTT
Source organism: Carya illinoinensis (assembly GCF_018687715.1). Classification (NCBI taxonomy): domain Eukaryota; kingdom Viridiplantae; phylum Streptophyta; class Magnoliopsida; order Fagales; family Juglandaceae; genus Carya; species Carya illinoinensis. The sequence continues at coordinate 12,448,484 of NC_056758.1, forward strand.
ACGCCTTCGTGGAATTTAAGTCAGATTTGATGGGGCCGTAGGATACACACATTACCAAAATCTTGAAAAATGAACCGCCACGAATTGCCTATATAAGTCCTCCTTTCTCAGTTGGCAGTCATCACATCTCCTATCCTACCCTTCAAGCATTTAAGGCCTTTTTGTCTTTCTTGCATGTGTTCTACTTTGGAGAACTCTAGGCTTCATGAGCTCTCTGGCCCTATGTAAGACTCTCTGGATGGGAGCTTGCTTTAGGCTTGTACTAAGGTATATGTCTGGTGAGTCTTTGCGGTGCCCTAAGGAAGTGTTGTTAAAGGTTAGGTTGTTCCTTGTCACTTGCACGTGTGATCTAGAGGCAATTTGGCCTAAGCTTCACGGCCATGTCATTCGATGGTTTTTTCCTATCTTAGGACTCACTGTGCAATTTATGTTCCATTATGACACCATAACTCATTCAACAGAACTAGTGGCCAACTCCTTTCCCTCTGGCTCAACTAATGCCAAAAGTTTCCATGGTAGTAGAACTGCTCAGGTTCACCAACATCCTTGGCAAGGGTGGTATTCATGTAGTGGAAGCCTCTGTCTTCCAATTCCATGTGGTAACGACCTGATTTGATGGTGGCTCCCTTAATGATCATCTTGAGAGTCGAGGGTCTTTAGGTGCACTAAAGGCGAAGGTAACTGAGTGCCTCTCTTTTGTACAGTTGGATTGGGTGAAAGGTCACACGCCTCCGAGCAACCCCACCGACTCTGAGCTCGTCAACTGAGTATTCCCTTTTTCAGATGTATATGTCTATTTTTTCTTTCTTGTAAGGTCTTTGGCGAGGACTTCGCAATCTTCCTCTTTATAAAGATCTCGATTGTTAATGAATAAGCATTATCTTTTGTTTGTATTCTTTCATCTTGTTGTCCTTCCTTTGTTGCCCTTTGTTTACACTTTGCACTGTGTCTTTTGCTTGTTTTGAAGGGAGGCTAAGCATTGAGTAGAAGATAGCATTGTCGGTGATGGGGGCTTGGCTCTCGTTGTCCCTCGCGGGTGGGTGATATCCTGTGCCACTAGGGGCTGGTTGGAATGTTTTATTTCACCCCGCCTTGCCAGTTTCCCTGCCCATCAAATGGGGGGGACCAAAGGGCATGTAAGGCCGGGCTCGCCCAAATACTTTGATAGAGATCTATTGGCATGTAAAGCCAGACTTGCCTCGTTGACCCTCACGCTTGTCGAGAAAAAGCATAGCAACATGTAAGGCTAGACTCACCCTAAATCTTTGGTAGAGGTCGAGCAGCATGTAAGGCTAGCTCACCTTGTTGACCCTCGCTTTTAGTGAGTCGGGGTTGAGTAGCATGTAAGGCCAGGCTCATATCGAATCTTAGACAAAGGTTCAAGTACGCTACAAGAGCCAAACCACCGTAGAGATAATCATTGACATTTGCTAACCTAAGTTGTTTGGCTTATGTGTGGTGAAGCTTTGAGACATTATCTGTTGGAGGAGATAATCTTTGTGAAGTTTAGTCAAGTAGTCATGGGACTAACCCACACTCCACCCAGGGAGGGGTAGGGGTTCCTCAAACCACAGTCTCCCCTTTGGACCCTTCGGTGGAGGTAATCAATCCTTTGATGTGAAGAGACAGGCTAAGTTGTTTGTGCAGCCTCAAGACCAGATCTACTCTCCTCTGTGGGGGAGATCGGGCTAGCAATGTGCTAGTCTGGCCTATTGACCCTTGCGGAGAAGTAGTCTGTTCGGACAGTTTGTAACTGGACTAGCTCCTGCCCATTGTGGTCACAACGAAGGTGAGTGTGGTCTAGGCTAGTGCTATGCCCACTCTTCATCATGGCGGGGACAGGGTATTGTTTAGGTGAATGTGAAGCAGGACCCGCTCTCCTCCATGGGGGAGGTCAGGATGACATGGGATCAATTATGTATGTTGACCCTCACAAGGAGGTAGTCTGTTCGGGAGTCCCTTACTAGACCCAATCTTGCATGTCGATGCCTACAAGGAAGGTAAGTTGTCAAGCTATTGAGGACAAGCCTGCACTTCACCGAAGGAGGGATCAAGCAGCCATAAGCATTACACCCATTCCTTTGGTACCCCACGGGGAAGGTAAGTGTCAAAAGACTATGGTGTCGTCTCCTCTTCACTATGATGGGGACGGGTAATGATCAAGGGGCCAAGGGGCCAGACCCACTCTCCTTCATGGGGGAGACTGGGTCACTAGGGGGCTAGACCTACCTGTTGACCCCTGCGAGGAGGTAGTCTATTTGGGCAATCTAGGACTGGACCCGCTCTTGCCTGTTGATGCTAACGAGGAAGGTAAGTGAAGTCCAGGCTAGTGTTGTGCCCACAATTTGTCGTGGTAAAGGTCCGGGTAAGTAGTTCGGGGGGCCAAGGGGCCGAACCTGCTCTCCTCTGTGGGGGCGGCTAGATCACTAGGGGGCTAGACCCACTTGTTGACCTTTATGAAGAGGTAGTCTGTTCAAGCAATCTGGGATTGGACACACTCCCACAAGTTTACACTCACTAAGAAGGTAAGTCGTCGAGCAGCCAAGGGATAACCAGCTATCCCATTGGCATCCTCTGGGAGGTAAGTTGTCATTGCAGATTCCATTGGTGAAGACGTGCCTTGGCAAAGATTCATGCTGGGGGCGTGTTACACATTGGTGGAGATAACATTTTTACACATCTAATTCCTGAAACATTCACATTCTTTATTAACAAAACGTACGAAAAAACCACTAAAGCAAACTACAAATTTACAAATCACAAGGGCTTTATCGATAGAACATTCATAGACGTTCGGCATTCCATAGGTATTGCAGCTCATTCCCTTGGTAGTCTCAAAGCCGATAGACCCCTAAACGATTGCTGGCGACAACTACATAATGCCCTTCCCACTGTGGCACCAACATTCCTTCATCTCATGTAGTGCTCCCTGTTTGCTTTGGCATGAGATCCCCAACTTTGAACGACCTTGGGCACACCCTAAGGTTGAAGCAATGCTCTACCCCCTTCTTGTAAGCTACCATCATCACTTCTGCCTTAATCTCTTATTCCAAGTCAAGTTGTTCCTCGAGCCACTGGCTGTTGGAGTGTTGTTCATAGTGTTATACCCCATAGGTTGGGATTTTCACCTCGACTAGAGGCATAGTTTCATGGCCATATGTGAGGGTGAATGGGGTCTCCCCTATCGGCATACTTACTCTTACCTGGTATGCCCAAAGAACCACAGGGAATTCCTCCGCCCACGCCCCCTTCGGGTCACTGAACTTCTTCTTCAATATTCTCAGTAGGATTTTGTTGGTCACCTCCACTTGGCCATTGGACTAGGGGTGCCCTCGGGAGGAGTACCAAGACCTAATTCCTAAGTCCTGACACCAATCTCGGTAGTGGTTAAAGTCAAACTGCCTCCCATTACTTGAAATAATGTTGCAGGGGATGCCAAATCTGTAGATGACACTTTTCCACATGAATCGAGTGATGTTACTTGCTAATTGTTGCCGATGCTTCGGGCTCCACCCACTTGGTGAAGTAGTCCACCGCAACCACCACAAACTTCACCCCACCTTTACCTAAGGGGAGGGAGCAGGTTGACCCCTCATTGGGCAAAAGGCCAGGGTGAGAAGATTGATGTCAGCTATTCCAGCAAGCGATGGAGCACCCTAAAGTATTCTTGGCATTTTCTACACCTCTATACTTATTCCTCGGCATCCTTTAAGGTGCACAACGATTAGTATCCCCCCTTCATTGCCTTGCCCACTAGCACTCTACCTCCAGAGTGGTCGCAGCAGATTCCCTCATGTCTTTCTGCTAGCATATGTTGGGCCTGCTCACTCGAAATGCACCTCAAGAAAGGGCAGTCTCTTGCCCGAATGTCATTTTCGTCAGCGTGTCAGCCTTGTGATTTTTGGTTCTCAGGATTTGCTGTATCTGGAAGTACTTGAAGCAAGTGCATTTGACCTCTTTCAACGTTAGGTACCTTTTCAATTTTCACTTTTTGCCACAAATTTTCCTTGCACCTAGCTAACCACCACTTGGCAATTGGCCTAAACCTCCACCTCTTCAGCACTCGAAGATTTGGTGATTGTTAGACTGAAGAATAGTACCCCATACTCTGCCTCATTGTTTGTAGTTTTAAATGCCAACTTAACAGCATAGTCGTGCTCCTCGCCCTTGTCCATAATGATATGCATTCCAACTCTCCCCTCCAGCCCAACAAGACGAGCCATCATTTATGGAGGAGCATGGGGCATATTCGATGTTGAATTTGCTTAATTAATTCGATGAACCAATTGGTGAGGCCACCTAAGGCGTCTAGTCTTTGTAGGAGCTTCTTTAGGGGGGGTCTTGGTGAGGACATTCATCAAGTGGGCTTGGAAATAGGGTCGGAGCTTTTGAGGGGTTACCACCAAAGATAAAGCAAGCTGCTCAAAGTGGGGGTATCTAGCCACCGCCCCCTATAAGCCCGACTAACATAGTACACCAGCCGTTGGACCCCATTATCGTCTCATACCAAGGCCAAGGAGGTCGCCCGCGGGAAGACAAATAGGAAGAGTAAGACCTCACTGCACCTAGGTTGGCTAAGCAACGAGGTATTTTTTTTTAAAGGCATTGAATGCCTTGTCACATTCCTCATTCCAATTTTAGGCCTTCCACAATACCTTGAAGAAAGGAAGGTACTTGTTGGTTGACCTTGATACAAAGTTGTTGAGGGCGTACACCCGGCCTACGAGCTTTTGGACATTGTTAATGCTCCGAGGGGGAGGCATATCGAGGATGGCCTCCACTTTCTTAGGATTGGTTATGATTCCTTGTTCTGACACCATGAAGCCCAGGAACTTCCCGGAGCCCACACCAAATGCTCATTTTTCTGGGTTCAACTTCATCTTGTACTGTCTCAACATAGCCAATGTTTCTCAAAGATCATCTAGGTGCTATGCAGGATTTTCGCTTTTGACCTCCATGGCAATGGAGGAGTTCTTCTCTGCCTTGAAGCTCCTACGCCTCTACCTTACCCCCTTGGCTCTGGTCCACACTCAGATGATATTGCATGATCACTAGGTCAATTCCCGACATGTCCTTGAGACTCCAAGTGAAGACGTTGCAATGTTCCATGAGGAGTTGTTGCATAGCAGCTCTCATCTCGACGGTCATCCTAGTGCCTATCATGATGGTCGTTTTTGGGCGGTTTGGGTCCAATAGAACTAATTTCAGGGCTCATGCAGCTCTACCATCTTAAAGTGTATTCACCCTGTACTTTGCCCTCTGCTAAGGTGCACTCTAGTGCAGGCGAGAGGACAGCTTGTGCCCCCTCCCCATTTGTGCGGTGCTGGTTCCCCCTCCAGCATCTCTCAGTTCCTCGATAGCACCATTATCTTCTCCTTTTTCATTCCTTTTGGTTGCATTATTTCCATGGTATGTACTTTCATGCCTATCTATGCCACTGCCTCATTGCACTCCCAAGCTGTCTGAGAACAGGTTCTCGCAAGCATATGAAGGACATGTAAAAAATAATTTATACATCGTGTTTGGTACGCCTTTGGGCCAAGCTCTTGCAATCTGGGTCTTATGTCTTGAGCCTGTAAGCACAAAGAAAACACTGAAAGGAGATGGTGGCCCTTGGGTGGTCGGGGGAGCCTCAAATGCCAAAGTCAGTAATGCTTGTAGTAAATGTGCAGGAGAGTAGTAAAAGTAGAGATAATTCAAAGAGCTGGGAGTAACCCCTATCTGATATCGAGGGGTTCACATCTATACCTAGCTTTGAGGGTTAGACATCCATGCCTTGTAGGTGAAGGGAGGGATGACCTCTTGAAGTCCCTTCTGCCATATCCATTTAATGTGGTGTGGCCTTTAAGGAATGCATTTAATGCATTGTGATACTCTGCTTCGTCTTAGGGTTCAGTCCTGTAGGGATGATGTGTTCCTCTTCCCTTTTCACTGGGACAAATTTTTCACGCTTCCTGGGTTGTGGTCTGACCTCTGTTCTAAGGCTCCGAATTTGATTTTTACAGGTTGAGACCCCTTTAGTCAGGTCGACAGGTAGCTTGATTGGTACAGGACCATGAGTACTGGGCTCAACCATTTGTCCATTTGGGCACAGGGGAAAAACTCCTAACAGTGACAATATTCGATACAAAATAAAACTATTGAACTAGATTATTGAGAACCTCCTCATTGCAGCCATGCAACCCTCCATATTATTCATTCGAACCATGATGGGTGCAATGATCATCTCCATATCTTAGATCAAAAGTGCACAACGCTCCTCAAACAAGGATGTCATCTTCCTAGTACTGGTCCCTATAGACTTTGTAGCAACACTAACATCTGTAGTAGCTAGATCATCCTCAATGTCAACGTGTGTCGCCACAACATTGAGAGTCTACTGCAAGTGGCCCTCGCTCTTACTGAAAATGATCCACTTAGGCAGCCCGATCTGTGGTTTCCTACGCTCCATTAAAAGCACATTCACCCTAGATTAAGCTAGTAGGTCAGAGATCATTAATGCAAATGGTATACTACCTCAAGTCAAATATTGTGGATCAAGTCAGATACAGATAAGGAAGAAGAGGTGGATAAATTGACTCCCCTCATGCTATCCATTACATTAATTGAACCCAATCCATGCCGTAATTTTTCTTGTATTGTGTTGGATCAATATTGGGTGAGACAATCAACTACAACATTCGAAAGAAGGCTCGACAATCAACCTTTTGATCAACTTGCAATCATCCTATGGGGGAGCTGAATCATCTAGCATCAACCGACAAACTTCATCGTTTGTTGGACCCTCATCTATTGGAGCCTAATCCTTGAGTTCAATGTCATCGCCCATCTTTATAACCAGTGGCAACACAAGGTATGCACCTAAGTCACGGTCGGCCGAGGAACTTAGCGATACCATTTACTAAGGATGCAAAACTAACTCCCCTAATGGCTAATATCAATATGTAAAGGAGTCATCATTAGCCCCCATCTTTGATATAGTATGTTAGAATTGACTAACCATATATGGATAGGTCACCCCCAAACAAAACTATCATTGATTATGGATTATAGGCACATTCCCTCCCAAACAAAACTCTGAAAGTGTTTTAATAGGATCTCTCACTCAATCAATATGGGCTTTTTGTGTATCCCTAGCCTTGTTGCTAGGTAGCCCCTCCCTTCCATGCTTCTTCCAATGTATACTATGAATTCACTATTTATATCCACCATCCTTCTTTGATGCAATAGTTTACTTAGCCGTGCACCTACTTCGCAAGGCTTTAGTTGTTGGACCAGCCCAATATAGATAGACATATCTTATTGAAAGATTGCTAGGTAAACTTAAGTAATTCATGGGGAATAAGGCTCGCCCAAAAGGCTCGATTGCTGAGTCATATATTGATAATAAATGGCATACAATTTTTTCTATATATTTGGGAGTTACATCATCATTTTTAGTGTTTTCTCAAAGTGAACATCTCATAATTACACATGGTGGATACGACTTATACGAATGAGATTTTGATAGAGCCTGATAGTATGTGTTAAATGATTGCATAGAAATTTACAAGTACATGATAGAGAATGTGTAATGCAAAAATAACTACAAAGTTAAAATAATAATATAATTGATATATAATGTTAAGCAATATTTTAACATATGAAGTAAACACATTCGTCAGCTTAGAACGGAGGGTGTACCTGATGTAGAAAAGAAATAAGAATAAGAGTTCCCCATGTGGTTTGAGTAGATGGTATTACTAAAATAGTGTAATCTCTTTAAATATAATCTATAGAAGAGATTTTTGCTATTTGTGATAATTGATATTATTAAGTTTATTAATGTAGATTGTATCAAGATATGGTGATAAGTCAGAAGAAATTTCAAATGAACTATATTGCTTTGGCATGTGATCCATCGAGGTGGGCCATTCAATACTCAGCATGTGTAGTGTATGATATAAATTTCGCACGTTTGACATAGAACAATATATAAAAATTCAAAATTGTGGTGTCATTGTCGAAGGAAGCCACGAGAAGGATAATATCGACGTTTACGGAGTCATCATTGATATCATTGGGTTAAAGTACTTACAAGAACATACAATTTGGTTGTTCAAGTGTAATTGGTGGGATGTAAGCAATCCTAAATTGAGAATGCATAACGATGAGCATTTTATAAGTGTCAATACATCTTGAACACATTCTCGCTTGCCAAGAAATTAAGTTTTTTACTTGGATGATCCTAACAATGGCAACCCATGGTGAGTTGTACAAAAAGTCTACACCAAGAAATATCTAAGATGACATACTAGAGGTGGAGGCACAACGTGTAAAATTTGATGGTCCAACTAGTGAAGAAGCATACGAAGAAAATGAACTGGTCTATCTTTATTTGTTGATCTCAACCAATATGACATGGTTGTACTGCATAGAAAAGATATTGAACAAGAAATAATTGATGTAGGCCTGTCAGATGAACATGAGTCAACTAAACTGTCTAGTGAGGATGGGGGTGAGTGGTCAAACAAAATTGATATTGAATGACAGTTGCTTACATATAAGTTTCGTATATATTTTTAATCTAAGTAAGACCTTGTGTATAAGAGAAGGACAATACCTTTAGGAAAAGGGTCCTACAGGTGGTCCCTAGTCCTTAAGTTATTTTTGGTGTAAGGGCCCCGCCAATGCAAGGGGACAAACCAACAATGGGGTTGACTAGAAAGAAGGATGAAGAGCCACTCCATTGGTTTAGTGAAAAATACTTGTAGGTATTGCAAAGTGCTACTAGTCCAATATGTGGGATGCACCTTGTAAGAGGCGTGCCAGATATAACCCAGTTGGCCAATCAAGCAATGTATGTCTATGGGACGAGTATGTATGAGACAACTATGAAATGCTATGTGAGTGGTGTCATGAATTTTACATACTAGAGCAAAAGGTAATTCCTCATCTAAATATTACTTATATCTTAAAATATGTTGCATAGAGGGTAACTCCTTAGAGGACGATTCCTTGCCACGCTTGTGTGTGTGTGTTTCCTAGTAGAGTGATTCCTCACCATGTTTGTGGACCCATATATTTACGCCAGTGAGATTGATTCCTCGCCTCATATCCATATATGTGTCCTTACACTGTTTACATGAAATTATTCATTGCATCGTCAGGAACATTATCTCTCATTAGCAGTCTTATCATAACTACCTAACTTACATATGGTTTCATTCTTAGAATTATAGACTTTGATGTAGATTTATGACTAGAAGTGATGCTTGAGGAGGAGGAGGAACTGATCCCGCTCAAACCCTGAGAAGGAAGGCCCGACTTTGTTATAGGCACCATGTGTCATGTGCATTGTACATAGACTTTGCAAGAAGGTGGGACCACTTGTGTTTGGTCTCCAACCCTTAGGCTATAAACAAAGCATTTGGGTTATATGTATTTCTAAGTTTGGAATTAATGAAGCAGGATGGTGATTATTTCTATGATGTGATTTAGACTTCTAATACTGCAAAGTTTTAGTTTACCAACTAAACCTCTTTATTTTGCATTGTGGTTACACATATGTAACCTAACATGTGCACTTCCATCTGGACAAGGCGATCTTTCATCTCCTCTTCTTCATGATCATGAGTTGACAACCCATACATCATAATCAAGTTGTATCCCTTGTTGGTTTTTCTAGTTTGTGCAGGCACTTGATAGATACATGTCCTTTGGAGAAGTTTATGACATCAAGCCACGTCAGTTTGTGGAATTAGTTTTGTGTAATTTCTTTATGACTAGATTATTTCTCATTTTTCTTAGTTGTGTTTACCTCTTAATAAATGCAATCAATATTCGTTTAGATGACAGTCTTATGTCCAGTCTCACATGGTCATGTGTCGAGTGAAAAAATACTCTAGCATGCATTTCCTTTTACTTTGTGTGAATGCTCGAGCCATATGGCGAATGCCCCATTTGTTAAAGAGAAATGTTGTTTTTTTTTTTTTTTTTTTTTATCTTATACTCGTTATTTTCAATCATACATACAATTTAGTTCATTTAAGTGACTGTCATTTAATTGATTGACATATTAAATCACTTAAAATATATTATAATTATTGTCAAGTTTATCGTTATAAATTGAACTTGTTCAGAAAAAAAGTTCAAATTTACCCTAAAGTTTATCACATGATTGCAATAAATAAAAAAGTAATTAAAAATTAAAATAGTAAAGCAAGTGAGAGAAATAAAAAAGAACCGAAGAAAAAAATGATAGATGTCGCTGATATTTATGCTCCTACTAGATGGTAAGGTCAAATTTTTATTTTACATGCATGTAGCAATCAAAATGATTGATTTGGCACCATAAATACAAAACTTAAGATAATCACAATAATATCCTATTTTGAACAAAAAAGTGTACATATCTTTATATATATAAAGTGTCTATCAAACAGAAATTTGTTGTTTTAACGGAGCTACAGTAATTTTAATTGTTTTCCGTTAACTTTCCATTAAATTCGTTTAGCCATCGAACTTTACTTGTCTCCTTGGTTACTGTAAAAGATATTTATGAGAAAGGAAAATAAGGCCTCGTTTGGTTACATAGATGAGATGAGATGAGATGTTTTAAATAGTAATGAATAAAATATTGTTATAACGTAATTTTTTAATATTAATTTTGTATTGAGATTTGAAAAAGTTAGAATGTTTATTATATTTTATATGGGGATTTGAAAAAGTTATAATGATGAGTTGATATGAGATGAGATGAGATTTTTGGTTTTAGTTAACCAAACAAGGCCTTAGCGCCTCTTCGTAAAATCCATTCCTCCATGAGCGTCGCTTCAAAGCCCTCTCGCACCTCCATTTCTCCACTACCACTGCTAACCATAACACCCATCTATCACTTTCTGAAACATTGCTTCTAAAAGGTTAAATCTGCCCAATATTTCTCATTCTTTTTAATTTTTTTAAGGTTTTTTGTGGTTTCAAAGTTATATTTTCTTGTATTAAGATTAATTTTTTTATGTTTTTATGAGGTTTTTAAATGGATTCCTAGGGCTTGATAGAAATCACAATTGACAAAAGCCTTCTCGACAGAAATTTGCTAGCTAGATTTTGTGTTAATGTTTTTGGCATCTCGTACTTCGAATTTGGATTTTTGCGGGTTTGCTAGACCTCTGTTTCGTGCATTTGGGTATGTGTAAATAGTTTTGCATTTAGGGTTTTTGCATTTAATTTCAATGGGTTTTGTTTACTTTTTGTTTGTCGTTCATTTTCTTGATGTTTATGCATTCAAATATGCAAGCTTTTGATGGGTTTGTACTTATTTTGGTTCTCGTGGATATTGGGCTTCTAGAATAGAGAAGTTGTTTTCTAAACTATTGTTTTTGTTTATTTTTTTCTTTTTTAATGTTATTTTTAGTTTGGGATTGGGGAAGTCTTCTTGGTTTTTACCCCCTGATTGTGGTCTTGTTGAGTGACAAATGTTTATGGAATTTTAATATCTTTCCTTTTTTTTTTTTTGTCAGCTACTGGATATAAATGATGCAATGAGTCGATGTGATGCATCTGCTGCACCGGCAACTTCTCTAACTTAGAAGCTTGCAAGGCATAGAGATATTCTATATGAGTTTACCCAAGTTTATTTTATGTCATTAACTTCTTTTTACCCCCTTGCATTTTACTTTTATCAATTGTACTCAGTTTAGTAAAGTTTACAGTTGTCTTAAAAAAACTATCTGATTTATTTTGTCTTCTGGATATGTCACTTTTTTTTATAAAAAAACTTTATAATTTTTTGAAGAATGTCAATATTCCAGCTCAATTTTACTTTCCAACTGAATAATTTCAGAAACCTTCTTAACAAATATCCTCTTTCATGGGGAAACAGGAAAAGTGGTTTGTGTTTTACTGTTAGCTCAGTCATGTGGCTTCAACATTTACACAGTGGCCTTCTTTCTATTTTTATGTGTGTGTGACATTTATACAAAACCTTATCGGTGTTATATTACTTGTGATACATCAACATTCATTTGTCCCATGAAGAACTGGTGTTTTTCTCTGTTAGGAATTTAGAAGAATCAAGGGAAACATAATTCAATGAAGGAGCATGTAGAGCTTCTGAGTTCAGTCAGGGATGATATTAATGAGTATAAGGTAAGTCTGGCTAAAAGCTCTTCCTTATCTCCTAGCATAAACTATTTCTGTTTTTCTTTAATTGTTGCTATTTATTATGTTCATTGTCATGTTTTTCAAAGGTTTGTTTTACTCTACTTCATGCATGCCTCTGTGTCCCCAAGGATGCAGTTACTATGGGAGAGAGCAGCCATCCATGGAAGTATTGCTCATGTAAGCTTAAGTAGATTCTATTTTATAGTGATATTACATGTCGTACACTTTTTGAAAACAATTTCCCATATCAATATGCATTTGCCACAATTCATTTTTCTATTTTTTAAGTGATGTGAGAAATGAGATTTTTAGGTTTTTGACTTGCAGGACATGAATGGATAGGGTAATATATGGCATCATTTGTTAAAATCTAGACGTGCAACCATTGGAATACATGATGAACTATAAATGTGTGTGTGTATGCCCGTGCGTGCGCGAGAGAAAGAGATGGTTAAATTATATAGAGTGAAGATCAGATGATTGTTCTGCAGACATTTGGTTAAGTTAAAAAGCATGACTAGGAAAGGATAAATGAATGTCTAGCATTTGATGTCATAGAAATTAATTTTTGAGATGGCTCTACATGGAGCAATCTAGCTCAACAAGTAGTATTTTACACTTTGTTTGAATAGATTATCCCAAGGACAATGATTGAGTTACTATTCTAACTACTATTCCAATGGCTTTAGAATTTCAACAACTGATTGCAAAAAGTTCATCTGGTTTGTGTCTTCATTTTGGCTGAGAAATGATCTCACGTAGTTTTTGAAGCACATTGGAGTGGGTTCCTCCGATCTTATGTCCATGATATTATAATGATTTTTAGAAGTTATTTGTCCTTGGATTTTAATAACTTTCCACATTGCCAACTACTATGTATACATTTTTTGTTTGAGAGTTTCTAACATTCATATCTAAAGTGTATTCAAGTTTACAAAGACAACTCAGAGTACCTTGAGTGTTCTATCTTTTGGTTGAGCCAAATCTCATAATTAAGATCCAGGTGTGATGACACTGAGTTATTTTATGTGGCTTTATAGTCAACTGCAAAATAAACTTTCTCATGGAAGATTTCCCCCACAAGACATTGGGTTTCACTTTCAAGACATGACCTGTTGATGTGAGCCTATTACTTAGGTAGCAAAGAATTGTCCTCTTATCTTGAGGAAGAGGAAGGAAAACTGGAATTGGTCCTAATGTAGTTTGTGCAGGTAGTACTATTGGCATGGAAACATATTTGTGTACTTTTGCCTTACAAGGTTATGAGGCAAAGTGATAAGCTAATCAGAGCTTTTATATGGAAGGTCAATATTCAAGGGAAAATAGGTCTAAAGACAATTGGCCAATTGTCTGTTATCCTAGAAGGGAGGTTCTTCTAGGCTTAAGAAAACTAAAGCAGAAGTGCTGGCCATAGAAATGAGATATCTTTGGTTTTGGTTAGTGCAGAGAATTATTCTATGGTTTTTTTTTAATAAGTTATTCTATGTTACCCTACTGGTATTTGAAAACACTGATAAAGAGGAAAAAATTTTGGAAAATTGAAGAAACTGGAGAATACTCAATCCTTGCAGTTCAGGATGTTAGCAGTCCACAGGGTGAAACACAAGTTACCTATAAAATAAATACAACACGGTTAAACAATTAAGTCACTTGAAAGATTACCTTCTTATTGCGTCATTACTTTAACTATGAATTTGGCACCTGAAATGGCTTCTCCCCCAAGGCCCCAAACTATGCTTAAGAATCTTGTCTGGGCTGGATTACATGAAAATGATGATTTTAGTTTTGTAATTAATGGAGAAAAATGGTGCTGACTCGGAACTGGTTGAAGATAATTGAGAGAGGCCAGGATCACTACTCTCCATGACGTGTGACATGTGTCCCCCAGAATAAGCAAGATTAAATTGTTTTTTGGCCTTCTTCGCATCAGCATATACATCGATAAGAATACACCCTTCCTTCCCCCCCCCCCCCCTCCCCCTCCCTCCCCCCCAAAAAAAAGAAAAATAGTTTCAATCCTTTGTATTCGCTTTTAAGTTGATAGTCATAGCAAATTGTAAGAAGGTGAAAATATTAATTTTTAAAAATAATCATATAATTAAATTAGGCAAACGTGCTTTACACATTGTTTTTACCTAGTTGTGAACGATAAATGCCAAAAGTTATAATCACATATGTTATTTATTGGTTAAAAGTTCAATCATTGATCCAAATAATACATACCAGAAACGTCGGTCACACAGGGAGAAGATAGTAAAAAAAATACACCAAGGCTACATTTAAATGTTGAGATATGTTGAGTTGAGTTGTAAATAGTAGTATTTTGTAGGTCTCAATGAAATGAGTTTAATTTTTTTAAGTTGAAATGGACTTAACTTTTGAGGTTGAAATGTATGAAGTAGGTTGAATCTTTGAGATGAATTTAACTTTTTTATAATAAGTTAAAAAAGTACTTGATCCTATCAATAATTGGTTTGAGATGAATTGAGTTTGGTTCAACAACCAAACACAACCTGAAAGACACATAAAGACAAAAAAACACAAAACAAAAAACGATACAACTCTACAACACAAGGACAAAATATATACTAAGGAAAATTCTAAACCAAAAAAACACTATTCGGATGATAAAAGCACGGAATTGGCCTATAAAGTTATGCAATGAGATAATGATAAGATGTCCAAATTAAACGTGCAAGAGAGAAAAAGGGTTTTGAGACTTCTATGAAAATTTTCTCTAAACCACACATAATAAATGGATAATAATAATAATGTGATTTAAGGTGAGTTCAGCCAAATTTGAAAATTGTCAGAAGTTCTTGCTACTACTATTGTAACTACAACCAGTCCCCTCCTCTCTCTGTCTAGCAAGAAAATCAGCAACTCTATTCCCCTCCCAAAATTGATGTGATACCAATTGAGTACCATTCAACCCGTGCATAACTTCCTCCCAATAATCCCACAGGTACCACACCGTGCACTCCTTATTCCTAAGCCAATTAACCACCAAAATTGATATACTTTCCATCACCAAATTTATGTATCCCAACTCCTTACAAAGAGTTAAACCACCAATGAGTGCCCTTAACTCCGCTTTATTATTGGTTCCAAAACCAAATTTCTTAGAGAAGGCCGCCAAAGATCACCCTCTATCATCCCTTATAACCCCACCTCCACCACAGCTACCTGGATTTCCCCTACACGATCCATCCATATTTAATTTCACCCACCCTTCCCTTGGTTTGCTCCACGATATTGGCTTCAACCTCTTCGCAACCACCACTCTCACTAGAATGCCCAACTTAGATAGAATACTACGGTCAAAACTTAATAAAGCATTTACCTTCAACAGCTTGGACAAGAAGACCTGTAGCCAATATTTAATGGAACACCAGATCGCATCCACCGAATCATGCGACCCCTGCATACAAGCATCACATCTCCACTTCCAGAGTCTCCAATAAATCAACGTCAGTATGATCCCAATCAAAACCCCAAGCTAAGTCGACTTCTTTGCAAAATGAAACCACACTCTGCATATCACCCACCAATCATAGAAGGCCATGCATGAAACACTTAGCAAACAAGCTGCACGACGCCAAACTTCAGACGCCATTGACCCCTTACACAAAACTTGATCCCGATCCTCCACCCCTCCTTTGGAACAACAAACACATCTTGAGGCCAAAGAAACACCCGCCGATTGCACCCTCTCTTCAACAGGTAGACAATTAAACCTGGCCTTCCACATACACATTGACATCTTTTTTGGAATAAGATTGCACCATATCCAATCCAAACCCTCCAACTGTGGTTGCTTAAACAGTGTGACCTCCCATGCTGATTTAGTCGAGAACTTCCATCCACATAAGGATGCCAAACCAGAATGTCAAGCCCATCGCTTCTCCCAGGGATTTCACTTAGAATGTCAGCACCAACATTAGAGGCCACTAGAGAGCCGAGTACCTCCCGATCCCATTGCTCATCCACCCAACACTCTTTCACCTCCAACTTTGGTTTATTAATATTAGGCACTTCTGCCGCAAGCACCCCTCTTGCCAACCAACAGTCAAACCAAAAAGAAACAACTCCCTCACTAACTTTTACCTACATATTTTCCATCACCTCTGGCATAACACTACAAATAGATTTCCAAACATGGAATCCGAGTTCCTTACTGTTGTTTCCAGGAAATGCTTCCCCTTTACATACTTCGCTTTAAAAAACCTCGTCCAAAAGTGACATACACCTATTCACTCATTGTATGTGTTATTTAGGATCAATCTTGTATTTTCAATTGGTATCACACTCACACCCACTTTTATTCCACCATGATGAGGTGGTATTGCTCATCCAAGGCTGATAAAAATGACACATTATACATAGTAGGATGAGAGTATAGTTTATATATAGCTTTACTCCATAAATAAATATAGTATTTGATTAAATGAAAATAATGTGGACAGTGAGTATTTAAATTAAAGATTTTTTATCTAAGTTTCTCTACAAATACTCATTTAATCATTATTTTTGTACAATGGACACTCTATGGTCAAGGAAAAGAATAAAGGGGCAAATTAGACTTTTTACTCTTAATGCACCCACTACACCTCTTCACCAACACTTAGGGTATTTCGGCTTCCTCTAACACTCGAAATCTGACCCCTCACTCTGTGCTTACAGACCCTATCCTCTAGAAGGAACCGGATGGAATTGGAGAGGAGTTGGTTGGATGCAGAGCAAAGGATGGAAAGGGAAAGGATAAAAGGAAGGAAAAGCATGAGAAGAGGGGGTAGTCTGGATGGAATGCAAAAAGAAATTCTAGAGTTTTTGTTGTTTATGGTTATTTCTTTCGTTTTACAGTAGTGAAGTTTTTTTTGTTCTCTTTTATTTTTATAGAGGAAGCCTGAGATGAAGGGGGAGTAGTTTTTCTGAACTCTAAGTCGAAGGAAACCATCAAGCAGTGTTTATTCTTCAAGGGTTTCGATTTTCAAACTATGTTTAATTGCATTTTTCTTTGAGTTCCTTCACCCCCATATCAATGAAGTTATTGGATTTGTTTCACTCTTTTGATCTATTGTAGATTAACAGCACATTATATACTTGAAGTGTGGAAAATATCATTACTTTGAATTTATTAGTTAAAGCTGGGTTGATAAAAAGCTTACTGAATTTATATTCTCAATTTATTGGTTGTGCGTATATGAGATTATCATCCAAATGTTCTAGCCTAGAATGATATGACATTTGAAGTAAATTCTGAGATAGGAGAATTTGTAGAGTACTCACTGCAAGAAGGTTGCCCAAGACTTAGGTTTATTTACATTTTATTCAGTTATTAACTCTGTTAATCAACATTGAATCTGTGTTGGTCTTTTCTAGTATAAGTTTTTTTTCTCTTAGCAATTTGTGTTGATTTGCCAAACTCTAATTAAATTTTAGAATTAGAGGAAGAAAGAAAGGGTCAATCGGTCTCTCTAGTGATTGAACCTTTGTTATTTAAAAACAAATGGGAAGATAGAATCTTAGTCAAGGAACTACCCCTTAGTCAACTCAGTGGCTAAAGAGGTGTCCTTAAAGAGAAACATCACCTCCCATCTATTTGTAAAATTCTGAACTTAAGTTGCCTTAATCCTTGTGAAATTAACCTTGGAAAATTCACTGCACATCAACATAACAATACCTCTTACACTTGGGAGGTAATAAAATTGGAGAACCAGTATTCTTAAAAGATTTTTTAATGAAACATTTTATGTATAAGTCAATGTAGATTACACACCCTCTACGCCGTTGACTTGTGATAATTTGATTGTAAGAAATGCTCAAAATTAAATTATACAATAAACTAAAATTTGACATGTCAACAGAGTAGATGATATATCCACCCCCTCCAACTTACCAATATAATTTTTAAACTTTTAGAAATACATGTCCCACATCCAACTTCAACTTTTTTGATGGAAAAGTCTTTCATTAATAGGATACCAGCAGACTCTCAGTCACAAAGGATTGGAACAAATACATCGGGGAATAATCCCTACCATAGCTAATATCACTAAAAATGGACAGTTACAACTTCTGACCTCAAATAACAAGTCAAATTTTAACTCTTCAAGCTCCCCAACAAACAAATTTCTTTGTAGCTAACAGGATCTTGTCCCGCGCCTCTAGACTAACCGTCTGGGAGGCAGATCACTATCGTAGACCATTATCTAAGACAGACCTCCAAACTAACAAACAAACAAAACAAAACAAAGCTCCCCTCCCAATGAGTGGAGCACAAACTCTACCCCCGTCCCACAGTCCTGGAGACAAACTTGAGGGACCTTGATCCTAGAGACAAAACTCTACGGACCCAAAGTCCTAGAGATTATCCTTTCCTAACACCATACAGAAAGCAACAAAACCACTAAAAACAGTAAGATTCATTAAATAAAATAGATCTTCAATCGGCTGTCTTTATGTTGTCCAGCCCACGCCTCAAAAAGCATGCCCATCCGTAAATGTCCCCTAACGACGCCCACTTTTGGGCTGCAGACATGCTTTCCTCCCCATGTCACGGCTTGTTACACAGAGTACCATACAGCACACAAACAGACTGCTGCCGCAACCACTGTGAACCATTCGACCACCATCGTTGCACCGCCGTGAGCTAAAGCCTTTCCACAAGAACACCGAACCTCCTCCACGCCGAGAAACAACCATAGTTGGAGCTCCAAGCATGCATTCCGTCCAGTTGGGAGAGACCCTAGTTTGAGCATTCCAAGCATGCCTCTGAAAGTGTAGACACCACAACACCACAACACCACAACACCACTCACTCTGAGACCCTCCACTTTCTGCTTGACACCTCTGTATTTCCTATGCATTATCTGGCACAAACTCTGCATTTCCTTAGAACCATCCTGTCCTTAGCCGTGTTGCACAGCAAGGCTCTGTTTTTCCTTAGCCGAAACAGGGGACTAGTGGGAGCTTAGTCCACCATGTTGCACCGCAACGCTATTCACCCCAAGAGACCAGAGGCCACCATGTTGCACAGTGGGGACCTCACTGTCTCCACTTCTGCACCTTTCTTGTGCGAGGACCACATCCCAGCAGCACTACCTTCCTCCTCCCCTTTCAATTTGACAGTAGTTCAAACATCTTCGACGAGCGAATTGGAGAGGAGAGCCCGCGACTGGAGAGAGGGAGAGACACCGAGGATTCTAAGCTGCGACGCTAGAGACACGGCTTTACAGCTTCGCAAAATAAATCCGTGACCCAGATCCTTACTACAAAGCACCAAAAAAAAACAAACCAAAAGAAACTAAAAAACTTGAAAATGGGAGGAGGTCTTTGTATTTTGGTTCTTTAGAGAGAAGTGAGAGCTTCTCTCACTGAAACAGTTTTGGGGTTCATGTCCAACTTCAACTTGACTTTTATAAAATCTGTGAGATTCCTCATGCACCCCACCTTGGCCCTCTCTTAACTCAAACTAAAAGCATACGAAGTTGGTTAAAAATTTTAAAACAAAGGATTTAAAACACAACCAATCAGGGGTACGTTGGAAAAATCCAACAATTTCTAAAATTTATGGTAACTTCGTTCTCAAATATCAATTAAATACAAAATATTTCTCTAATTTAAATTTTAAAATTTTCATCAAATTATTAACTAATTATTACTCAACCACAAAAACCAATACAACTTTTATGAATTTTAAAATAAAAATTATATTAAACAATTATACTCAAACAACTTTTAATTTTAGATATTCACTTTTACAAACTATAATACAATAATTATTTTAAAAATAATTTTAGTCAATTTTTTTCTCTCATTTATTAAAACTCAATAAAATATATTTATTTATTACATTACTATTGAAAAAATATTAAAATAATTAAAATATCCAAACGGACCAAACCTTCCCTTAAACTCAATGGATTCGAAACCCCAACTAAAAAATAAATAGGAGTCAAAAGAGAGCTCTTTTGTCCATCTCCACCAAACAAGGTCCTCTGCTACATTTGGATGCTAAGATGACTTGAATGGATATGTGATTAATAATATTTTATTGATTCTATTTAAATATAAATAGGTTAAGATATATATTTAAATGTATGAAATAGATTAAGATGAGTCTAACTTTTTTTATTAGAAGTTGAAAAAATAAAAAATATCATCAATGATTGGTTTGAGATGAGTTGACTTGAGTTCAACAACTAAATACTATTTAGAATTTAACATCTCATCTTCTTTCCTTCTCAAAAATGATTCAAACATTAACGTATGTTTTTCAATTTTAAATTTTTAACTTTTTCATATAATAATTATCTAATCATCACAATTTTTTTTTAAACTTCTAAACAAAACACAAAAAAAAAATAATTATATTTTCTCAAATCTCAAAATAAAAATAATTAAAAATTATATTCTAACAAAATTTTAATTTTATAATATTTTTATTCAACTTTTTCTCTCACATTTTTCAAAATCTCATAAAACAACATAAATCAAACTATTTATTAATATTCACAAACTATTTCACTACTATTTACTAATTTCTCTATACTTACGATAATTTATTTGTGGTTGTAGTTTAGGGGTGAGCACCTCCTTAGTCAGAGTCGGATTCTCCTAAATATGACTCCAACTCCAAATTTGTCGAAGTTTAAATTCGAACTCCAACTCTGACTTGTCAGAGCAGAGTCAGATTTGGACTTTCAACTTTGGGCTATTTTTTTACCTTCATATTTTGCCCATTTATAAAAATTAAAAAAAAATATGGGCTTTCAAATTTCAGTTTTTACAAAAAATTAAAAACTAAAAGTAAATCACTTACTGCTAATTTACTTCTATACTAATATCTATCTTATTTTTATACTAGACTTTTACTATACTGTTTAATTATATGTTATCATACGATAGTATTACATATTATTTTTAGTGTCTAATTATATGTTATTATATTATAATATTACATGTTATTATATTATACCAATGTCTAACTTATTTATAACTTTTGCTGCACTAGACTTATTTCTAATGTCTAATTACATGTTATTATACTTTAATAAATTACTATTATGTGTTATTAACTTATTATACTAGACTTATTAGTTATTTCTATATTAGTGTCTGATTTATTTCTATACAAGACTCATATTATAGTGTCTAATTTCATGTTATTCTACATTAATTAATATTACATGTTATTATACTAATGTTTAACTTATTTCTAACTTAATTATATATTAAACTTTCTAATGTTTAATTACATTTTATTATACTTGTAAATCAGTGTATATGTTATTAACTTATTATGCTAGCCTTATTTAAATACTAGTGTCTAACTTATTTCTATACTTGATTATTCATGGTAGTAATACTATAATGTTTGCATATACTAAACTATCATTAGTCTATTTATATTATAATATAAGTATATTATTTTATAATAATTAACTTATATTAGCATATTATTTAATTTAACTATATAAGTTCTAGTTACATAGTTTATATATAATTAATATATAGATAAATACATATTTTTATAATATATGTATAATATCGAAGTCAGAACCGGAGTCAGAAGGCAAAGTTAGAGTCAGAGCATAAAGTCAAAGTCGGAGTCGGTCTAATAACACCTTTGACTCCAACTCCAACTGAAAAATTAAAAAATAAATCCAACTCCGACTCTGCTTTGTCTCAATCAAAGCGGAGCCAGATTTAGAGTTAGAGTTTTGAAGTTTTGCTCAATCCTATATGCATTATTAGAGCAACCCTACCAGAGGGCTACAAAAAGATCAACTCAACTTCAATTTGTGTGTTATTTTGAAGTTTGTAAAATTTCTATTAGTTTTTATATTTAAATAATGATTAAGTAATGATTATATGAAAAAGTTAAAAATTTAAAATTTAAAAGTATTTTGTTTTTTAGTGATGATTGAAAATAAAATTATGAGAATTTTGAAAATTTTATATCTCATATAATGTCCAAAGGAGCCTTTAAGTCTCTTATCTAAAATCTAGATGGAGTACTAATTTGTGTGGAGTTATATGTATAATAATTAGATATGAGATTTGTTAATGAGATCACTTTCTACTTACAAGTATCCACACAGGTGGTTCGTTGTAGTTTGATTTGCAAGAGATGTTCAAAATTAAATTCATTTCTAATCCAAAATTTGAAGTATCAATAGTGTGGAAGATTCGTACCTCACAACAACTTACCAATACAATTTTTTAAAAAAAATTCTAGAATTATGTGTCCCACATCCAACTTCAATTTGACGTGTATAAATATGTGTGAGATTCAATCCTCATGTACCCCCACCATGATTGGCCCATCTTAACTCGAGATGAAAGCAAAGGAAGTTGGTTAAAAATTTTAAAGCAAAAGATTTAAAACAGAGTTAGTCAGACCAAATCAATGGTTCAAAAGGTAGCTCATTTTGTCCATCACTATTATCTGAGTCAAGGTCTTCTCAAATAATGCAATGGTGATAGAAATCGGTGGAAATATATGTGTATTATATGTCATCAACATGGAAGATTTTCTAGATAGTAATTGGTGGAAATATGCGTATTATAGGGAGAAAGGAAGAGACGAAAATGTAGAACAAATTAAATATATAAAAAGTTGAAAAATGATTTAGCCATAAAGAAATTTCATAAAGGTAAACCTACAAATTGATATTACTTGATGTAATATGTCAGATTGTAAAACTATTTTTATCGTAGAGTAAATCTAACGTATTATATAAAACCACGTCTGTTTATAGATTTACTTACGTGAAATCTCTTTGTAACCATTGCACTTTTCTAAAAACATATATGGCGGCCATTTGTTGTTAATTTGTAGCCATACAATGCCAGCTTAGTTGAAATCAAGCATAGCATTTGTGGAATTTGGTCTTATTTGTTCAATTGCATGTATATACAACGAAATATCTCCAATAGGCTTCTGTTTTTCTGAATGAAAGCATTAAGACTTGGTTTGAATAGTGAGTTGGGACAAAAATTGAATTAAAATATTATTAGAATATTATTTTTTAATATTATTTTTGTTTTGAGACTTATAAAAGTTAAATTATTTATTATATTTTATTTATTAAGTTTGAAAAAATCGTAATGATTAGATAATATAGAATAAAATGACTAACGAGAGCCATTTAAATGTAAATGTACGCGTTTCCTCGGACTCTATTGACCATTCAGTGCATTCATGCCATAGAAATTCATAGAAGATTTGTGCTACCATGTATGCTTACATTATTTTAATTGTGGTTGTAGTCAATGCACTATTACATTATTCAAATAGTTGGCATAAGAACTTATGGGGACCCAATGAGAGACATTTAAAAACAGTGTATAGGGTGCTGGTGGCCTATTTAAACAAAACTTTTGCGAGTCTTAGAGCAATTAGTTGATCAATGGAGATGGGGCGTTTTGGTGGTGCATTATTATTTTGGTCTCAGTTCAAGCATGTATGATCACTAGGTGCTCTGGTTGTTTGGAGGAAGAGCAAAATGCTCTTTTCCTACTCAAAGCTTTCAACTACCCCAAGGAATCTTTTTCACCATCTTCAAACTTAATCCACAAAGAGAGTACTATTGATTTGTTGCAGTAATATTACATGCCGTGTAGCCTGTATTTCTCTTCATTTGTTGCTGGATTCTTGGAGTATTGGATCAGATTACTGGTAAGGATTCGTGGAGTGGATCAGAATATGGTCCTTGAATACCTCTTTGTTTCTTCCTTTTCAAGAGCACAAGTCCCTCCATTTGAGTTTCAACAATAATTTTACAGTATCAAAAGAAAGTCTGTGTATATGTAACTTGTGTTAGCATTTCTTCCATTTTTCTTGTGAGATGATAAATTAGTTTAATATACTTATTTTGATGTGGATACTCATTAATTTAACCAAAATTGTAGGTTTGGAAAGATTGTCTGGGTTGAGCAAGCTGGAAGAACTTTGGTTGGATTATATTCCCTTCAATGGCAGCCTCTTGCCATCCCTTGGCAAGATTGTGACACTCAAGATGCTATCTTTGTGTGGAATCATGGAATGGGATTATGAAGCTAATAATATCCAAGGTAAGTATCAGTAATAAATTGCTCTTTTATTGTAAAAAGACAATCTAAAATCATTTAAAATTTGCCAAAGATCAGTTCTCATAAACCTATATATTCAATTATATTAACCCATATAATTAATCTGGTTATTGACTAGTTTGGAAGAAATAGTCAATAACTAAATTTTGACCATTTGTTATTAGTGTTGCAAGAGACAAATCATGAAAGAGTATCCAAAACCTATTTTCAAGAAAATTAAGTAGCATGATCATTCATTTCAAAGGCAACTTGGCCTTAGATTTAAAGTTGGTCCAAATATATGGTGTGTGGCATCGAACAAACATTGGTTTCAATAAGCTCAAATCATTGGACACACTTCCATCTATACAAATTAGATGGGCAATTTGTTGTATTTAAGGATTTATTACATACAACTTTGGATATTGAAAAATCACAATTGCAGGTTTTGAAAGATTGTCTAGTTTGAGCAAGCTGGAGGAGCTTTACTTGGACTCTAATGACTTCAATGACAGCATCTTGTCATCCCTTGGCAAGATTGCATCACTTAAGAAACTATCTTTGATTGCCAATAAGTTTAGTGGAAGCTGGGTCCCAAATAAGGTCGGTATATATTGTATTAGCTAGTTAGGTAGTATTTTTTCTATTTTCATTTACCTTATATTTATGTTTT
Organism: Carya illinoinensis; assembly: GCF_018687715.1. NCBI lineage: Eukaryota > Viridiplantae > Streptophyta > Magnoliopsida > Fagales > Juglandaceae > Carya > Carya illinoinensis. The sequence continues at coordinate 12,473,379 of NC_056758.1, forward strand.
CTAATATGATTCATTTTTTACAAATTATTCTAATGAATAATGGAATATTAAAATTATGGGTTTCAAAATGAGTAAGCTAGAGGAGCTTAACTTGGCTGGTAATCATTTCATAGACATGAGATTCATTTGTAAGATTGCATCTCTCAAGAAACTATACCTAAAAGAGGCTAAGTTGAATGAAGGAATTAATTTGTTGGACTTTGTGTACCCATAATATTGTCTTGTTTTTCGGTGTACTTCATTAGCTATAAGATGGTGATGATTTCTTAATAATTTCAAAGCACATGATAAATATCTAAAGCTTGTGTTATTGGCATTTTAGAGCTTCGAAAGCTAAAGAACCTAAAGGAGTTGTATTTGCATCTTTATCCATTGACAAAAGCTTTCTTCATAGAGTTGGAGTGGTGACTTCTATTAATGTATTAAGCATGAGATATAGTGGAATCAATGGTAGCTTTCCCAACCAAGGTAGAATGGTAGCTTTCCCAACCAAGGTAGAAACTTTTCTTTTCCCCCAATATATTGCTGATCATAAACAAGCTGATCTCAATAGCATAATTAAAAATGATCGATCTACTTTTTTTACAGTGTGAACTCAAGAATTTACCAAAGTTAGACCTTGGTGACAATAATTTTGAAGGGAGATTGCCTTCTTGTTTGACAAACATGACAGAACTTCAAGTATTGAATCTCGCATTCCATAACTTCAAAGGAAGCATTTCTTACTCTCTCTCATGTCTGGTTTGCAGTCACTTGAGTACCTTTTTCTATCATCTAACCACTTCAACCCAATTACAATTTCCTCCTTTTTTAATCTCTTGAAGATTAAGATATTCATGAGTAATAACAACACCCTTGTTGATGAAACAAAGTCTCAAAGTTGGACTTTATGCTTTCAGTTGAAGGTCCTATCGTTGTCAATTAGCCTTGCTAGAAGACCTACTAGAACGATTCCCAAAGTTCTTCATTACCAATATAAGTTACAAGCAATTGATCTCCCCCACAAAAATTTAGGGGGACTGTTTCCCACTTGGTTGCTAGAAAACAGTACAAGATTGGAGATTCTTGATTTAAGGAATAACACTTTCACAAACCCTTTCCATGTACCATATCGTCCTAATCCCCATATTCGAAAAATAGATATTTCAAATAATAATCTAGCTAGGAGGTCTGATTCCGACAAACTTGGGTTTAGCTTTTCCCAATTGAATGCATTTAAACATGTCTCAAAATGCATTTGTAGGCATAATTCCATCTTCTTTAGGTATTTTAGTGTCCTTGAGAACATTGGATTTGTCTAGTAATCATTTGTCAAAAACAATATTACCAAACCATGTCGGAATAGGTTGCCCCGATTTGAGATACCTCAAATTGTCAAGTAATAATTTAAGTGGCCATTTATTTCCTGCCAAAAGTAACCTAACTTTCCTTTCATTTTTATATTTGGACAACAATCAATTTTTCGGAAAGATACCATATAGATTATCCAATAGTGCTAACTTGATTGCATTTGATTTTAGTAGCAACTCTTTGTTAGGCATGCTTCCAAGATGGATTGGCAACATGACCAACTTGGTTGGAATTGTTATGGCCAAAAACCAACTTGAAGGTCCTATTTAGATTGAGTTATGCAAAGTGAAAAAAATTAGATTTCTTGACCTTCCCGAGAATAATTTTTCTAACTTCACACCATCTTGCTTCAATTCATTGAACATCAAACATGTTCATCTGGGAAAAAATAGGCTAAGTGGTCCCATTACAAATGCATTCAAGAATAGCTCTACTTTGGTAAGATTAGATCTTAGAGATAACCACCTAACTAACAACATTCCAAATTGGATTGGAAACCTCTCATCATTGAGCGTCCTTCTCTTGAAAGCTAATCACTTACAAGGAAGGATTCCAATTCAAATATGCCTTCTTGGAAACTTAACCATGTTGGATCTTTCAAATAATAGTTTTACTGGTCCAATACCTCATTGCTTGAGCAACATTAGTTTTCAAGCAACTGACCAAAAATCCAATCTATGAAGTACAATCTTTTTGGCAGTGTGGTGACATACTTGGAGACAAAGACACAAATAATGATTGAATATGATGATCATGATTATTTCCCTAATGTGGATGCACGACAAGAAGTAGAGTTCACAACAAAGAGCAGAACTTACTCTTTTAAGGGTTATATCCTCAATTATATGTCTAGAATTGCCCTTTCATGCAATTATTTATCAACTAAAATTCCACTTGAATTTGGAAACTTGAGCAACATTCATGAGTTGAACTTGTCGCACAACAATCTAATCAGATCGATCCCCACAACATTCTCGAAACTAAAAGTAATAGAGAGCTTGGATCTCTCCCACAAAAGTTGAATGGCAGCATCTCCCCTCAACTTATAGAGTTAAACTCTCTATCTGTCTTCAGTGTGGCTGACAATAATTTATCAGGTAAAACACCAGAAAGAAAAGCTCAATTCGAAACCTTTGAAGAAAGCAGCTATGAGGGGAATCCTTTTTTGTATGGACCTCCACTACATAATACTTGGCACAAAACTGGATTGCCATCTAATGATAAGGGAGAAGAAAGTGGTGGTTTCATAAACATGGATTTTTTCTACATAAGTTTCGAGGTGTCTTACATAACAATGTTGTTGGGAATTGTTGCAGTTTTGTATATAAATCCTCATTGGCGTTAGGAGTGGTTTAGCTTCATTGAAGTGTGCCTCACCAGTTTTTATTTTTCTTTATTTGTGAAGTCTCGTAAGCTGTCCACTTTCTAAATTATGTAGTCTTGCATAAGTTTTCATATGTCTATATGCTTGTTTTTTATTTTCAAATATGAGGTTTATAACTTTCAATAAACCTTTATGGATCGATCATGTATCTATTCTCTACTAAAATGTATGGACTTTTTATGTATATTTCCATTGAAATTTAAGCAATTTTAAATTGGATGTTATTATTTGATATTAGAAAGTATAAAAAAAAATGATTCCAAAATTGATATGCACATTCATAGCGCAATGGACGGTCATCAATTTTCCATTTAGAAGCATCCCACCCATGACAAAGATCCCAGGTATCATATTGAATTTCCAAAGCAATAATGACCCCCTTTGGTTTGTAATAAACTTGATAATTTCTTATAATATATGCTTAAGATGATCTTAAAAGAACAAAAGAAAAAGGGAAGAAAGGAGAGGAGGTTGTAAATATTGTGGCACACTTGATCCCCACTTGTGATTTGGTAGGAGTTGCGACACTGGGGTGATGGCCACTCAGGTCACACACCCCATCGCCAAGTGCAAGTTTGTGCGGACATGCAATATGTGTACAGTTTAATAATCATAGTGGAGAAATAATAAGGCAGTCTGAAAACTAAGTGCAAAAAATTTTAAAGTCAACCCAACAAGAAATCCTCCATAAAGTTGTTACAGTCATTCGGCTAATCAAAATAAGAATAAAAGGTAAGTCCCTCAACTACAATGCAAATAGACCCCAAGTCATCACTCCTTGGGTGGGGTCAGTCCATCATGCTCAAACCCATCCTTTGCATCAAAGTCTATGAACCGTAGGTGGGAACAACACAATGAGATCTCACAATATCAGCAAGTAAAACATAGATCACCAACCAAGAATTTCAAACATCGATGCATACAACAAACAGGGACAACAAATACAAGAAAATGACCAAGTTACCCTTCTTTGTAACATTTACCCAAAAATTTCTTTAATTAAAGCCACTTACACCAAAAATCACATTTACGCACATGGGTGACATTTATTTAATTATGGTGTGCACCAAGGTCTCCCCTAAGAATCATCTACACACTCTAGCTCCCTTTGTCACACCACGGGTAACAATCGTGCGTGTGACTTAGTAACAATGGATGCCTAGCTCTACACCAAGCACGTACCTCTACACCAGGCACGTACAAAACTAGACATCCTCTAACCTCTACCAACAAAGGGGCCATGAAGTCGTATCAAGAGCATTACCTTATTGGCCAAGCCTACTGTCACCCAACGACGACCTAAGAGATGTCACTCAATTTTACACACTCTCGAGTAACCAGAGAAGCTTCACTGAGATAATACTTCATCCCAGCTTAGATTTGTGATACGCACGCACCACAAAAATATACTTTTAATCTTTTGACACCAAAACCTATTTCTTTCTGGTTTCACAGCATAATCACAAGGTAGAGCACAATTAACAAAATTGTCACATGCAATAATAATAAAAATGTAAATGCATGACAAACAATTATTGGATGACATGGCATAGTACAAACAAACAGCATACAGTTCTTCACATAGACATCACAGTTCCAACAATTTCACAATTTCCAAACTGCATGGAATTCCTAACACTCCATCCAGCCCTCAGCCAACAAATCTAACACCAACTATAATGTTAAATCCCAACACTTCACAAGGCCCTCAGCCACTAACAAAACACAACCAGACTGGATGATTAAGGGAAAGTTTCTTGATGATTAAGGACAACGAATTTAAGTGTTCCGCGGGCGTGCATAAAGGCTTGTCACTATGAATATGGAAGAAAAATGCTTACTCAAAACTGGCGCTTCCTAAAGATTAATAAACAAGGTGAGTGGCATCTAGAGGGGCAAAGCACAACGGTAGTAGTGGGGCACTACGGAGACAAGGGCAAATCTGGAGGAAATAATGGAAATCTACAACTAGGAAGGCTAATGGGTGACAAATTCGATTTAATAAAGGGTGGAGGAAGAGAATTTTATGGTGGAGCATGGCAAGGCAGCATCAAAAGTGTGCCTTAGTTCATGGGTTGGGGTGAAACAGGAGAAGGAAGAGGTCAAGAAGAGGGGGAAAGCAGAGGGGGTGTTCGAACAACCACAAGGGTGCCTTTGACAGTGGTGAGGGGAGGCAATGCTAGGGGAAAAAAATCTACTAAAAGCTTTGGAAACAATGATCAGAGGGAGAGGAAGATGATAGGACGATATTTGAGAGGAGGACGATGTTTTTGGGATGATTTCGAAAGGAAAGGGGCTAAGCATATTTATAGGCCGAAAGACCCACTCTCGACAAACCTTGCCTCCAACGGCGATTGGGCACACCAGGCAATGTGCAGGCCACAGAGGAGGGCTCGTGGTGCTTAGACGTGTGCGTGTGTGTGGTTGGGGTGGCCGAAAGAAACCAAGTGTAGAGGCGCAGTGGACTCAACACTGGGGACGATGGGCAGTGCTCAAACAATGTCAAGGAGGGCACGAACTATGCCGACACGTGGAATTGGCATGGTGGTGCACTTGTCGGCATGGTGGTGTACTTGTGATAAATGGTCAATTATGTGGTATTAATACTCTTAAATATCTTGGGTTAAAAGAGCTTTATGTGTTAAAATAAGAGTATTAATTGGATAATGTGATTTAACTTTATTTGGCATGCGAAATGATTTTCTTGTCCTTAATTAAATTCAGATGGGCTCATGTAACTTATGATGTCTTAGGATTTATCAAGCCTAGAAAGAAATCATCACAAGGAGACCCACGTACTAGAGCTGCAGCTAGGAGAGGTTATGGCCCCAAGATGGAGGCACGCCTCTTGGATACGGGAGCAAGGGTGGTACGTGCAGCAGGGACATGAGGCTTGATTGCCTAAAATGTTGGGACATGAGGACAAAAAAGAAAAAATGAAAAAAGAAAAAAAAAAGAGAAGCATGTGGACTTGCGGATTGGAGTAGAAGCTGCTGCGCTGGTGCGAGGCTTGCCTCTTGGATGTATATGCTACAGCTGGGGCCAACAAGCGTGACCCGGGGGGGGAGGAGAGAGAGATTTTTTCCTTCAGTTTTGGAAGTTCAACTTTTTTCTTCTTTTATTCCTTCAGTATTCATTAGGCTGGATATCTCTCAGTTTTAGTTTTTTTTTTTTCTGAGTTTTTCGTTTCAGGCATCGTCTGCTTGATTTCCTTTTCTTTGGTTTTACTTTTCTGGACGGCATTGTTTTGGGAAGAGTTTTATTTTTCTTTCAATCTTTTTCATTTGGAATGTGGAACTCTCTCTCAATTTTATTTTTTTAGTTTTGTTTCTTGTGGCTGAAACTCTTCTTCTCAATTTTTGAACATCGGCTTATCTTCCTTCAGTTTTTTCATTTCTAACGGCGGTTGCTTCAACCTTTACTTTTCTTCTTGTTTTTAAGTTTTCTTTGGGTTACACGGCATTCTCATTTCTTTTGAGATTCATTTCTTTTTGCTGAGTTTTATTTTCCCAAGGCAGTGTCGTCTTCATTTTATTTTCTTGGGCACTGCGGCTATTTCTAGTGAGTGAATGTTTGATTTCTTTTTCTCTTCAATTCCTGCATATTTCCAAAGACCATTTGTTTTGCACTTTAGGATTTATCTCATTTTGGATATTTTCTCATATTTCAATATGGCTTTGCTTAGATTAATTTTTGTTGCTAGAAATATCATATGTAGCTAATTTTTGAAACTTGGGTTGTGGAATGAGACTTGATTTGTTTTGGGTTCTAGTTGAATGCAATATTTTGTTGATAAATGTTGATTTCACTATGTTACTAGTTGGATTTAAATTGAAAATTGATTGCAGCTCTTGCTCTTGATTTGTTGTTGATGTAAGGCACAACAAGAGCTTGAAAATTATCAAGGTTTCTCTCAATTGATTGTTAATGTGTGTTTGGCTAGTAAAGTAGAGAATCCCTTAGGAAAATATTGTAAAACTTGAGCATAAATTTTTATCTTCTGTTATCAATGCCTTGATTGGATTGTTAATTGAGAAAATTATCTAAAAACTGAAACAAAGAGAGCCCGATACCCAACCCAAGTGTTTGTTAATTTGTCTTTTTTATTAGAAACTTTAATCCAGCTTTGACAAAATTTTTGCAGAATTTAGACTCATACTTTTTTTTTTCTTAACTCATCTTCAATATTTTTCACATTGCATTTCATTTTTTTTATTTATTTTCATTTCTCGTAGTCGACACATTTGTTTTTACAACAAAATCTCACAAATGTTTTGGTAACCCCTTGTACCTATGAAATACAATCATGGACTTATCCTTGATACAATTTGATACTTCTACACTTGGAAGCACATTCGAGATAGAGTCGACGTGGGTGGTGGCACAGCTGCTACCTGCAAGGTGAGGTAGAAAAATGAAGAAAAAAAATAAAAATAAAACAAAGGGGGAGAAAGAAGCGTGTGGCGCAAGAGGGGGGAGAGAGAAAGAGATGTGGCCTAGGGTTTTCTTCTTACATTAGCCAAAATGACGTAGTCTTGGTGGGAGTAGGGGTTGGGCTCTACATGCACATGGGTTGGGCCCCCTCTTGCACCCAAAACACACCAACTTAGCCCAAAACCCATTAGACACTAAATAACCCACTATCCTACCCACTAAAATACATAAAGCCCAAAAAGGAATTTTGGGTTTCACAAATTTTGGGTTTCACAAATATTGTTCATAAACTAAACTTGATAAAGATTAATCATGTTTGAGAAAATCTATCGGAGCTAATAAAATCCTATTAGGATTGTATATTACCTTAATCATTCAAAAAGAAAAATGGCAATTATCTGAAAAAAAAAAAATTAAACTAGATATTTATTATATTAGAGGAAAATTCTATTTATTATATAATTTACTATCATCCTCTTAAAATTTATGATGTGGTATCAAATGATTGGTCCACAAGTTAGATATAACAAATAATCTGCAATCAATTAATACCCCATAATAGGATGGTGGAATTGATGACAAAAAAGATAATGGATAGCATTATTCGTATATCTTTAAAAATTAAGTAGTGCTACCACTACAAAAAAATTTCATAAAAGTAAACATACAAATTAATGTAGTTTAATGTGATATGTTAGATCTATTCTATAATAAAAATAATTTTGTAATCTAACATAACACATAAATCTGCGTCATTTTGTGTGTTTACTTAGCTAAAATATTTATTTTTCATTAAATTTTTTTTAAATTAAAAGTTAAAACAAAACATATTCTCATTAGCTAGCTTTAGAGGAAACAAATGCTACACTGACAATGCAGATGACCTGTAAAGTAAAGTCATTAGTTTCTAGTTTCCAACCCAATAAAAAACCCAACTCTTTCTTACTCCCCAAGCAAATCTCCTTGTCTCTTTGTTTCCTCAACCCATTTAAAGTCCATTGGACTGCAACTTATGATTTGTATCTTCTTTCTCAATGGTTAAGCTAAAGATAGGAGGGACATGGGATGGAATGATAGAGGTGGTATTGGAGGAATGAACCATACCCATGGTAAGGATATGGCAAAGTGGTCAAACAGCAGCCCTGAATCCAACAATTTGATTTGTGAAGGAAAGTTCTTGAGAGATGGTGATGGCACTGAGAAGCTAGCCCAACTGGGCATTAAGAACAATGCTAGGATTTTTGACAATCGGGGCTATGTCAAGGTGTAAAAGTCCTTGGAGGAGGGGTTGCTGACCGAGGAGGAACGCTCTCGGAGACTCAACAAAGTCAAGTGAGCCTCACAAGTCTTTATCCAAGCATTCCCTCTTTTAGATTCTTTTTTTGTTGCTTTTACTTGAGAAGAAATCAAAGCAGGTTGGCTTTTGATTATTCCTTCTACTAATTTTGATGAGAGGCTCATTGTTCCTCATAAGCAATGTATATTGTTGAGTCTTTGTGCTTATTTAAGTTTGTGTCTTTTGATCATGGGTTTGTTGATTTGTCTATTTTGATCTGAAATTTCCAACGTACTCCTATAAAACCACAAAATTGTCTAACAATTTCCTTGAACAAATAAGTTAGATCTCAATTATCAAGATTATAAAACGAGTCAAATACTTTAAAATAAATAATCAATTTTGCAAGACACAACAATTGATTACGAAGGGAAACCCTTTAAAGAACTCTTTAAAGGTAAAACCCTACGGAGCAGCCAAACTCAGGAAAGTCAATTTTATTATTTAAAGAACAATTACAAGCAATAATCAATTACAAAACCTTTGCAATTCGACTTTCTTACTTGCCTAGACAGACGACCCGTTTGTCTTCTACCACAGTAGCAGCCAGAACCTCTGGCGATCTTCAAATGTTGACTTCCCTTCTGGAACTCTAAAGGCTGAAACCCAATCGATGTTGCTTCACACTCAAAGCACGATTAAACTCAAGAAGATATGAAAAATCCCATGAAAATTCTCAAGTGAATTTTCTCTCATAAACACTCAGAATTTCCTCTGTAAAATTCGTGGCTTGAAGTCCTTGAAGAGATACAAAACCGAATCCCTTTAAATAGAAGGTCTGAAAAGAGTTCTAGTTGCAGTAGGACTCTACTGACGGTTAGCAACAGAAGCGAAAACGCGTCCCAACGGACTGCTAACATTTCGTGATAACTTCTTCTGATATAGACTAAACTTTGTTCAGATTTCTTCTGGATAAGTGCAATGCTATCAGAACTCGATTTTGACTTCAGAGACTTATCTAAACAACTCCTAACATTTCTAGATAGACTTAGCATTGTTTAGATACAAATCAATAATTATTTTTACATTCATCCAACAATAATAAATAATATGATAAGATAAGCCTTATCATTTACTCATCTAATCCTAACCAACTTTTTTGCCTTTACAATCTCCCCCTTTGGCGGATTGATGACGAAACTAGTTTGATGAATGTAAATTTTCTGAAAATATGTCAACTATCAAATCACAAAAAATATAGAAGATTATAAAGAGTTGTGATTTAATAAAAACAGAATTGACAGTTAGCCTAATCAAAATACATGCCAAATTGTATCTACATTACAGTCTCAAAAAAAACTAAACTGGAAAGTAGGAAAAAAAAAAAAAAAAGGTAACATGATAAGTTTTTCAATTTTTTCAGTTGTGTCATTGTACTCCCCCTTTGATGCTGCTGCTCCCCCTCAAACTTTTCTCCCCCTTTTTGTCAACAATCAGTCATGGAGGTCTATATTTCATCGTCAGAATCAGCTATGCTTGCCATAATGTGTTGGACATCCAATGAAAGTTGAACCAGTCGATCATTTGCCTGTACACAATCAGAGCGTACTGCAGCCAATTGTTGCTCCAACTTGGACTGACTGGCCTCCCACTTAGCTGTGAAGCTATCAATCTTCTGAGATAACAAAGAGATTTGCTCAAGAACTTGAGAGGTGGGGATGGACGGTTCAGGTGGAGAGGATGCTGACTCAGTAGTGAGGGGGCGCTTCTTGGTGATGACAGCTGCTGATTTAACCACGGTTAAGGCTGAAATAGGCCCTGGCAGCTTCATGGTAGGTTCATTTGCTCGAAGTGGCACTTTTGCAATCATGGCCAATTTAGTAATTAGACTTCCAAAGGGGAGATTTAACTCTTTTTCCACATGTGAACGATGAATAATATCAATGACATGCCGTGGAAAATCAATAGACATACCAGTAGCAAGAGCATACATAAAACAAGCTCTCTCTAGAGAAATTTCAGTATGACAACCAATAGGCTAGAGATTGGTCAATACTATTTTGGCCAGGAGCCGATACTGAGCAAGCATATTGTGAAGAGGCAGTCTGTGTGTCTTGGCAGTCCATTTGGGGCCAGTGAGACCAACAAATAGATTGCACATCGCAGTCTTGGTTGGGGCTCCCATGCCCTTATATGGGTATAGAGGGGATTCCACCTCAGGAAGAGTAAATAAATTGCAGATAATAGCAGGAGATACCTCAATTTGAATCCCTCGAATAGTAGAGATGATGCTATGATCATCAAAATTGAAGTGGGCTATATTGGAATAAAATTCCCGGACCACCTCGACACAAGGTGTAGGAAGGGCATGAGTGAGCTTCTCCCATCCTCTTTCAATGAATATATGGCGGATAATTTGGAAGTCATTTGAAGGAAAGTCATGGATGCTTACCTCCTGTTCACCCAAGACGGGTCTCTTGGAAAAGGTATTTCTATAGGCATTCTCGGCTTCAATGGAGGTGAAGCGATCAGGAGGTGCTTCTGTGGGCACAGGCACAAATGGTGATGGAGATGGAGGAGGGGCGAAAGTGTCGCCTAACTGCATTGGTTCAAGTGAAGGGACATCCTCACTTGAAGAGTGCTTGGATGGTACAGGAATAGTGATCTTTTTGCGTTTTGCCCGTTCTTTGAATCTCATCTGAATCAGTACAAGAATCAAGTTTAGAAAAGAAATTTTCAAACTTTTTAGGGGATAAGGATAGATTGAAAAAAAAAACATGATATTAAAGGTTTTTTTTTGTTTTTGTTTTTTTTTTTTTTATAAGTTTGAATGTCGAGAACAACCCAAAAACAATATGTACATAAAACCTTACTATGTATAGATAAGAAAGAACCGTCCTAACAATTGCCCAAAACAAAATAGAGATGAGTCAAGAAAAAACACAAACACTTGGTGTGCACCCGTGGAGAATAAAAATAGAGAATCCGTGTGCAATGGAGCTTTGTCCTCAATACATGTTATAGTGGGAAGAAACAATACAACCAACCCATTTCCGAGTAGTGCAACTCAACCAAACAACCAAAAAAATAAAACCCTTCACAGAAACTGTAGATATCAACATACCGAAACTTGAGAGAAGAAAAGAAGAGAAAAAAAAAACAGAGGAGCCGAGAATACTTACCTTGAAGATGGAATGAGGAGGAATGAGAGTGAAAAGAGCACCGTGTATGGAGGATTGTGGGAAGGAAGCAAGCTGCTGTGAAAATGGGTAAGGGGATGCTTATGAGGGTCGGGCTGAGTGTAGGAGACAAAGGGCAAGAGGTATGCTAAAAGGTTTTAAAAGAAGACCCCCCCCCCCCCCCGCGGTGCACGTGCTGGACCAAAGAGTCCTATTAGGACTTCTACACTTAGACATAAAAGACCCGATATATGTATGCAACACACTGGGAACCTCCCCCCCCCCCCCTTTTTTAAATTTTAAATAAAAAGGAACAACATAACAAAAAACCGAAAAAAAAAACTCAATATGTTTAGTAAATGTTTTTTTTTTTTTTGTTTAGTAGAAAAAAAAAACAAGATAACATGCCTAAAAACACCTTAGTTTAATCAAGTCAGAATATACAAAAGAATTCAATAATCCTTAGCACACTCATGTTTGCAACAGTCCCTTTTTGGATGTTCACTCCTCATAGAATCAGTAATGCCAAAGTTCATGTGAGTGTGTGAGTGAGTATACTTATACCATAGCATGTTATGAACTTCCCTTTTTTTTTTCTTTTTTTCTTTTTTGTTGCTTTCTTTTGTTTTATATTTTTGATACCTTTGTTCAAAAAAAGATAATTTTTTTTTTTTTTATAAAGATGCTCTCAAGAGTTTGTTTCTTGACCTTAAAAGTCAAACTTTATGCTAGGGCCTAGATACATAAGCATCTCATTCAAACACTAGTTTGTACACCCCCTTTGTTCATGTTTGGTTGCTCATCTTTTTCCATAATGATTGGAGCAACGATTTTTTTTTTAAGAACTCAAGGTGATAGATCCGTGTAGGGTGTTTGTCTTTTTCCACAATGAATAGACACTTTTTCTATATGGATCACTCTTTATGTTTGGCAAGAAGAGAGTTCTTTAAAGATGTACTAGGTTCAAGTAGTATTAGTCAATTTAAGGCATGAACTCCCTCTTTGATGAGCATAAAAAAAAAAAAAAAAAACAATTATAGGATGCTTACATATAGGTTCCTTACAGTGCATTATAAATTAACTTTACCAAAAATGTGATGACCCGCTTTCGCGTGTATTTTCACTGAAAGGTTGTTTTTATTTTAATTAATATATTAGTTTATTTATTTTAATTTATTGCGTTTTAGAATTGGTTTTTAATTTATTTGATGTTGTGATTTATTTCTTTTAGTCGTTTACGGTTTTTAATCTCGTTTCGGTGATTTAGTTTTGTTTTCCCGGAATGAGGATTAGACCTCATCTTCTTTTCCTACACCTCTTTTCCCTTTTTCCTTTTTTTTTCTTTTTTCTTTTTTCTTTTTCTTTCTTTCTTTTTCTTTCTTTTTCTCTTTTTTTCTTTCTTTTCTTTTTTCTTCTCCTTCCTCCCGCGTCGGCCCTTCTCTCTCTCTCTCTTCCTCTCCATGCCGGAGTTGCTTTCAGCCCTTGACCCGCCGCCGTCCGGCTCACCGCCCTCACCGGTCGACACCTCTCCCTCCGGCGCACCTCCCCACCAAATCTCACCCCCATCCGGCCAGCCGTTTGGCCAGAAAATACCCTTGAAGCACCCACGGACTTTGCCTCGATCCGCCGCCGTCACTCCACCTCCGGCCACCATTTCTTCACCACTTCATCACCAGTCCCTTACCGTCCTAACCCACCTATTTTCGGCCTCCAATGGTCACCGGAACAGCTCCCACGAGCTAGCTTTCCTTTTTGGGAAATTCGGCCTCTCTCCGCCATTTCTGCCACCACCCACGGCCAACCACCACTTCCAATAGCTTCACAATCATCCCTAGACCATTCCCTATCAATCCCAAGCCCTGGTTTGTCCCCGTTCAAAAGTGGGTATTTCACAACCCACGGCCACAGTGAATTTTCACTGTAACGTTGCTTTTCCTCCGCCGTTTGCAACGCCGAGTGTTTTCTAAAATTACCGTATAGCGCTGTAAGTAATTTCCAAACCCTATTTTCAGATTTAAATATATATTTCTCATTCAATAATTTTATCTGCTGGTTGGTTGATTCCGGACTGAGTCCGAGGAGTTCGGGGGTCGGATGGATGGAGGACGGAGTTGCTTGTTTTATTGAATTATGTTGGTTGTTTATTTTTGTGCATTGATATGGCATTTACATGGTGCATGCTCGTGAGTTTTTGTGTAATTGTGAAAAGCCTGTTTATTGGCGTAAGTGGACTTACGGGTGCGTGTGTATCACGACCCCAAGTCGGGATGGGGTATTATCCCGGTGGAGCTCCTCTGGTCACTCGGGAGCGGAATAAACTGAGTGATGTCCCCTGGGTTGTCGCTGGGCCACGACGGGAGCGGGGGCTAGGGGTTGCTTGGCTACGAACGCGCTGGGCGCGGAACCCGGCATTGCCCTACGCACCGACTCCGTGGCCCTTTGCTGGTGAGGGCTAGAGGATGCTTGGCTACGAACACGCGGGGCGTGGAACTGGGCATCGCTCGTCAGGTGTCACATGCGTAGTGGTACTCTGCGGTGTGGCACTGGAGCCAGGGTGTGCGGATGACCCCTAGGGGAGGTCATGGTGCATACGGATAAAAATGGTTTTTGGTTTGAGACGGTTATAAAGGCCAAATGTGACTTTTGGCGTGGTTTTCGGAAAAGATGTGTTTTTGGACCGAATGAGATTTTTGGCGTGCGTGGAAAAATCATGTTTTATGGGTTTTGTGCATTGGGCATGCTTCATGCATTTTGTTTGAGTTCTATGTGTTTTTATCTGGTGGTGTTTGGGTTTTACTTACTTGCGGTACCATTTTTGGTTCCGTAGCTTTTGGTGCAGGTTTTGAGGATGAGGAGGAGGAGGCTGAGCCCGAGGATACGGCTCCGCCGGGTTGCTGATGTTATACTTTATATTTGGTTTTAAAACTATGTTAGTGTTTTGTAATATTTTATGTATGTTTTAAACAGCTTGTATTATATTAAGAAAAATTCTGGTACTTAGTTATATGACTTTCGTTATCTGCTGCGTGTTTCTTCGTGCACATATGTTGCCTTTGCACACACTTGGCACCCGTCGTTAGGATGGTGACCCGGGTTGTCACCATCCGGACGTCTCGATTTCCCTGTGTCCGTACGTGGGGATTTGGGAGCGTCACAAAAAAGACCTATAGGGTTAGTATACTTAAAGAGAACTGCACAAAGAGGAGCAGTACATAAGATCAGAAAAATTTTAAGACAATTCCATACATGCTCAAACTGTGATGTAACAAACATGTACCTTAAAAAAAACACACAACCCAGATTTGTTTTTATATTTATTTATTTTTATTTTTAAAAGAAAACTGAAACATTCATGCTTTTAAAAAAAAAAAAAAACTGGAAGAAAATATCCTAAAACTAGTATGATAGAAAACCTTTCACTTGGGATCACATATACCAATGGCTTTTCGTAAAAACTAAAATCTAAGTCCATCCAAAGGTTTAGTAAACAAATCAGCCAGTTGATGTTCAGTAGACACATGTTCCAAGAATATTATTTTAGACTCAACCAAGTCTCTTATAAAATGATGTCTAATATCAATGTGCTTGGTTCGAAAATGCTGGACAGGATTTTTGGAAATACTTATAGCACTTGAATTATCACAATATATTGTCATAGTGTCTTGAGAAAAACCATAATCATCAAGCATTTTTTTCATCCATAATAGCTGAGTACAACAACTCCATGCAGCTATGTATTCAGCTTCAGCAGTAGATAAAGAAATAGAATTTTGTTTTTTACTCATCCAAGCTACAAGATTTCCACCTATATAAAAACATTCACCCGTAGTACTCTTTCTATCATCAGCATTCCCAGCCCAATCAGAATCCAAATAGCCAACAAGTGTAAGATTAGTGTCTTTTGAGTACCATATCCCATAATCAATAGTGGCATTAAGGTATTTTATGATTCTTTTTACTGCAGTAAGATGGGATTCTTTAGGATTAGCTTGAAATCTAGCACAAACACCAACACTGAAAGCTATATCAGGTCTACTTGCTGTAATATATAATAGACTTCTTATCATGCTTATATAAAGAGTGGGATCAATATTTTTACCTGTGGAGTCATTGCTGATTTTCACTGAAGTGCTCATTGGAGTCCAAGCATTGCTTTTTCCTTCCATTCCAAATTTTTTACAAGATCTCTTGCACATTTAGATTGTGAAATAAATATTCCTTCTTTACATTGTTTTACTTGAATACCCAAGAAGAAATTTAACTCACCAATCATACTCATCTCAAATTCAGATTTCATTTCATTTGTAAAGTTAGAGATTCAAGTGTTGCTCCAAAAACAATATCATCAACATATATTTGAGCAATTAAGAGTTGTTTACCTGATCTTTTTATGAATAAAGTCCTATCAGCTTGTCCTCTAACAAAGTCATGATCAAGTAAGTAGGCAGTTAACCTTTCATACCAAGCTCGAGGTGCTTGTTTCAGTCCATACAGTGCCTTCTTCAACATGTAGACATATTCAGGGTAGATATGATTAACAAATCCTTTTGGTTGGTTGACATATACCTCTTCTTGTAACACTCCATTTAGGAAGGCACTCTTGACATCCATTTGATATAATTTGAAGTCTGGATGACAGGCAAGTGCTAGTAGAATGCGAACAGATTCTAGCCGAGCCACAGGAGCAAATGTTTCATCAAAATCAATCCATTCTACTTGTGTGTAACCTTGTGCAACCAGCCTTGCTTTATTTCTCACAATAGTACCATGCTCATCGGATTTGTTCTTAAAGATACACTTAGTCCCAATGATGTTATAATTTTCTGGTCTAGGAACTAACTCCCATACATCATTTCTAGTAAATTGATGGAGTTCTTCATGCATGGCGTTGACCCAACTTTCATCATTTAGTGCTTCCTCGACTTTCTTGGGTTCAACCTGTGACAAATAACACACAAAAGAAACTTGATTTAGTACTCTTCTTCTAAGCCTCATACTTTCATTTAGCTCACCGAGAATGTTTTCTTTAGGATGATTTTGAGTGATTCTTGAAGAAGGTTCTTTGATTTGTGGATTTTATGATGTCTCCTCTATATGATCTTCCTCATTTTGCAAGTGTGAGTCTTCTCCACTGGTCTACCCCAGTTCCTTCATATTGTCAAGCTCCTTCATGGTAGTTTCAGCTGAAATGTCATTCACAACTATGTTAATTGATTCCATAACAGATTGTGTACGTAAGTTGTAAACTCTATAAGTCTTACTATTGGAGGAATAGCCAAGAAACAATCCCTCATCACTTTTGCTTTCAAATTTATGATTGTTTTCTCTGTCTTTCAGAATATAACACTTGCTACCAAAAATTCTGAAATACTTTACCATAGGCCTTTTATTTTTCAATAAACTGTAAGGTGTTTGATTGGTGCCGGGTCGAACCACTCGATTCAAGATATGATTTGCTGTATTCACAGTTTCTCCCCAAAAATATAAAGCCATCGTCTTATTGCTTAACATTGTTCGTGCCATTTCCTGAATTGCTTTATTTTTCCTTTCCACCACTCCATTTTGTTGTGGAGTGATAGGTGTAGAAAATTCTTGGTGTATTCCCTGTTCATCACAAAAAGAAGTAAAATTAGTATTCTCAAATTCTCAACCATGATCACTGCATATTCTAGAGATAGAAACTTCCTTCTCTATTTGTAGTTTCTTGAATAGTTTTTTGGCAAGATCAAAAGCTTCAGATTTTTCTCTTAAGAGCATTATCCATGTGAATCTTGAAAAGTCATCTACAATCACCATGATATACTTCTTTCCTCCAAGACTCTCAGTTTGTGTTGAACCCATCAAATCCATATGCAATAGCTCAAGAGGCCGAGAGGTAAGAATATGAGAAATCTTCTTGTGTTGAGCTCTAGTTTGCTTTCCTTCTTGGCATGCTCCACACACTATTTTCTTCACCTTTATTACCTTGGGCAGTCCATCAATAATTTTTCTTTTTGAGATTTTTAACAAATTTTTAAAATTAATATGCCCAAGACGTTGATGCCATAATTCAGCTTCATCAAGTGTGACTCTATGACATTTCTCCAATGGTTTTGGAGAATTTGGAGAAATTCCATAACAATTGTCTGAAGTTCTCGTACCTTTTAAGACTCATTCTCCACCTTTATCATATAGGTTGCATGCATCTTATGAAAACTGCACAGAAAAATTATTGTCACAAAACTGACTAATGCTGAGTAAATTAGCTTTCAAACCATTAACAAATAAAACATCATGCAACACAGGTAGTCCTGGTATTTCAATACTCTCTTTCCCTTCTATGACAGCCTTGCTCCCATCTCCAAAGGTCACGGTGCCTCCATGAGATGTTTCAATTTTCTTGAATAAGTTTTTGTCTCCAGACATGTGCCTCGAACAGCCGCTGTCCAGGTACCACAGACAATCTTCCTTTGATCTCAGTGTTGTGTGAGCAACAAGACATACTGCATCTTTCTTTCTCACCCATTTTGTCTTGAGTATTGACTTGTGTTTTTCTTTGTTTTGAAGGCAAATATCTGCTAGTTCCCCAAGCTTAAGATTTATGAGATTGATTTGTTGACTCATGTCATCAACTTGAGTCTGTAGGCTCTTCTCTTTTCTTTTTCCTTCAAATTTCTACACTTGATTCATGTTAAAACAATGTGGTCTTATATGACCTACTACTCCACACTTATGACATGTAGGGACAAATTTATCATGCAGATTTTTTTAATAAACTAGCTTAAGTTCAGCATGATTTTGAAAACTCTTACCTTGACTTCCTTTAACAAAAACAATACCTTTGGAGGTTGTAGCAGCAGATGATGAGACCAATTTTTCTTTTCCTTTAGAAGTCGTGTACCCTAGACCAGTTCTGTCACTACTCATTTTTTGAAAACTCAACATTTCTTCTAATTTTTGTGTCGCTGTTTTTTCTTCAACCTTTTCCAATTCCTTTTTTAGTGCAATATTTTGATTTTTTAATCTGGCTATTTCACTCTCAGAAACTTTTAAAGCTTCAGACATGTTGTTTTTCTCACTTTCCATATCAGTGAACTTCTTATACAACTTCTTGTTGAGTTTCTTTAATTTGATCACTTATTCACACACATCATTGTAAGCCTCCTGTAAACTCAGTTATTAATCAGCCTCAACAATTGATACATTTGAATCATTGTACTCACAACTACTTTCAGATTTTTTCAGTGTAATATCAGGAAGATTATTCACAATAGTAGAGAAAGTCATAAAAGATTTTTCATCATCAAAAGATGAGTTTGAACTTTCAGAATCTAAAATATCGCTAAGTGTGACATTCAACGTTTTCCCTTTGTTTTTCTTAAAGTTTGGACATTCAACTCTTATATGGCCCAGAACATTCATGACACTGAACTTTATCCTTTTCACAGTTTTTTCTTTTTTCCAATTTTCAGATTCATTTTTCTTAGCAAAAACATTTTTTCCTCGTTTTTGTTTACCATTCTCTTTATTAAACATGAACTTTCTGAATTTTCTAGCAAGTAAAGCAATCTCTTCATCATTCAGACTTTCTTCATCAGAAATATTTTTATAATTTTCTTCTATAATCTTTAAAGCAATTGACTTACCTTTTCTTGTTTGAGGAAGTGAAGATTCATATGTTTGCAAAGAACCTACCAGTTCTTCTACCTTTATTGCATCCAGATCTTTACTTTCTTCAATTGCAGTAACTTTGGGTCGAAATCTTTCAGGTAAAGACCTTAGAATCTTCCTTACAACTCTTGAATCTTCCACCTTTTCTCCAAGATTAAACCTGGAATTCACAATTTCATTTAGTTTAGAATAAAAATCATCAAAACTTTCCTCTTCCAGCATTTTAATCTCCTCAAATT
This sequence comes from Carya illinoinensis, assembly GCF_018687715.1. Taxonomy (NCBI): domain Eukaryota; kingdom Viridiplantae; phylum Streptophyta; class Magnoliopsida; order Fagales; family Juglandaceae; genus Carya; species Carya illinoinensis. The sequence continues at coordinate 12,492,891 of NC_056758.1, forward strand.
TAGAAGTTAACAATTGTAATTTTGAGTTCTTCACAATTTTTGTTCCTTCATGTATAACCTCCAGGATATCCCATGCCTCTTTAACGATCTCACACATAGAGATTCTCTTAAATTCTTCTGGAGATACAGCCATGAATATAGCATTCAGCCCCTTGCTATTCCAATTACAGTTGGTGATTTCTTCTTTCGTCCAATCATCAATATTTGTTTCTGGTCTAATCCGTCCTCGTACAACCGCGTTCCACACTCGCTCATCCAATGATTTGAGAAAGGCTCGCATGCGTATTTTCCAATATGCATAATTTTCACCATTGAAGTGCGGTGGGGCAGTCAATGATGACATATCGCAGGGGCACGGATCACACTCGAAAGAGTGAACCACGCTCTGATGCCAATTGAAATTCCCAACGTACCCCTATAAAACCACAAAATTATCTACCAATTTCCTTGAACAAATAAGTTAGATCTCAATTATCAAGATTATGAAACGAATCAAATACTTTAAAATAAATAATCAATTTTGCAAGACATGACGATTGATTACGAAGGGAAACCCTTTAAAGAATTCTTTAAAGGTAAAACCCTACGGGGCAGCCAAACCCAAGATAGTCAATTTTATTATTTGAAGAACAATTACAAGCAATAATCAATTACAAAACTTTTGCAATTCGACTCTCTTACTTGCCTAGACAAACGACCCGTTTGTCTTCTACCACAGTAGCAGCCAGAACTTCTGGCGATCTTCAAATGTTGACTTCCCTTCTGGAACTCCAAAGGCTGAAACCCAATCGATGTTGCTTCGCACTCAAAGCACGATTACACTCAAGAAGATATGAAAAATCCCATAAAAATTCTCAAGTGAATTTTCTCTCATAAACACTCAGAATCTCCTCTGTAAAATTCGTGGCTTGAAGTCCTTGAAGAGATACAAAACCGAATCCCTTTAAATAGAAGGTCTGAAAAGAGTTCTAGCTGCAGTAGGACTCTGCTGACGGTTAGCAACAGACGCGAAAACGTGTCCCGACGGACTGCTAACATTTCGTAATAACTTCTTCTGATATAGACTAAACTCTGTTCAGATTTCTTCTGGATAAGTGCAATGCTATCAGAACTCAATTTTGACTTCAGGGACTTATCTAAACAACTCCTAACATTTCTAGATAGACTCAACATTGTTTAGATACAAATCAATAATTACTTTTACATTCATCCAACAATAATAAATAATATGATAAGATAAGCCTTATCATTTACTCATCTAATCCTAGTCAACTTTTTTGCCTTTACATGATCCTAGGTATGTTAATTGATTTTGGAAGGATATTTCCGATGTCCTTTCTCTGCAATGCAATTGCATAACTCATCCTCTCTCTCTTTCTCTGTAATGTAGTTTGTTGGTATGATGGATTTCTGGGATTTTGATAAGCAATGTGTTTGATTAAAAATTTAATTGCAAATGCAATTTGGTAAGAAAGTTTTGAGTTATAGTACATGTACAAAGTTTGTGGTTACATCTTATGCCATCATTCATTTAAGATGGAATGCTCATATTATATATGATTTTTCAAGCGTTACCCAAAGTGGATAGGCTATTTTCCAACTCGATAGAAATTTGTAATGTAATCATCACAAGAGTACTATTGTCTCAAGTCTATCTTGAATTAACCCTAATGCAATAGTATTTTCCACACAAATCCAGTAATTGCAAAAGCAATAATTGGGAATACTTCTCTAGGATATTGAAAAAGCGGTGGTTTTTGAAATAATTGGGAATACTTCTCTAGGATATTGAAAAAGTGGTGGTTCTACCCAAACACAACACCTAGAAGAGGGGGGGTTGAATAGGTGTAATACAATTTTGATGATCTATTCAAAAATATTGTTAAACAAACAATTTATCAATGAAACAAATCACACAAATAATTAATACAAAAATTTGGTCATGAAGTGGAAACTCATTTGAAGAACGTCTTGAAAATCTAAAACCACTTTGGGTGTAAGTCACTACCTCAAATCCAATATAGAAATTTTAGTTTGTTACAACCAATTTATAAGTATTCACAAAACCTTTGTAGTGACTAAACCTGGCTTGCAACACCATGAGTGACCCACTCGATATCTACACGCATATTGTGCCAGAACTTTGACCTTTTTATAGCTTCCCACGAGAACCTCTCGATCTTTGCATCAACGACAGCTCTAGAATCCCTTCAGGCTAGTGAACATGTCCACACTAATGGATTCAATTGTGTTTAACCATGGGTGTTATATTTTGGAGATGTATTTTTCAAGAGAGAATCAACTTTGAATGTAGAATGGCATTTCTATCAAGTGCTTTTGGAAGGGGCTCAATTTTAGCTCAATTTCTCCAGACAACGAAATTGAGCTTAAGTTTCTTTTTATAGCCACAAAGGAATATGACACTCAAACCCTAGTCAAAGCCATATTTTTGAACATTCGCTTGAACGGCTTGTTGAGCCAGTGTCAAGTGCAAGTTATGCTCTAGGAGTCACTCGAGCCATGAGTCAAGCGAGTGTTGATCAAACTCCTTGTATGGGTTATCGCTCGAGCTCCATGTCAAGCAAGAGTTGAGCAAACTCTCCATCTAGGTTCTGCTTGAGTGCCATGTCAATCTGGTGTTGAGCAAACTCTCTATATGGAATGTCCGCTCAAGTGCCATGTCGAGCAAACTTTGTATGGGTTTTGCTCAAGCACCATATCAAGCGAACTTCTGTATGAGTTCAGCTCAAGCCATGTTAAGCTCACTTCAATGCTTTTTCATTTTAACCCGCTTTAAAGCTTTTACAAATTATTTTCCTTAAATTTCAGCAACCACAATTGGAGAAGCCCCAAAGTGCCACTACAAGCAAGGTACCACCTTGCCATAGAACACTATTACCCTGGAACTTGGTAGATGGGTGGAGTCGTAAATAGTTTATGAAGCTCTGTCAAGTTGACTCACTAATGGGCAAGTTAGGGTATGTTTCAATAATGAGATAAGATTAGAAACTCTTAAAACTTATTATAACTTCCCACAATTTGCTTCCCAAATATCATTCAAATACAAAACACTTTTTAATTTCAAACTTTCAATTTTTTCATCTAATCATTACAACTTTTACAAACTTTAAAATAAAACACAAAAATCAATACAATTTTTCCAAACTTCAAAATAAAAATAATATTAAAAAGTTATATTCAGTTAATTTTTTAACTTTATAATATTTTTATTCAAATTTTTCTTTCACCTTTTCCAAAACCTACTAATATATTTTAACTCAAATCATTTCACTACTATTCACAAACCATTTTATTACTATCAACATAATTCTTAAATACTTCAAGTGTCCAGATGAGCCCTTAGTCTTTATTTTATGTTTGAATATGAAATTTTGTCACGTCACTTCATGTAAAAACGTTACTTATGTTGGAGTACATGTTAGAAAGTAGCATTTTACTTTCAAACACTGCATTAAAGTTTTTAAGATACGTTCGAGCTTTTATAAACATTTTAATAATGTTCATAACTAATTTAGTTACATTTGAATCTTATTTTGACATTGTCTTGTTTTAAACAATATTTGAACGTAATGTTCACCATTTAATATTGATTTAAAAGGTTTCAAATTAATTTTACATTGTTATGTTCAAATGTTAGTTCTTAAATTGACATATTGATGGTGTACTTTTTATTCTTTACTTACACTCGAACGTTGCTTTCTTATGTTCGAATGTAACAACCATTAGGGTTTTACGTTCGAAAATGAGGATTTAATATTTGCATTTCAAATGATATTACTAACTTTTACTCTTGATTTTTAATAGGATTATTGAAATGAAACTAAAAATGATTAGGAAGTGTGGCAGAGATGGCATCCTAGACGAGTTCCATTAATCGTTGACCCTTCTACCCTAAAATGGTGCACTAGTTTTGTATATGGATGTTTGATATGCAAGTCAAGGTGGAAATACAAAGACTGTCGCTATACGTAGAGTGCATATATCACTACAAGAAATTTGATCTTTACAGAAGAAATTTTTTAGGGACGAATTAAATTTCATCCCTAAAAGTACTAATTTGGGAAAAACAATTCATCTCAAGATGTGGAAGCAATTTTTTAAGTGTTCAAACAGACAAACATATGTTCAAACTAGATTTTCTAAGATGAAATATAGTGTCTAAAAAAAACCGTTCAAACGTTCACAAACACGTTAAAATAGTATTACAATTCACATTCAAATGTTTACATAACTATTTGAATAATAGTCGTGGCGAGAAAGTATAGACAATTGCACTGAGGGAAAGATAGAACCCATTTGAATGCAATATTTAATCATTGAACGAATTTTTTTATGGGAAGTTATAATTAAATCCGGTGGGGATGATTGCTATATGGTTAGAACGTACCCATATGCTTTCTAATTATATTGTAATTCACATTCGAATGTTGACATAAGTATTCGAATAACAGTCATGGCAGGAACCTATACAAACTTATGCCTGGGGAAAGTTAGAAACCATTCGAATGCAATATTTAATCATTCGAATGAATTTTTTTTATGAAAAGTTATAAATAAATCTGGCAGAGATGGTTGCTATATCATTCGAACTGTAATTTTACATTTGAACGGAGTTATAAACCGTTTGAATTCTCATAAGAGTCATTCAAATGGAAGTGTAGACAATCAAATTAAGTTTAATTATAGAAATTTATTGAAAGACATGCAAATATTTTAAAAATAAATATTATTTGAGACGCCCATGCCGTTATCTTGTGCCCTTGGAATATTAATGCGAGCCTTCCGCAAGTAGTCCTCACTCTTGCTAAAAGTGATCTTGTTAAGGGGCCCGGTCTGTGGTTGTCTCCGCTCTGTCATTAGCACATGAACCCTTGATTGGACTAGGAGGTTATAAATCATCAATGCATAAGTAGACTACCTTCACTCGGATACCGTGAGTCAAATCGAATGCAGATGAGGATGACGAAGTATAGAGGCAAATCAATTAACTCTCCTCATCCTATCCGTAATATAAATCGAGTTCATTTGATACCGAAATTAGCCTTGTGTTTCCTCAAATCAATATTATGGGAGATAGTCAAATTTAACATTCAAAAAAATGCAATACAATCAACCTGTTTGATTACCTTGCTACCATCATATGGAGGAGTCAAATCGTCATGCATCAATTGACGAATCTCATCGTGCATAGGACCGTCGTCTATTGGAGCCTCATCCTTGATGGCATCTTCACCATCTGTCCCTACAGCCAGTTGTTGTGGCAATTGCTGGAGACTCAATCCCAGAAAATGTTCGAACAGTGGAAATCAATGATGTTCCAAAACTCTATGACACCACCATGCATCCTAGAACTTATTTTCTTTAGTTATGTCTTTTGACTTATTCTTACTTGATGCGACATTTGAACAATTATAATGTTTTAATTACAATATTTAATATTAGCTTCTTATTTTGAATTTCCAGCTTAATGTATCATGAGTACCGTTCAAACATAAAACACTTAGTTCGAATAGTAATTTACAATTTATTACCCTTCGAATACATTTTGGCTGCCTTTGAACAACTAATAAAAAAACTATTCGAATGAACTAAGAACCGTCAATCATATTTGAATAGATTAATTGTCTGTTTGAACGGACTACATGTTTAAACATTCGAATAAATAATGTTCGAATGCATTTGTCATCATTGTCATCATTTGAATGTATCATACAATGTTCGAACAAAAAATCGAACCAGCAATTTGAACAGCTTTCTTCAATTCGAAAGTTTGTCAATGGTATTCAATCAAATTCTTTTTGTTAGAACATAAATATATATGTTCAAATATAAATAAACTATTCGAACACTCACTCCATTCGAACATGACCAAATACATTCGTGTTGTTTGAATCAAATTTCGATAGCATCCAAATAGTACTTGTTCCATTCGGATGAAAATGTTTCGTCCCCAAAAAAATTCTCGTTTGATTGGGTCGGCCAGATTTCATCCCTAAAGTATTTTTTGGGACGATAATCAAATTTTGTCTCTAAAAATCTTTTGAGATAAAATAGAGACAAATTTTTTCATCTCTAGTACTCTTTTGGGACAAAAAAAGCATTTTTGGGTATGAAAATGGCAATTTTTTGAGACGAAAGTTTTCATGACAAAAAATGCGTTCTCTTACGGTGATATGGTAGTTGTTTCAGCAGAAGCCTTTACTGAACTCTTGCAAGTCCCTCAAGTAGCTAATATATCATCTACCGAGGAGGTAAGTAGAGCAACCTCTCTGTTGGGGCATCCACTAGTACAAACCCTATTGCTGACCTAATTATGTAGGCAAATGGTGATGATCTCTTTGATGACGACGAGCATTCCATGGGTTTTGGGCTTTGACAGGGAGATCTAGAGAGTGCACAACTCAGACCCGAAGAAATCTTTAAAGAGCGGTTGCACACTTCTTAATTTTTTTAATTTTTTTAATATTTTTAAATATTTTTAAAAAATAAAAAAAGATATCAATACACTTAAAATTATTTTTTTAATTATTAAGTAAAAAAATAAAAAATAAAAATTTTGTGACCAGCACTCACTTTGAGGAGACATAGGCAGAGGGTATACAAGCATTTTCCATCTTTAAACTCTAACTATGACTGCTAATTTAGTATAATATATATATATAATATAAAAAAATATTTTATATATAATATAAAAAAAATTAAAAATATTATATTCTTGGGAAAGAAGAAGATTAGTAGGTTTCGACGAAACTTCAAAAATTCTTAAAGCTGTACGTTGTGCCACTGTCCCTTGTGTCTCATCTTTCTGTTCATTCTTCGTCTCCCTCATTTGGGTCTTCTTTCCACTCTCTTTTGACTTTATCTAACCTGCCAAGGCGTTCTGAGAAAATGGCCTAAGGATAACAAATGTTATGTAATTTCCCCCTCTCCCTCTCTCTCTCTCTCTCTCTCTCTCTCTCTCTCATTTGTTTTGTTTAAAATTTCCAACGTTTTCTCCTCTCTTTTATGCCCTTTTTTTTTTTTTTTTGGCCTTTTTCACTTGTTATCCAAATGGTAGCCCATATTCTGAGGAGAGAAACGCTAAACATAGGTTTTTGTTTTAATTATAACAGAAATTCAAAATGTGTCACAATCCCATCGATCAAACCTGTAAAATTACGAATCTCACTCCCTATCATTGGTTTCCAACTGCCTTACATTGTGAAACGAAACAATTGCTCGTTTGGGCCAACGCCTAAAATGGAAAACATGACAAAAGAAGGGAAAAGAATGCTCCAAGAAAACAAAAGATAAACGAAGTTCACCCTCCCATTTTGCCTGGTTTGGTCCCTGTAATCCAGGCGAGTCCGTAAAGACTCAAAGCCCTCCATGGTTGATTAGAGATGGTTTAGACTAACCCCACCGTACACAGCACCAAGGAAAGCCAAGAAGCGCTATTGTTTTTCAGACGTACAGGAAAACTTCTGGAAAACTTCTATCGATCCTTCCCTGTTTTCCTGTACGCCAAAGGGGCGTACGTATACTCTCCCTCCTCCTTTCTCCTTAGCCATGCACCCAAATACCCTTATTTTTCTTTTTGTTGTTTTTATATCTTTCATCTTGAATGCCTTTCATGCATGGAGCGGTGAGTCGCCGCCATTGGTCCTGAGCATTGGCTCGGATAATGGCGGCACAGACATATATGGGAGAAAATGGGGACCAGATTCTAAGTACCTTGATGCCAAAAATTCCATTGCCACTAAAGCCTCGTTCCAAGACCCATCACTAATCTCTGATATTCCATACATGACAACCAGAATTTTCACATCTGAGGCATCATATAAGTTCCCAGTTAAATCTGATAAACGCTATTGGCTGAGGCTCCATTTTTACCCATCCGCGTATAACAACTTCAATCCTGAAGATTCTTATTTCTCAGTGGTTGCAAATGGTCTCATGCTCTTGACAAATTTCAGCGCTTCGATTACTTGTCAAGCCCTTTCACAAGCTTATCTTATTAGAGAATATTCCCTTGCGCCATTGAATTCAGAGACTTTGGCAGTCACATTAAAGCCTTCCGATAAGCATGCCGGTGCATTTGCTTTTGTCAATGGCATCGAGGTGATTCCAATGCCCGATTTGTTTGACTCGGCAACAATGGTCGGATCCTCGGACCAATTGGACGTCAAGAGCTTGAACACACAGACAATGTATAGGTTGAATGTTGGTGGACAGTATATTCCTCCAAGCAATGACTCTAGTCTTACCCGAACATGGTATGACGACTTGCCTTATGTAACCGGCGCTTCATTGGGAATCACTAATCACGTTAGCAAGAATGTTAAAATCGACTATCAAGATTTGCCTGAATATGTGGCACCGGCAGATGTTTACGGCTCGTCAAGATCAATGGGTGTGACGAAGAGTATCACTCAGGGTTTCAACCTCACTTGGGAGTTCCAAATTGATTCAAATTTCACGTATCTAGTAAGGTTACATTTCTGTGACTTCTACTATACCAAGCCCAATCAGCTTGTGTTCTCCATCTTCATCAACAATCAAACTGCAGAACCCACTGCAGATGTGATTGGATGGACAGGGGGAAAGGGTGTTCCAACCTTCAAAGATTATGTTACATATGTCAAAGATGGGTCGGGAGATCAGAAGCTTTTGCTAGCTTTGCACCCATCTGACGCCACAAAGCCTGAGTTCTTAGATGCATTACTTAATGGCGTGGAGATATTCAAGCTAGGTGACACGACCGGTTACTTGGCTGGCTCTAATCCTCAGCCTTCACCTATGCTTATCAAGGCGGAGGAGGCGGCAAAGTCTTTTGAGAAACCGAAAGACAACAAAGCTAAGGTGATTGGTGGAGCTGCTGGTGGAGCCGCAGCCTTTGGTATTGTGGCAGCAATTTGTGCTGCTGTCTACCAACGAAAGAAACGAATCCCTGGAACAGAATCACAGACTTCTAGCTGGTTGCCGATCTATGGGAACTCGCACACGACAGGCAGTAAATCAACCATCTCGGGGAAGAGTACAGCTAGCAGCCACCTCTCCGCCGCAGCTCAGGGTCTATGTCGACACTTCTCGTTGGCAGAGATAAAACAAGCTACTAGGAGCTTTGATGAGTCTAATGTCATTGGGGTTGGAGGCTTTGGGAAGGTTTACAAGGGAGTTATCGATGGAGGGACCAAAGTGGCAATCAAGAGGTCAAACCCATCTTCCGAACAAGGAGTTAATGAGTTCCAGACTGAAATTGAGATGCTTTCTAAGTTGAGACACAAGCATTTAGTCTCTTTAATAGGATTTTGTGAGGAAGGTAATGAGATGTGCTTGGTTTATGACTACATGGCACGTGGCACTTTACGGGAGCATATCCTCAAGTGCAAGCAACCCCTCTCATGGAAGCAAAGGTTGGAGATTTGCATTGGAGCTGCAAGAGGACTTCACTATCTTCACACAGGTGCACGGTACACCATTATCCATAGAGATGTCAAAACGACCAATATTCTTGTAGATGAGAATTGGGTCGCCAAGGTTTCAGATTTTGGGCTGTCCAAAACTGGTCCAAATATGAACAATGGCCATGTTAGTACAGTAGTAAAGGGCAGCTTTGGTTATCTGGATCCTGAATATTTCAGGAGGCAACAGTTGACTGAGAAATCTGATATCTACTCATTCGGGGTGGTCCTTTTCGAGGTCTTGTGTGCAAGGCCTGCTCTTAATCCTAGCCTTTCAAAGGAGCAAGTAAGTCTTGCAGACTGGGCTCTGCATTGCAAGCGAAAAGGGACCCTTGATGATATGATCGATCCTCATATAAAGGGAGAGATCAAACCCGAATGCTTGAAGAAGTTTGCGGATACAGCTGAAAAGTGTCTGGCTGATGCTGGATTTGAACGCCCCTCCATGGGTGATGTCTTGTGGAAACTTGAGTTTGCTCTCCAACTACAGGAAAACAAAGATGGTTCAACCCATCCTTCGGAAAGAGATACTGCTGATGACATGCCAAGAAACCCTGACATGGCAATGCATTATAGCAATCTAGGCATTGAAAGTGAGCATGAAGTAAGTGATGCATCCACAGACACCAGCGCAATCTTCTCACAGATTGTTAATCCCAAAGGGCGATGAGATGGATCGATATTGTTCCTAATGATTACTGCATGATGAGTCTCTTAGAAGGTCCTAAATGACATTAATAGAAATGCGGAATTCGAGCGAAGAGTTATTGCATGCATACGTTCCTTGTACTATGTTTTGGGTTTATTAAATTTGATCATTCCATTTCAGTATTAAATGTTGGACAGGCCATGGATATATATATGTAGAAACTTGGCACTCTATAACGCCGAGTGTCAAGCTCACCCCGCCCGTACATTATACACTATGATGAATTTATAACTATGTGCCATTTGACTTTCTTCTTTTGATATGGTTATGCATAAAATATTCTGCTACCAATAGAAAGATAGTACTGATCACCAATAGAAAGATAATATTATGCTACCGATAGAAAGATAGTTATGAATTTATAACTACGTGCTATTTATAACTATACTCATATTTGTTATTGTAAGTTTTGTAATATTAGTATATTGATATTTTTTATAATAGTTATTTGTATATTTATTAGTATATTTGTAATATTAGTATATTTGTAGCCTCAATCTATATTTATTGAGGCTACAAATAAATATAGATTTTAAATTTTATATAAAATTTTGTTAATTAGGTCAAATGAGGTATGTATGTTTGTTCAACCCATGTATATGAAACAAGTTTAAAATAAGTCGTCTCATATTAACCTATTTCTAATTAATTATTAAACAGGTCAAAAAGGATGATATGACACGACCCATTTTCTAAATGGGTTGGATTAGAGTTTGAAAGTTTGACACATTTAATTTAATAAGCCAGGTTCTAGTTGACCTATATAATCGAATATTCATGACTTGACATAATATAAACATGACCCAAAAACATGAATTGCCACTCATAGTTTATTGTAGCAAAATATAAGCCAACACCACTATTCCAGCCAACCAGAAACAGTTTCCAGCGAATCTCGACAATGGGATATCAATGAGGACATTATTGGCTCTTTTCGGTGCCTCCAGCAACCTTTTTTTTCAATTAAAAAATTAAAAAAAAAATCAGATTTAACCTCTATAAGTGGTGGCATTTAGAAAATACCAATGAGCCTAACTCATTTAGAAATTCATGGGCCTAACTCATCTCTTAAAACCAATTCAAAGAGAGAGGTTTGCTCCAACCTTATAAACATGTCCAAGACTTTGTCCACAGGCAATGTGGGATTTATTCCTTAACACCCTCCCTCACGTGCAGGCCAGTATTTTTTCTGGTCCTTGTCACGGGGTAAGTAGTGTAGGCCCCATTCATCCTGAACCTGACTCTGATATCATGAAGAAATTCATAGGCCTAACTCATATCTCAAAACCAGTTCAAAGAGAGAGGTTTGCTCTAACCTTATAAACATGTCCAAGACTTTGTCCACAGGCAATGTGGGATTTATTCCTTAACACTAACCAATAGCATGGGTTTTAAAATATGTGTCAATAGTCCAATTATGTCACTTTATTGATCACACTTATCGAATTTTATAGATATTATCCAAATCTTATATTTGAGAATTATACAATATATGATTTATGATCTATATAGATCCATTAATTTAAAATAGTACTTCTAACTCGCACATGGGCAGGCATCCGTCTGATAATGATTTTTGGGTTTTTTGAATAATTGTAACCATCATGGTGTGCTTTAGGAAAATCCATTTCTTTGTTTTTGCATTTATGGCCTATGTGTAGCAGCTAAAGAATCCAAAAATGTAGTTACGATATTCCTCTATATATTAAAAAATGGAATTATTAATAAATTACAAGATCTCATCCTTTTTTTCTTTTTCATCCAAGTTGGTAACGACTAATCAATTGTCAACAGAGTTATTACAGGTACTTGACAATTATCAAGGGACCATTGCCCTCAAGTGATGAGGACCCATATGATAATTAGCTTAGGAAAAAGATGGAACAAGTCGAAGTGTAAGAAATGGTTATTTCTTCCAAGGATGGGGCCGACCTGGCCGGGTGTTATCCATTAACAATAGTTAAGGCTAACTCTTGGACCCTTGGTTTGTTAGAAGCCTTCCAAAGTAGGTCCACCACACTTTGGAGCTCAAATGCAACTTTAATAATTTTCTCTGTTCAAGGCACTTAAATAACAATAGTTTTTTTGAACTTACAATGCATACTGATAATCACCTAAGATAATACGATAGTAGTGCTAATGATAAGAATATCTAATTTTGGGTATCATCCTTTATTGATAATTATTAAAATAAGTTTAAAACAACTATGCAAACTACTACTCTTCGTAGACTTCCAGTTCACGTTGAACTCCATCAATTCCCCTCATTCCCAAAAGAATCCAACTTCGACGGATGCTTGGATCTGTAGAGCTCATAGAGATCCAAATTAAGACATTGCACTTCTTCAGTCTATAGCCAACCACAATAAGACAAATGTCTATTTTTCCATTTGACAAGAAATTTATGATATCCACCTCGCCTAGTAGATACAACCAAGTCATCCAAAATAGTTTCTATAACTTCTTGCGGCTTGCTTTGAGTGGGAAGAGAGGCTACCAAAGTATTCAAGCAGAGAAGAATCATGGCTGTGGTAGGCAGTGAGGTCGTCAACATTAAAAATATGACGAAATTGCATTGGTTCCAAATGTTGTAACACCTTAAAGGGTCCAGCTTTACCTTAATGTAATTTTGTTAATGCACCCTTGAGAAATCTTTCTAGCCAAATATTGGTGAGCCCCAAGTCCCCTGGTTGAAACTCGATATGTTGACGGTGGGCATTCGCCTGTTGCTTGTAAGCTACATTGCTTTGAACTAAACAAAGGCGTACCTCATTAAGAACTTCTCGTAGATAATGATAAAAGTCTATGGCTCCCTCATTGATTCGTGGTGGCAATGGTAAAGGAACCAGGTTTAGTGGCCTGAGGGGTTTGAGACTAGTAACAACTTCAAATGGAGAACGCCCCAAGCTATGGTTGATGGAATTAGTGTAAGCAAATTCCGCATGAGGAAGAAGGAGATCCTAGGTAGCACCATGATCCATAACAAGGCAATGTAATAAATTTCCCAAGCTATAATTCACAAACTCAGTTTGGGCATCCATTTGGGATTGGAAACCACTCAAGAATTGGAGCTGTGTCCCTGTCTTGGCTCACAATGTTTTCCAAAAATAGCTAACAAATTTAGCTTTGCAATCAGGTAGGCCATGGAGGCATACAACTTTAGCCAAAAAAAAAAAAAAAATGGAGGCAATTCAGGAAACATCGTAAGTATGAGAACAAAATAGGATCTATGACCATGAAGATTGAATCACATCCTCGTACTGTTCGTGGAAGCCCAAGCATGAAATCCATACTTAAGTCCTCCCATGGCTTCTCTAGTACAGGTAATGGGGTGTAAAACCCCATATTCTGCTTTTGTCACTTGAATAGTTGGCACACACGACAACGTAGAATAGCTTGTTGCACATCCCGTTTGAGGCTAGGCCAGAAAAATTTATCCTCAACAAGATGGATGGTCTTGTCACAGCCAAAATGCCTTACTATCCCTCCTGCATGTAGTTCTCGGATGAAAAAGTCTCTGATATTGGTAGCAAGTAAACACAACTTGCTACAAAAAAAAAAAAAAAGATAACCATCTATGATGGAATAATCAGAATATGGCGTTGGGTTGTCTGGAGATAGTGCAGCATAGATGGGGTCCAGCTTTGTACTAGTGTTGTAATCCTAGTTAATGGGCATAAAGCCAGTGGTGGTCACAGCCAAGGTGGTGAGCAATGACATTTTTCAACTGAGAGCATCCACTACACAATTTCTGGCCCCTACTTTGTATTTGAGCACAAAGGAAATTTTTTGTAGATAACCCAACCAACGACCATGCTTGGCAATCAAATGTTTTTGGACTGGATATGCTAAAGGGAATCATGGCCAATATGGAGGATAAATTCTTGATGTATGAGATAATGTCTCCAATGATGGAGGGATTGAACAATAGAATAAAACTCAATGTCATATGTTGAATAACGACACCTTGGAGGGATCAATAGAAATTCCTTGGGAAAATACTATAAAATCGAGGAACACCGCAAACATTTGGCCAAAAGCACACTTCTTAATATGGATGAAAAAACTTTCAAAGCTTAAAACTTGGAGTACTTGCCGAAGGTGGCCCAGATGTTCTATATAGCTCTAACTAAAGATAAGTATTTCATCGAAATAAACAACAACAAATTTTTTGATGAACGGATGGACTTGTGTCGTAGCTCTCAAGAAAGTTTTGGGAGCATCTGTAAGCATAAAAGGCATAACCATCCATTTGAATAATCCATCCCTCATCTTGAAGGATGTCTTCCACTCATCTCCGACGTGAAGTCAAATTTGGTGATATCCACTCTGGTGGTCAACCTTATTAAAAATCTTAGCACCATGCAACACATCCAACATGTCATATAAGTGAGGAATAGGGAAATGATATTTTACCATAATCCTACTGATGGCTCGACTCTCAATGCACATGCAGCAACTCCCATCTTTTTTTAGAGTGAGAAGTGCAAGTACAACACAAGAATTAAAAGCTTTCATGGATGAACCCCCTTGTCAAGTAGACTCTGAACTTGCCATTGGAATTCTTTATGTTCCATTAGGCTCATCCTGTACGTTGGAATGTTAGGGAGGGTTGCGCCTAGTATCAAGTTCACTACATGTTGTATGTCATGCAAAGGGGGAGTGTCTAGGGTAGCTACTCTAAAGTAATATCTAAAAATTCTTCCAAGAGCTCCTGTATTTCGGCTCGTAGTGGCTCTATTATTGGTTGTGAAATGGTTTTTCTTTCAACTAGTACAAATATGACGCCACTCTTGGACTTCCAAGGTAAAACGTTAAATAGTGAGCACCTTATCCTCCACAGTAGGAGAATCAAAATCGTGGATTTTCATGGGTTGTAGAACCACTTTCTTGTTGTCAAAATAAAACGAATAAGTGTTTTTGTAGCCATCATGTTTGATCCTCCGATCGTATAACCATGGGCACCCCAATAAATGGCATGCTTTCATGGAGATAACATCACAACGCAATGTATCTACGTAGTGCTTTCCTAAGGAGAACGTGATCAAGCTTTAGTGTTTTACTGGAATCGATGTTTCATCCACCCAACTGAGTTTGTAAGGGTTAGGATGTTTTTCTATTGGTAATTTGACCTTATGCACTATCTCCTGGGAAATGACGTTCATATCGCTACCATTGTCAATAATGAGATTGAGGGCTTTACCTTGATGTTCTACCCATGTATGGAAAATATTTCCAGGCAACTAATCATCCCCACTAGTTTCTTCCTTCTTCTATCCCGCCAATACTCATCAGATTATACAAACAGGCAAGTTGGTCACTCAAGCGCCTCCTCTAAAACTGCACCTTTAGCGTCATCATCCAAGCCAGAGCTCAAATTTTCTTCTTCCCTCTACAGCTGATTATCACAAGTTACAGCAAACTTCTATTCTCAAGTGACTACAAAATGTCCTTTGTCCGCGCATTTATAACATTCCTTGGGTTTATTCATCCCCTTTTCACGTTCGAATAACCCCTTCTCTATTGGATGAGTTACTTGAGCTAATCCTCATTCCGTTGGTGGAGTGTTGTTAAGTGCCGGTGTAGTCCCCTTAGGCATGGTCATTCCCCAGTGGCCTGTAGATTCTTGGAAAGTTAATTGGCTATATTGTTGTGCTACTTGAAGAGCCAACCGATAGGCTTCTTCAATGCTTACCAAACGAACTATGAGAAGCTCTTTCTTAACGTCATCCCTCAATTCAACCTTATATTAAGCAATAGATTGGCGCTCTGTCTCAAACACACAGCTCTGAATACCAAGTTCGTGGAACTAGTTGGTGTAATCATCTACTCTGGAGTTTCCTTGTCGTAAGAGTAGCAATTCTTCAAATAACATCTCTTCGTAATCAATCAACGGGTATTTTTCTTGTAGTTTTTTTCACATCTCTTCCCTATCGGTGATAAGGGATTGATAGAGGTGATTCAACTATTCTTCCATGCTCTACAACCATAGTCAGGCTTGCCCTTTCAATTTCATCTTCACAAATAGCACTATACAGTCGGCTGTCATGTCAAACCATTCGAATTTGTCTTTTAAGGATGTGATCCAATCCTTAAAGGCCTAAGGTCCAATTTTCCATGAAAATCTAGTACCTCCACTCTAACTTGTTTCGCAACATAATCAAAATGGGACTCCAAAGTTTCTGGTTGAGTTGTGAAGGTTTCCATGCATACAAGGCATCCATCGAGAGCTTTGGAAGAGTGTTAGAGGCAGCATCTGCATTGTACATGGTCCTCACTGTTTGGGTCTCCCTCAAAGGACATCTCGGATTCCCCATTGTCTTGTCCATCCTCTTTTTTATTAGTGCCATAACCTTCAGGTTTGTCAAACTATTAAGTACCTTGCACTAGTAACAACTCATACAAAGAAACTTGAATCAAGAATTCAAAGAATTGTGAACAATGAAATGACTGAAATCCAAGAATCAAAAATGAAATTATGGGAGGAAGCCTTCAAAGGACTTACAACCTCCTATTATTACTCAACTTCTATTAAAACTCTCCAATCTAGAATCATACGAGGCATTTGCTTTTATAAGTCCCTTTCTATGTAAAATGACAACGTATGATACTCAACTAATAAAAACAGGTGCAACACACCATTTCAACCTATATTACACTAACTCACAATGCACCCTATCACTTAAACAATGCGCATCGTTTCACTTGGACACTTAAAACCGTTAAACCCATAAATTCATTCTCTACACTTTACTCCATTTCTCACAGCAGGCTTTACACTTAACAATCTCTCCCCCTTTAAGGTCCTTGACCTCAAAGGCCTGATAAATTCCCCCTCCATTAAAGGACCTTGCCCACAAGGTCTGGGTAAAGCCTCCACAGGTCCCACAACAACTCCCATGAATTATCCTCCGTTGGTGCACCAAGTCACTTCACTAAGACTTCAGTAGCTACATGTTGTCCCACCATCCTCAATCTCCTCTCCAAAATCTGCTCAAGTTCAGCCTGGACTTGACCTTGAGAATCCAAGGGTGGAAAAGTAGGTAGTGGAGTAATGTTTTGGCCAAATTTCTTCTTTAAGCAAGAAACATGAAATACTGAATGTAGCTTTGAGCTATTAGGCAAATCCAACTTATAAGCCACAGAACCAACTTTCTACAACACTTTAAAGGGAACAAAAAACATTGGAGCAAGTTTTAAATTATGCCTCATAGGCACAGACTTTTGTCTATAAAGTTGGAGCCTCAAAAACACCCAATCATCTACTTCAAAAACTCTTTATGTTCTTTTCTTGTCAACAAACAGTTTCATTCTCTGTTGGGACTTCAATAAATTCTCTTTTAGCAGGGTCATAATCTCATCTCTTAACCTCAATTGTTAATCCACTGCAACATTAGCAGTAGTGCCAAAAATGTAAGTTAACAATCTGGAAGATGAAAATCCATAAAGAGTCTCAAAAGGGCATAAACCAAGAAAGGAGTGACAAGTGATATTATAACACCATTCTGCCATAGGAATCCACATAATCCATTACTTAGGTTTGTCACTAGTATAACATCTCAAATAGCCTTCCAAAACCTTATTTAAAGCTTCAATCTGCCCATTGGATTGTGGATGATAAGCAGAGCTAAAGTTAAGGATAGTACCATGTAACTAAAATAGTTCTTTCCAGAAACTGTTTGTGAAAATGGGATCTCAATCAAAAACAATTGATTTGGGAAGTCCATGCATCTTGAAAACTCCATTAAAAAATGTCCCAGCTACTTTAGTGGCTGTATAAAGATGGGCCATAGGGAAGAAATGCTCAAACTTTGTAAGCATGTCCACTACTACAAATATTACTGTGGATCCTTTAGAAAGAGGCAATCCCTCTATAAAATCCATTGAAATATCTTGCCATGGAGAAGAGAGAATAGGCAGTTGCTACAAAATGCCAGTTGGGTGAACTGTCTCATTTTTAGTCTTTTGACATATCTCACATATCTCTAACCAACGTTCTGATATCCTTCCTCATTCCTCCCCAGAAAAATTCCTACTTAGCCCTATGCAGTGTCTTATGATATCCCACATAGCCAGTTTGTGGGTTATGGTGAATGTGCTATAACACCTTAAGTTTGAAATGAGAATTCTGCACCACCACTATATTGCCTTTCCTTAACAACAAACCTTGTTGCAGCATATAATGCTTAGGTCCCTCCAGACCTTGTTGAAACCTCAACAAAATGCCACTAGTATTTGCACATAACTAATAACTCTGCTTCAACTCATCAATCCAATATGAAGTTGGAAATGTAATTAATACCAAGACAGCTAACTCCTCCTCAGATTTTCTTAAAAGTACATCAGCCACTTTATTATCTTTACCCACTTATAATCAATTGTGAAATTATAGCCCATCAACTTCGAAAGTCACTTCTACTGGACCTCATTGCTCTCCCTTTGTTCAAGCAGATACTTCAAAGCTTGTTCATCAATCTTGACCTTGAAGGCTCTACCCAACAAATATGATCTCTATTTAGCAACTACAAAGACTAATGCCAGCAATTCTCTTTCATAAGTGGATAATGAGTGTTTTTCCCTTCAAAACTTTGCTATAAAAAGCTATAGGCTGACCCTTCTGCATAAGTACAACTCCCAACCCCCCACCAGAAGCATCACACTCAATCGTGAAGCTTTCAAAAAAATCTAGCAACCTCAACATAGGAGGTTGAGTTACAGTTGTCTTTAAGTCCAGAAATGCTAGAGTTGATGCCTCGCTCCAAGTAAAAGAACTCTTCTTAAATAACTTAGTCAATGAGGCAACAATCATACCATAGTTCCTTATAAACTTCCTATAATAACTTATAAGACCAAGAAACCCTCTCAAGGCCTTTATAGATTTAGGAATGGGCCACTCCAACATTATAGAAATCTTTGAAGGATCACATTTAACTCTACTGTTAAAAATTAGAGGGCCTAATAATCAATTTCCTCCAACCCAAATTTGCACTTGGACATCTTTGCATACAAAGTATGTTACTTCAACACACCCAATACAATTATAAGATGTTCAACATGTTCGACTAAACTTGAACTGTAAATTAAAATGTCACCAAAGAAGATTAAAACAAATCTTCTCAAGAATGGTTTGAAGATGTCATTCATGAGACCTTGAAAGGTTGCAGGGGCATTAGTGAGCCCAAAGGGCATTTCTAAGAACTCATAGTGGCCCTCATAAGTTCTAAAAGTTGTTTTTTTTTTTTTTTTAATATCTTTATGAGTTCTTAAATCCAACTTTGAATAAAATTTTGCCCCAAATAATTCATCAAGAAGCTCATCAAAGACAGGTATTTGAAAACTTGTCTTTGATAGTTTATTGATTAAGCGCACAATAATCAATGCATATTCTCCAAGTTTCATCTACCTTCTTCACCAATAAGACTGGTGAAGACAAAGGACTTTGGTTAGGCCTCACAACTCCAGATTTCAGTAAGTCTTGGACAATTTTTTCAATTTTAGATTTTTGGTAATGTGGATACTTGTAGGGCCTCACTGAAATAGGTGTTATTCCTTGCTTCAACGGAATATGATGATCAAAAGCCCTCCTTGGTGGTAGACCAACAGGTTCAACAAAAACCTCTTTGAATTCTTCCAAAACTTCAACCAACTCCATAGGTTGCTTCTCAACATTCTAAACTGCTTCCGCTGCCATTAACTGTAGAAATCAACCTTACTTCATTTTCAAAGAAGACTTAAAACAATTCGCTCCAGGATGGACATTTATATTATCAGAATTTAAACCTTGTAAAGACAACTTCACTTGGTCCACACAAAAACTCGTTAACATGCCAGTGAAATTCCAATTAATAGGACCCAGGGTCCTCAACTATTGGACCCCAATCACAACATCACTATCCCCTAATGATAAAATATGGAAAAGTACTTGGAATTTAGCCCATTCAGGAAGTTGTGAGTACTTCTTGAATCTATTAAATTTTCTCTAGACATGTACCAACCCTACCTAACAACTTCATAGCATTATTAATAAAATAACCAGCAATTGCATGGATCGAAATCTCCAACCCTTCTTTTTCTTTCCCTTTGCTTTTTACCAAGGTTGTAACTTCTTCATTGTCCTTTTCTCTCTTAGCATTAATAACAACATCCTCTTGTTCTTGGTCTTCAACTTGTAATAGATAAACAAACTTTTAGATTTTTACAGACATGGGTTGGATTCCACTTCTCTTCACAATGATAGTACATGCCCTTTCTCCTCTTCTCATCCATTTGAGCATATGAGATCTTTCTAATAGGTTGTACAAACCTATTCACTTTACTTCCTTCCACTCCTACTTCCAAATTCTTCTCACCAATCCACTCCTACTTTCCTCCACTCTTCCAGTGTCTTCTATTTGACAAAAGGTACTCTTCTTGAATCTTTGCCAACCGAAAAGCTACATTGAGATTAATAGGATTGAACATTTGAATTGGCAATCAAATTTCATCATTTAATCCACTCAAGAAATAGCTAAACTTGTGCATCTCAGACAACCCTTTAAACCTATTTGATAACCCTTCAAATTGAGACTTATACACTACAATAGATGATCTTTGCTTCAATATTGTTAAGGCCTCCATAGGATCATCATAAGCATTTGGGCCAAATCTCACTTGTAGAGCTCTAATAAAAGAATCTCAACCCATAAACAGTCCACAATCCACAACATCTTGGTACCAGACCAAAGCCTCCCCTTCCATATGATA
Source organism: Carya illinoinensis (assembly GCF_018687715.1). Lineage (NCBI taxonomy): Eukaryota > Viridiplantae > Streptophyta > Magnoliopsida > Fagales > Juglandaceae > Carya > Carya illinoinensis. The sequence continues at coordinate 12,513,807 of NC_056758.1, forward strand.
AAAGGCCATCAACAATCTTTGACTTTTTGACAATTAATGGAAATCAGAATGCTGGGTGGCCTTAAAAATCCACCCAGCAGAGTCAGTCCCGTTGAAATGGGGAAATTCTAACCTTACACCCCTCAGTTGGAAACCTCTATCATCATAATTCATTAATCTTGTATCATTAGAAACATCTACTGGAACTTGTACTTGATGACTTTCAACAAAAGACTTCATCATATTAGCAAGTTCGTCTAATCCTTCAGTTATGCCTAGAATTGACTGAAGATGTTCATCAAGCTACTTCTGAATGCTTTCTTGTTGCTTCTATATATTTTCTTGATGCATCTTCAATGCTGCTCTTGTTCCTTCTGCTATGAGAAGATCGTCCTCTCTAATACCACTGTTAAGTACCTTGCACCAATAACAATTCCCACAAAGAAACTTGAATCAAGAACTCAAAGAATTGTGAATAATGAAATGACTAAAATCCAAGAATCAAGAATGGAATTCTTGGAAGAAGCCTTTGAGGAACTTCAAATCTCCTGATATTACTCAACTTCTATTAAAACTCTCCAATCTAGAATCATATGAGACCTCTACTTTTATAAGCCCCTTTCTATGTAAAACGATAATGTATCATACTCAACTACTACAAACAGGTGCAACGCGCACCGTTTCAACCCATATTACACTAACTCACAACTCAATGTATCACTTAAACAATGAGTACCATTTCACTTAGACAATTAAAACTGTTAAACCCAAGAATTCATTCCTTGCACTTCACTCCATTTTTCACAGCAAGTTTTACACTTAACACAAACACATCATTCCACACAGCATCCATTCACTTGGTGACCCCACTTGGTGGAGTACTTCTAAAAGAAAAGGTCATCACGTTGCTGCTATGATAGACAAGGGGTGTCGTACGGCTTAAAGTATTGTGTACTCATGGGTAGGGCTGGGCAACCAGGCCAGATTTTTTTTCAGCCTGGTCTGGAACCCGGATAACCGGGTTCCGGTTACAGGCATCGGCCCGGAAAACACCCCAGCCGGTACCCAGTTTCTAAAACCCAGGTGCACCCGGGCCAAGTACAGGATTTAAAACCCGGTACCCGGATTTTTTTAAAACCCAAACCCAGTGCCAAAAACGACGCCATTTTGGCACTGGGTTATATGCCCTCTGGCATCTCGATTCCCCCCCCCCCCCCCAATCTGACGTCATCCACTCATCCCGTCGTCGCTGTCATCCTGTCATCGCTTTCATCTGGTCATCCTCAGCAACACTACAAATCAGGTTAGTTTTTGATAAACTCTTCTTCCATTTCGGTTCTTTAGTTTATAGTGTGGTTTTTTTAGTGGGTGTGATTTGTTTGGTGTGGTTTCTGATTTTGAGTGTAATTTGTTTTGGGTTTCTGATTTAGGTGTGATTTGTTTAGGGTTTCTGAATTTGGGTGTGATTTGTACAAATTTTGCTCCTATTTTATTCATGTCTAGTGTATACGTACTGGTTAGATGCTTCAGTATAATTTATTCTAACTGCATTTGTATTGAACTGAGATTCTGTGGAATGTGGAATATTATATGAGGCAGAGCCCCTTGATGCATGCTCTTTAAAGTTTATGCTAAGCTATGGTTTGCTCATTTGTAGAGCAAGTATTCAAATGAAAGGAATACCCAAAAGCAATACAAACAAATATAGTCGACAAAACCTGCAAAGCAGGAGAAACATTGCCAAGCATCTCAGCCCAGTTTCTTTCAACTTGCAAACATTTACCGTGTCCTGCTTCTACTTAATTGGATATTGCATTCTGTATAGTTTGCTGATATACCTCTTTCCTATCGTGCTCCATTTTAACATCCACACATGCACGCATTGTGCATGCCTTTATTGGCCAGACTACATTATCATAAAGCCTGAATTTTTTTATGTGAATAAAACTAACCTCCTTTATTAAAAGGTGATAACAATTTTCTTCGTTTTATCTGAGTGTAATTCTTCTAAAAGCAGGGACTTTGAAATGGTTATAAAGAGCAGTCTGATTTCCAGGGTGAAAGTTCATTATTGGGGCTATGTTCCATTGCAAATTTTCTTCTCATTCAACCAAAAAAAAAATCTTCTCCTCCATATAAAAGTAACGCCTAACCTTCTAGCACCAGCAACAACAATCTTTTGCTTTGGAAAGTCTATCATTGGCTTTCCCTGTGCTCTAACAGCTCCTAAAAGTCCAGCAATTGCAACTCCTGCTGTTCCCTGTAAGGTGAATTGACATTAAAACATGCCAGTAACAGCCAGTTATATTTCCAAATGTTGAAATCAAATAAAAAATTGGCATCAACTATCTAAGATATTTAAATTAGGATTTTTTTTTTAAAAAAAAAAATTACTTTTAATGATTGAAATAATACAATACAATACAATATACCCGGATACCCGGTCCGGTATCCGGTTGCTCAGCCCTACTCATGGGGATGTAATATGTAATAACTTAATAACTTCAGTTCTTGATACCAAAATTGATAGCATAGGCAATGCCCTTAAGGGAAAATAACACAAGCCAACACGGTTGTGGAGTCACACCTCAATGCATCCCATCTCAGGAGCCCAAAATTCAATTTTATTAATTTTCTCTGCCTTTCACGTGCGTTCCAGGCACTTAAATAACATTAGTTTTTAAACAATAATAGTTCCGGGCACTGATGACTAATACGATGCACTACGTTCTGGAATTTCATTCCTTATTAACAACTACAAGAGGTAAGAATATCGAATTTTGGGTCTCATCCCTTACTAATAATTATTTAAAATAAATCTAAGATAAGCAGACTACTACTCTTCGTCACAATCCAGAGAATATTGGATGACTCTTCAATATATAACATGACATGTACCAATAAAGCTAACAAAGCATATACAATTTCACATGAATGCAATCCACTTAAACACAAGTCATTCCTCATGGAAAGAAAACAGGCAGTTTCTCTTCAGTACAACCATAAGCTAACATAGAAAAATGAAGAATTTCTCCCCCCGCTTAGAAATTAGACAAAAAGGAAGGACTCAAAGTACACTAACAAACGACAATGTCTGCATTCGTCTGCTCGTTGATTTTAGGAAGAACTGTTTTTGTTGTCTCCTTTTCCTGCCCAGGATGGTGTTTGACTTTGCAAGAAATTCCATTTGTCTTAGTTCCACTGATCTGACCATCACTTAGGGAACTGTTCAGGGTAGCAAGTTCCTCGTGACAACCAAGGCTATGGCGGGATTTACCTTTGGGAGTGCTCTGTGTAGCAGGCTGCTCATTTTGACTACCAAGGCTGTGGCGGTGTGCTCGGCTGCAAACTCCTCCCTTTTCATCTGTAGAGTTTGTTGCATCACCATAGCTCCTTCTCCGTGTTAGTTTCGGTGATTTAGGCCGTGTCAATGGTAACTGGCATTTAATAAAGAAAGAGGGTAAAGATTTTATATTTCCAAACAAAAGGAGCACGTAAAAAGTCAGTCAGAGTTTGTTTCCAGAAATATTTACAACATGGAAGCACTAAATAGTAAGTATCACGAATTGTATAAGGCAATAGGATTAGAGGATTTCAGCAGCAGGTCTAAATTTTGTTTTTCGGTCAGTAATATATAAAGTAAAACTGTAGAAATATGGAAGTTATCCAGAAAGTACCAAAAGCCCCAAAATTTTTACAAATCACAAAATATAAGTCAGGTCACATCAAAGTATATGGATCACTCTACTAAATCTGGAGAGAAAATCACCTCAAATAGCATATTTAAATCCTAGTCTCTGAACATAAAGCAAAACACATCCTATTCAGTTCAGCAGGTCCCACGATTTCCAGTCTTGGTAATTTACTATTTCGTTAAAAATTGTGCAAATTCAGAAAATTTCTGCTAGTTTTATACACATCGTGGACCTAAAGGTCTTGTGAATAACTGGAGAAAGAGATAAGAAAAAAAAAAGGTACCTTCTTGAGTTCAACCTTCCGTGGAGGGCCTTCATAGTAGAAACTAGGTACCGGTTTTGCCTTGATCACCAGGCCCTTTCTAAGTTGCTTGATGGCTGCTTCTTGCTCTTCCTAGAAATGTTACAATAGATTGTTCGAATAAAGGGGATTATTTCTTGAAAACCTCTTCAAGCGTGTAACAAGAACAAGGAAAGAGCAGAACATTATGCAGCTGTATATGCATGCAAAATGGCATATTAAAAATATAATAGAAAGAAATGTACCTATACGTAAAAAATAACAATAATAATAAACGAAAATAAAAATAAATATAAGAAAAGGAAAAAGAAAGAGATGCACCTTAGTCCTTGCCACATACGCATCTCTCTCTGCCTCCATAGCTTGGTGTTTCACCTCTAACTTTGAGTAAAACTAGGAAAAGGGGAAAGATAACAAAGATAAATGACATATTGGATGTGATATAAATCACTGATTAAAAGCAGATCACACAATGCAATACAGAATTACTAGTTCAATTAAAGTATACCTCCCTTCGTTTCTCTGCACGATCAGCACTTCTAAATGATGGAGCTGTTCCAATAGTTACCCTAGATTTAATTGTTCGCACAGATGCAGCAGTACTATGCATGGCTAAGGATAATGCAATCCAAGACACGTATTAAGTTCAGAATTCAGTCAAATTTAAAATGTTAAAGTCATAAAAGGATACGAAGAAGCGACAGAACAACTATCTTCTTCATCATGATGCTTGCTGATATAAGATTGCAAGGGCTTCCTTAGGGACAGAGGTGAGTTTGGCTGAAAATAAATGCAAAATTTTCCACAATTAGTGCCATCTCTAACTCTACAATTGTAATATGCTAACATTACCAAACAAAATCCAAGATCTTTCAAGTCTCTAGGTGCGAATCCCACTACATAAACAGCTATTTCAACAAGATATACATATTGAGGATGAAATCAGATCCATAAGATAAGTGTTCTGCTGGGTTAAATTCAAATTAAACCAAGCACAAGAGTTTAAAACATGCAAATCAAACCTGACCAAGACCCATAAATTATTTTTCTCCTTTCAGCGCATGTTCAAAAATCAGGTTAGAAACATCAACAATCGAGCTTCTAATTTGAGGGCCAATATAAAACCCATTTAAAACTTTTTGAAGAAAGTATTATAGAGTTCCAGATGTGAAAGAAGAGGGTCAGGGTGAGTAGAAATAAAGATGCATTGAAATGAAAAGGAAAGAACATTTCACCTATTTTTGGATATAAACAATGTTGAATTTAATTTTGCAGGTAGAAGAGAACCAATATTACAGACTACAGATTCAAAGTTAAAACCAAAAATAGCAAACCGTAATTGGTGCTTCTACTAAAACGAACCCCCAATCAAAAAAGAAAAAACTAGAACCAGAAGAAGTAGCAAACTGTAAATCTATATTACAGGCTACCGCATGATGGAAAAGACATAAGCAAATTCTAACGTGTCCATCTTTGAGTTTGCCAGCCACAACCTACCACCAGAAAATTTTTACAATTTAGGCCACATCAACGTATATGACTCTCATTGAACTCACTAAATCAGAATTGGTATCCCATCTCAAAGAAAGGATAGCTGAAAAATAACACTAAGTTAGAATCTTTTTTATTTACCTGTGAATTCTTTGTAGTTTGAGGGAAATGCGCATTGTTGGCTTTCGGTGAATAGGTCACACCATTAACAGGACTTTCAGACCCAACTGTATGTGTGCATACACCACGCCTTTCAGTTGCCAGTGAAAATGGCTGTGGAATAGTGTAGATACGCCCGTTCCCTAGAGCAGCAGATCTTGATGCATGCGGGCTCAACTTCATATTGTCACTGGGTTTAGAAGCCCCAGGTCTCTCAGATTTCCCCTCAGGCACACCGGGATCAAGATTTGTGCTTTTAACACCTAATACTTCTTGGTTCTCATGGTATTGGTCAGCAACTGAGTTTTCTTCGGTACATTCCTTCACCTCATAGTCCTTTGCTTCAACACTATCTTCTGAAGTTTCTGGAGCAAAATGAACTTTATCATGAGAAACTCCATTTGAAGCCACCACCACACCATTTGGCTTCTTTTCCATGTGTAGATCTGTAAGGTCCCTTCCCATTACACTGCATAAAAGGTTATAGCCGAGCATCACGATGGTTCAGGAAAGTGACAATATTACCATCAAGAAAATCACAAACGCTCTTTCTATATGCTAAAGGAGAAAATAGAAGACCCCACAAAATAATAAAGCATTTCAGCTCATCTGTAGTTTCAATTTATGTACAGAGCAATATCTCTCAATTAACGAAATAACAGCTGCCCAACACGTTAGATTTGACAGGACACGCTAATAATTCTAGGAATCTTTCCCTTTCCTCATCAGAACACCCAATAACCACCACTTTATTTAGATTGGTTTTTAAAGGGCTCATCAACTCCTGCAAACTAGATACAAGCATCTAAGAACCCATAAGAACATATGAGACTACAGTTAGAACACGCAAAAGAAAATGAGATCTTATTAAGAAACACATATCAAGCTCAAAGGCAAGAAACTTAAGTTATGAAAAGAAAAAATGCGCTGATATTAATTTGATACTGTAGTCTCTAACAAATATGTAATTAGCATGCCTCCTTACATAGCTGTTAACTCCATACCATGCCGAGAAAACGCAAAAATTCGCAAGCACATGAAGGATCACTTCAATAGACAACTTTGAGCTATGAAATTGCGCGTAAAAGAATACTTAAATTTTAGTTGTGTGTGTGGGTGTATATAAAGAATACTCGTCATTTTTTCCTTTTCCGTTTAGATTTCCCTTTTCTTTTCAATTTGTCTCAACATTGAAAAGAGGAAAGAAAACACAGGTACTCCAAAGTACAATTGACAGGAAGAAACTGCCGTATCATCATCTGGAAGTTCCCAAGGAAATTTCCAAATAAGCAAACAAAATTGCATGTTTCCAATGAGAAAGATTACACGAAAAAGAAATAACATAAAAACATATTCTGCAACCGTAATCTAATTGATAGGTATGAGGCGAAAAAGTAAGTAATTTTACAAAGCATTACAAAAAGTTTTTCATTTCTCAGTTAACAAGAGTGAAAAAAGAGGCAAAATTTCAAACATCAGCGGACTCAAATTTCAAATAAAAAAAATATTTTAAAAAAAAAACCAAAAAAGAAAACATTCATTTCTCATCTAAATATTGCAATCTGAGAAAAAACATTCACCTAGAAAAAATGAAATGAATTGAAAACGTTGAGAAAACAGTAAAAAGCGAAACCCAATAGCTAATATGAATGAGAGAGAGAGAGAGAGAGAGAGAGAGAGAGAGAGAGAGAGAGAGAGAGAGGTCTCCTAGCTCAGCATCAAGCAGCTGAATTGACAGACACCGACTTGAGAAATCAAGAACACCCACATTGCACTTAAAAAAAAAAAACAAATATTTGAAACGCACCTCAAATTAGCAAGAAGTGTGAGAGAGATTTGCTTACACTTTCCGGTCCGATCTGACAAGATCTTCTTCGACAGCCTCTCACTCTCGCGCTCTCTCTCTCTCTCTCCCTCCCTCTCTCTCTCTCTCTCTCTCTCCCTACCTCCTTGTCGTTGGGCTAGAGAAATAAACAAAGACAGGGAAACTGATTTCCTATGATTTTCTCTCTTATAGAGGCTAGAGCTAAGCTTGTTCAAAATTGTTTATATACATAATCAGTTTTTTTTTTTTTTAATTTTTTAACTTTTTTTCATTAAAATGAGATGAAAACCTCACACCGTTAGGTAACTTCCAACTATAATGTTGGTAATTACTAAAGAAGGCCAACGAATTGGCTCGATCTCCGTTAAAAAATAAATGATAAGATTTGTCTTGGTGGAAATAATAACGGGACAGTTTCTCAGTTATTCTCTATTTATTAATGACTTATATTAATTATAAAGATTTTATTTACACTCATTTTATCTTGATTGTTGTAACGAGAGGTTTGTTAGGAAATCATCTTCTTTTCACGTATTTCATTTTCTATTATTTCAATAATATATTTATTTATTTTAAAAATAAATAAATAAAATAGCAAGTTTCCAACATGGAACCCTCTCACGGGGAGGGAGGATGAATTACACTTCTTCTTGTTACTTTGTTACCTCTAGCAAGATGTCCATAACGGGAAGATTTTATTTATGAATGTATACATATGCAGTTCTATGATTCGGGCTGGGCGGTTTGAACGCCGTCTATTGACGGTGCTGTTTTAAAGACTTTTCCCTTTACTCCAAGATGCTACAGCCTACAGCTACCGAGGGTCCAGAAGGTAATTTTATTTTTTTTTTCAAATATATTTTTGAAAACTTTTAAATATTTTCAAAAATCAAAATAAAAATCATAAATTAAATAAAATATATTTCCTAAACCATTAAATTAAAAACAAACAAACAAATCGGTGAGGATACTCGTGGCCCAAACAATATTCTATTCCAAAATATGGAATAGTTTTATCCCGTTCAGACTTTCGATGTCTCTTTGTCGGATATTTTTCAAACAGCTTTGTAACTCATCATTTCAGATACCGTATATTACAATTATTTTATTTTTATTTATTTTATTTTATTTTTATTAAATTAATTAAATTCGTCTTCTCATTATTTCTATATTATATATTTACTAATGAAAAAAATAAAAATAAAAAAAGAAATTATGTGTATTATATGGTATGAAGATAAGAGGTAGAATTTTTCTTTTCCAAATGATTGCCTACTTCTGTCACAGTAATTCTATTTTTAAGTAAGTGTATAAATTATGTTTAGTAAAACATTCATATGACATAACTTGATTTAAAATATAAGTTTTATAATTTAAATTTTACAAATCAAATCTTACTTTTTAAGTAATTTAGATAACATGCTTTACACACCAACTTGAAAATAGCATAACTCTACGATATTGCACCCAATGTATTTGCACTGATATTTTAAAATAGAAAGTACTTCTAATTGCAACTAAGCTAGCTCCTCTATTATTGAGACGGTAAAATTAAATTCTATTTTTTCAATCATTGAGAGTGAAATATAATTTTGTTTGTAATACTCGGTCACATAAAAGGATGGCTACATGATATTAATATGCATTAAAAATATCCTTGATACTATTACTATTGAAAATGAAAAATAAGTCCAAGTGATTTTGCATGTAGCATATCTTTTAGGGTTGTGCATTCAAGATGGGTTTTTTTAATCTTTTTTTCTTTTTTTGTGGTTCCGGTCTAGTATTCAGAAATTCAAGTTCATTCAGATAAGTAAATGCACAAATTTTACCTAGGCGGGTATTCAAATTTTGTACCCGCCTCTATTCAAACGTGAGTATAGTTATGTGCAGGTATCGAGCTGATGCCCAATAACCGTAATTGAGTTTCACATTTTTTTAAAAATTGACTTATAGATAAAGTTTTGTTTTTGCAACTCCTATTCAAAACGATTTTTTAACAAATCCAAGTATCTGGTTACAACCTGAATAATGAGATACCTAGATTTTTATAATCAAGTACTTGCCCTGTTATGCTTGAGTTAATCCGAACAGGTACCCTGATTGTTATATAAACTTAGATACAAATCCGGTACTTATAAGCTATAACCAAGTATATGGATCCTCATCTAGGGTTATACCCTTCATATCTTTCAATAAGCGTGCATGAGAAGTGTTACTTCTACATACAATAAGATGTTATATCAGATAAACTTCTAACATAATTGCATGCGTTTAATAAATGGACCCTTCTACTAGGTGTGCTCGTTAGTGCAATTTGATTTTTATTTTAAACATCTTTAAACATTTAAAAAAAATACAAATTTATTAATAATAATTTTTTTAAACATTTGAAAAAAATTAAAATGCACTAACGGTCAAACTCAGGGACAAGCCCAAGGGCAAACTAGCATTATATCTTTATTTCCAAACTATCTAATAACTATTTTTTTCTAAAATTTATTCTTCTAATAAAACAGGTCTAAACCTTAGTAGAGAATATGATTATTTATGATGATAATTACATATGATGAAACTAATCATTTCACGTACCGAATTTTGGAAGATGCTAAATATAATAATTACTATCATATTAATTTAGGAAACATGCTGATAGAAATTATATCTATATATATGTCAAGTTAAAAGCATAAAATTTGGCAATAGCCAAAGCATAGCTTTAAAAAAAGTGACGGACGTACATGACTTAAAAAGAGAATGTACGAATGTACAGTGGATGAATAAATCGCACCACATAATTTTTTTTATTATTTTTTTTTTTTTCAGTCCTGATGAAAGAGTGTAAATGTGAAATTTATAATTACAATCTTGTACGAACTCATGATGCTTCTGACACAAGAAGTTCAGAATGGCGACCTTGTGCACCACATGCATTCATGCATGCACTCTCCCTGTCAAAAGATAATTCCACTGCCAAGCAGACATGACCATGATAATTAAAGATGATCGTCTTTTTCAAATTGTTAAATAATCATTAATCATCTACAAAGTTTAAATAGCAAAGTAGGGACAAAGTTAATCCTACAGTTTTATTTCCCAAATTTGTCAACCATTCCAGACACTTCAAACTTATAATTCAACATAAATTTACTTAATCATTTAATAATTGTGTTAAGGATGTAAATCTCCTCCACGAGTCGTAATTGGAGAAAGAGTCATTCACAGCCTACGAATACAGTCTAGAGCAATGATATGACATCTATACGTATATCCATAATAGTAAATAGAAAATAAATACATTAAACGTAAATAGAGAGTGAGACATACATATTTACGTAGTTTGACTCAAGACTTATATTTTATGGGTTGTTTGTGATACAAATCTAATATAATGAGAATATTTTATAGTATCTCATGATCTATCATATCTCACCATATAAATGGGGTTAGAGTCCCTTTAATTCAAAGAAGATAAAAAACTGTGTCTCGTTTTTTTTGAGTTTGAAGAAGAAGCTCTCTCGTGAAGTCGCCCAGTCGTACCCATCTTTCAGTCGATCTGATCAATTTTATTGAGATCCTGTCAGTGATAGGTGAAGAGTCAGCTTTATGCCACTTCAAGTTGTCAATCCCCCTTTTGTCTGACTTATATGACCTGCCTATTTTCCTTTGACACTTTGCTTTAATTCGTCTTCTCATTGTTTCTTCTTACTTCCTAATGACCCCCCTCATGGACTGACCTGGAGTATTATACCTAAGCCTGCTATTTTTATCCCTTATATTTATAAACAAAAATGGTGGCCACTAGGTCATATCGATGTTAAGAAAAATATAAATGATTAAGTTTATACCTTTTTAACAACTTAAATTTTTTTAGATAAGTTGTAATTTCACATGATATCAGAGTAAAGATCTTGAATTTGAATCTTTGACTTTGCACCACCCTCATTTAATTGAAGATAAATGATACTTGCAGTAGCTAGTGTGTAAATATTGCACAATCACTTTGAAAAAAAATGAATAAATATGAGACTCACATGAAAAAAATTAATTTATTAATAGTAGAACCTACCATTTTTCAAAATGATTACACGACGCTTACACACTTCACGACTATATGTAACATTACTCAATTATGTAAATTAAATATATTTTTACTATCAATTTACACTTTATGAGATAAGTGAGAATTTTATAATTGATTCATCTAACTCATATCTATATATATATAGGTTTTGTGGTTTTTTTTTTTTTTTTTTATTCAAACTTAGTATTCTACCCTTTGTTGTCCCCATATTACAACACAATGAGTGGCAGTGGCCCTCCCTTTGGTGTAAAGGATTTATTTTTGCTTACCCTCATGTTGGGCTCCCCCGCCTGTTGACAAACTCAATGGCAGTTGAAACTTCAATATTACAGATGGGGCATATATAGGCATTAAGAATTTACGGGCACATGCCTTTTGGTTTCATTAGCAAATCTTATCAAATTCTTTCCAATAATTTCTAAGCTGGGAAAACTTCAACAGCAGTTCAACCCTACCTAGCTCTTTAACAAATGATGACATAAATATTGCTATTTATGGAATAGAGTAATCCTTCGTATAATTTGAGGGTGTGGAACCCTACCTACTCCTTTTAAAAAAGGTGGAGTCAACCATTATAAAATAAGGTTTTTCATACGAGCTCAAGATTCGTTCATTTTTTTTAAAAGAAATGTATGAGATTTGTATATTTTAAGATTATATAATTTTTGTATAATGATATTTACAGTTTTAAAATATGCAAGCATCGTATATTTTTTTAAAAAAATAAAAAATGATTTGTACAAACTCACCTTGAAAAATTAAAAAAAAAAAACTATTATTTTTTAGTGGGATCCATTTTTTTATAAAAGGTTTGTGTAGGGCTTGTCTATTTTGAATTTGTACCTTATATTACTAAATTAACAAAGTAGATAAATATGAGATTCACAAGAAAAAATTATTCTTTTAATAGTAGACCTCACATTTTTTAAAGAAAGTGCTTGAGGTATGCATATCCTAAGATTATATCAAGCATTTTCTTTTTGAAAAATATCATTATAGACTCTATTTGGATGCTAAGAGTATCTTAGATCAAATGTGAATAATATTGTAATAGTTTGTGAATAACAGTATAATAATAGTGAATAATGGTGAATTGTTGGTAAATAATAATGAACTGTTTATAAAAAATAGTAAAGTAGTCTGAGAACAATTTAGTTTCCAAAAAAACCCTTAGGCTATATATGATTTTTTTTTAAAAAAAGTCATATTTTACGGTACTATTTGTCTGTGATTAATTAAAACAATGATAAACATCACATGGTGAGTGGAACTGAAGCTTTTAGAGCGGAAAATGACTAACGTAAGTTATTTTATGCACCCATCATGGAAATACAATGTTGATGTTGTGTTTCATGAACTAAGCAATTCCACAAGGGCCCACTTCAGAGAACCTATAAGATGAACAAAGAGTGGACTCGGCTGAAACTCGTGAGTCCACCGATGCCAAAGTCAGCTGAGAATTCTAGTTTGTGTAAATAAGAGTATCCAATCATTTTTTGTGGCAGAGATTGGGGTATTTATACATGGATTAGACCTTGTCTTCGAGGGAGAGCGTGGGATTCCAAGTTGTATTTGGGTCAAACCTGTCTCTTCCTTAATTAGGTAGTGTCCTACCATATCGTGATTGCGTGGTTTCAGGGGATAGCTGTCTCTGGCTGTCCACGATAAGGGAGGTCATAAATGCGACGTGCCCATGGCTGCCCACGCTTGGGCAAGTTTGACTTCCGGTATGCCACTTACCTTCCTGCCTGATGTGACCCCGTCAGGCTCCAATTATGGTAATGGCCTTGAGAGGCCTGGGCTTGTGATGGGCCTCTCGGCTGATTATGGCCCACAGCCTGGAGACCCCTTTCTTGGGGTAGAGGGGGTTGTCGGGATGGGCCCTAACCTTCTCTTTGTTGCTCCTGATTCAGAATTACTTGGAAGTTTTGAGCTGGGCCGTTGGGCTCCGGGGCCCATCCCCCTCATATGCAATTTCAAAAAGAAATCTAAATAACATATAAGAAATTATGAAAAAAACTACCAAAAAAAAAAAAAAAAACAATTTTGGTTCCTAACACAAAGATCGAGGATGAGTAGAGAAAATCAATCCATGGTAATTTTGTTTGAGTAACCCTCGAGTCGGTTTAGAATGTGTAAGTTCAACGTATTTATTTTAAAAAGTAGCATAATTTATTATTAAAAAATATTTTTTTCATGTAAATTAATAAATTATAAATTCACCCACTTTTTTTAAAAGAAGTGTACAAAATTTACACACCCTAAAATTACAGATATCATATCTCATTTTATGTAAAAGAAAAAAAGGATAATTTTCAATGACATAATTAATAAATGGTTGCGAGCATGTTATCATATAATTATGTTGGTGGAGTATGACTTTTCATTCTCTGACCGTACATAGCTAATGTTTACGCCTAAACAAACCCAAATTGTTTTCCTGTTTACTTTTAAACATTAACAAACACATTGGAAACAGTTGCCCAATGTTGCAGTGCATGCATATCTGTCATTATCTTGGCCATTATTTATGTACATTTTGTTTGGTAAGAGAATTGAGGATATATAACGTATCAGGTTCTTTTTTCCTTCTTTTTTTTTAGTACGTTTGGAGGGTATGGCATTTTGGAAGGGTGGTTAAACAATTCAGTCGAGATAGGTGCGCAAGTTGATTGTTGACTGACTTTTACATTTTATTATTTTTTCTTTTTTCAAACTGAGTTATCCTATTTGTAAACCAGTATGGAGAACGTACCATCAATACCGTTGAAGTAGACAATTTTGATATCCAAGTTTCAAATGTTTAAAATTTACTTATAGATCAAATCATAGTATATTAGCAGGGTAGAAAGTATGTCCTCCACACCAGCTTGCAAATGAAACCTATACATATATATGTATGTATATCTAAAACACTATTAACTATTTTTTTTAATTATCATTTTATCAACATCTTGGTTGACGGCAGCACTTAGTGAGGCAGTGGCCTTCATTAGGCGACATTGAGGGCGGCAATATGATGAAGCCTTTTCCGTAGGATAGAGAGAGAAAGAGAGCAGAGAGAGACCAAACAACACAGAAAAAGCTGGGCGGTGGAAGTTTTTGAACTTTCATAAACTCACTGATGCGGTGGAAGAAACAAAAGAGGAAACTGTAAAGATACAAGATATATATAATCATGAATTGTGTAATTGTTATGTAATTATTTTAAAAAAATAAATAAAGTATAAAATTCACATAAAAAATTAATTTTTAATATTGAATTTTACTTTTTTCAAAATGATTATATAGTATTTATATATTTATAATTGTACTTAGAATTACTCACTATTTTTATTATAAGAAGATTTAAAGAATTCTTGATTAGCCATCTGATCAATAGAATCAAAGTGTACGCTTAGGTTCCAAGTCCACTTTTGCATATGCTTTACAGGTATAAAGAAGATTCAAAGCGGACAGCCTTTTGAGCCTATATTTGTAAGGTTTCCGAGTTGGCGGCAGTTGGTGGGAAAATTTTTCAAATACACTCTTCCCACCTTCCAAGACCCAGCCCGGAAGCCCTTTATAAGTCAAAAGATTCTACCCTTTTCTTTAGAAATATTTTCCCTCCGGCTGAAAGTTTTATTTTGATTTGGCCTCTCTTCTAACGGAGTAACGCCCTTCCAAACAGAAATTACAGAGGGTATAATTGGCATCTAAATTCAGATATTGGGAAATGCATGGAATTGGCTTGAGCCCCAATTTTAAATGGCTATTAGCCTATTACTATATGGGATTTGCATCACTTCTCCCATAGTTATTATAACAGCCCGCTAGAAATTCAATTGTGAAATTTTTATTAACTTTAGGAACCTCGTGAAGACCTCATAAGTTTTCACGAATCTATTAATCGTATAGGTTTTTGTCTAACTACATAGTTAGTGTTATTATTTACTATGGTATCAGAAGTGTGTTTTTGATTATTGGAGATAGTTAGAAGTGTCAAAATGTATTATGGTTTGTACCATTAGACTCGGGGGTTATTTAAGGTCTTATGGCGCAATAACATTTTTTCATATTTTCGGACAAATTGCCTGTTCAAAACTGTAGATATTATTGGATAAAAATATCTTAAGCTAATTTTGTGGATATTATTAGATAAAAATATTTTAAACTAATTTCGTGAATATTATTGGGTAAAAATATTTTGAATTGATTTTTGTAGATATTATTAGGTAAGAGAGTCCTACACTCCACTCTCACTCCGAGTAAGAGAGTCCTATACTTAACTCTCACTTCAGGTAAGAGAGTCCTACACTTAACTCTCACTCTAGCCTCATCTCTTCCATATCTCATCCATAAGTATCTCCAGCCATCTCTCCCCACGAAATTATTTTCATTTATACTTTCTGTTGCCCAGATGACTAACACAAGAGGGGGGTGAATTGAGTTGTATTAAAAAATTAACAATTATAAATCAAATATATAATATAAAATATAAACAAAATATGAAATAACAATAAATATAAAGAGTAAGGGTAAGAGAGAAGCAAACTCAGTATGTTAACGAGGTTCGGCCCCACTGCCTACGTCCTCGCCTCAAGCTACCCCTTGAGGATTCCCAAATTCACTATTCAACCTCCTTCAGGTGGAGATAGAAACCTATTACACCTTTGAACAACACCGCTACAAAGGATCCGTGTAGAACACCCTCTACACTTGCAATCACCTTACACGTGATGATTCAACTATTCCCCGTGTAAAATAATTTCTACACGCACAAGGGTTATACACACCCTTTTTCTGATACAAAAGCTGATAGTGGGTAGGTTATCAGAAAACACTCCTCAATGAGTGAAATAAGAACAATACAGCGCAAACTATATCTCTCAAAATGAACAAGGATTAAGGCTCAATACTTAGAGAAGAGAGAATGAAAGTTTTGAATGAATGTTGTATGCTCTTGGTGTTGTGAATATGAAGCTCTCAAATGATCTATTTATAGGCATATGAGACTTCATATTCAAATTTAAAAAGATTCACATGTCAAAGACAATATCATTCACTTTTTCAAAAAATTCAAATAAAAGGTATTTATTTTTCAATTGTCAAAGACAACATCATTCACTTTTTCAAAAAAATCAAACCTAATCTTTTACTTTTGGCATATAACAAAATGAGCATACTTTCCTTTTCAAAAAATTCAAACCTAATCTTTTATTTTTTGCATATGACAAAAGAAGCACACTTTACTTTTCAAAATTTTCAAACAAAATCATCTACCTTTTGTATAAGTCTAAAAAAGCATCAATCACTTTTAAAAATATTCAAATAAAACATGCACATGTGAAAGATGACAATCAATCATCTTTAATATTTTCAAAATTCAACCCTTTAATCAAGGCATGCACATGCAAAAGATGACAATCAATCATCTTTCAAAATTTTCAAATTTAATTTTCAAAAATATTCATGCACATGTGGAAAATGTATTTTAATGCTTTATGATAAAATATTAATTTTGAGCATTAATCCTAATTTCAAATTTTAAGAGATTTACAACATTACTCAATGACTTTAATGTGAACTTGTTTCCTTCTTGCTCATGCTTGGTTTTTTGATGTGCTTGATTCTATTGTGTGAACAACTTGAGTTTGAAACTCCTTTATTCTTTGAATTCATTTGTTATCATCAAAATCCATGTGTAGATTTATAATCACATGAAACTTGAAATCTTGGGTTCAACAATCTCCCCCTTTTTGATGATGACAAATACTTGATAGAACTTAAAACCTGTATTAATACTTAAGCTCCCCCTGAAAATATGCTTTAGTTTTTCAAGTAAAAGTATAAATATAATTCCAAGCATATATAACAAGTTTAGCAATTTAAACAATGTTAATGTTCTAGTCTAAAACTTCTCCCCCTTTTGGTATCATTAAAAAGGATCAGCAGCAAGTAAATAGACCTGAAGAAAACGGTGCGTTAGTAGACACTGTAGATAGTTAAAATAAATAAATAAATTTCATCCGTCCGTGACCCGACAAGTGCGGCTGGAGATTTGAAAAAATTGCTTGATGTTGTTGACAAACGGGATTGAAGGCTCCGAATTTCTAAAAATGTCATTTTCACCGATCAGGAAAAAAATACATTGCTCTTTGACTTGGATGATAGCTTGTCTTATTATTTATGCTATCTCTATAAAATCAGTCCTTAAATTCATTCAATCCGCATCAAGTTTTCTTCTCATCTCTATAACTCATCTGCATTCCTTCAACATTCTCGTTTTAAGCCTTCTATTTTTTTCTCAATGGCTCATTCTTCTAACATTTCTCTAAATCCATCCATGAGGCATTCTGCATCTCAACCTCCTGTCCTTTCTGCAGCTGCCATTGGTGCCATGTTGCAGCAGGAAAATAATAATCTGACTAATAAGTCAGATTCTGATGCTATTTATGACTTGGTGAGTCTTGGGACTCGCTACTCTTCCTCTATTGTTGCTTTTTCTCAGCGGCTACAAGCCAAAAATCATGAAGTTGAAAAGCTCAAAGAACAAATTGTTGTACTTCAACGAATTGTTCAAGAGTCTCACACAAGGGAAGGAATTATTTGGCAGAAGAATAAACAGTTGAAATCTTTATTAAATTCTTCATTCCGCTTGCCGGTTTCCATGGATAAGAATGACATAATATTGTATGAAGAGAATGAGCGTCTCAAACATGAGGCTAAGAATCTCAAGTTTATGTAAAAGTATTTAAAAAATCTATCTCTATTTTTATTGATTCTAGTCTATCTTTTAAGAGATATTCATAGCATGCATCATACATATTTCTCTTCTGATCATACATAATCTATCTTCTGGTAAAGGCTTTGTGAAAATATCTGCTAACTGATCGTGTGTGTTTGTGAATTCTAGTACTATATCGCCTTTCTGCATATGATCTCGAAGAAAATGATATCTTATTTCAATATGCTTGTTCTAGAATGTTGTATTGGGTTCTTTGAAAGATTTATAGCACTTGTATTATCACATTTCATTGGAATGTGATTATACATGAGTTTAAAATCTTCAAGTTGTTGCTTCATGTAGAGAACTTGAGCACAACAACTACCCGCAGCAACATATTCTGCTTCAGCAGTAGATAGTGCAACAGAATTTTATTTTTTACTAAACCAGGAAACTAGTGCATGACCTAAGAAATGGCATGCTCCGCTAGTGCTTTTTCAATCTATTTTACAGCTAGCATAATCTGCATCTGTGTAGCTAATTAGATCGAAAGATGTGTGCTTAGGGTACCATAACTCTAGGTTAATTGTACCACTAAGATATCTAAGAATGCGCTTAACTGCAATTAAATGTGATTCTTTTGGAGATGATTGAAAGCGTGCACATAAGCACACACTAAACATAATATCTGGTCTACTGGCTGTTAAATATAATAAGCTACCAATCATACCTTGATATATCTTCGAGTCAACTGGCTTACCGGATTCATCTTTATCAAGTTTAGTTGATGGGCTCATTGGTGTTCCAATTTCCTTAGCATTTTCCATCCCAAACTTCTTCAGTAATTCCTTAATATATTTTGATTGATTGATGAATGTCTTACTTTTTGCTTGCTTAATTTGCAATCCGAGAAAGAATGTAAGTTCTCCCATCATGCTCATCTCAAATTCTTCCTGCATAGTCTTAGCAAAAACTTGACACATATTTTCATTAGTAGCACCGAATATTATATCATCAACATAAATCTGAATCAAAAGAATATCATCATTTTCATATTTAATGAAAAGAGTTGTGTCGAATTTTCCTCTTGAAAAACCTTTTTCAATCAAGAAACCAATAAGTCTTTCGTACCAAGCTCTAGGAGCTTGTTTAAGTCCATATGGTGCTTTTGTGAGTTCGAAAACATGATTTGGGGAAATATGATTTTCAAAACCTGGAGGTTGCTCAATATATACCTCTTCATTTATAAAACCATTTAAGAAAACACTTTTAACATCCATTTGAAAAAGTTTGAAATCTTTATAACAAGCATATGCAAGTAGCATTCGAATAGCTTCTAATCTTGTGACAGGTGCATATGTCTCATCATAATCGATTCATTCTTCTTGATTAAAACATTGGGCTACAAGTCGAGCCTTATTTCTAGTAATGACTCTGGACTCATCTTTCTTGTTTCTAAAAACCCATTTTGTTCCAATAATAGTATGATTCTTGGGTCTAGGAACAAGTGTCCAAACATCATTTCTTTCAAATTGATTCAACTCTTCTTGCATAGCTAGAATCCAAGATTCATCAAGAAGTACATCATCAATATTTTTTGGTTCAATTTGAGATAGAAAAGCAGTATGATTGCAAATATTTCTAAGAAATGATCGAGTACTTACACCTTGTGAAGGTTCTCCCAAAATTTGTTCCACTAGATGATCTTTCACAAATTTCCACTATTTGGTTGCATCTTGTATTAAATTTTGATGATCTTTCCTGATGGCTCCATGTTGAACTTCTTCTATTGTTTTCTCTTTGTTGAGATTGAGACTTTCCGTATTATTTATACCTCATGTTTCTTCATCAATAGATTTCTTGGAGAGTGAAGAATTAGATTCATCAAATACTACATGCATAGATTCTTGTACAGTCAAAGTCTTTTTATTGAATACTCTATAAGCTTTACTATTAGTAGAATACCTGAGAAAGATACCTTCATCAGATTTTGCATCAAATTTGCCTAAATTATCCCTGTCATTCAAAATAAAACATTTGCATCCAAATACATGAAAGTAACCAATGTTGGGCTTTTTCTCATTCCAAAGCTCATAGGGGGTTTTATCTAACTTAGACCTTAGCATAACTCTATTTATAACATAACATGCAGTACTTACTGCTTCGGCCCAAAAATAACTAGGCAAGTTGTTCTCATTGAGCATTGTTCTTGTCATCTCTTGAAGAGATCTATTTTTCCTCTCTACTACCCCATTTTGTTGAGGAGTTCGAGGAGCAGAAAAATTATGCACAAAACCGTTTTCATCACAAAATGTTTCAATATTTTTATTAACAAACTCTTTTCCCCTATCACTTCGGATACTTGAAATAGTATAGCCCTTTTCATTTTGAATTCTCTTGTATAACTTGGTAAAGGCATACGTGTCTCATCTTTATGAGCAAGAAAGATAACCCAAGTATATCTAGAGAAATCATCAACAATAACAAATGCATAATATTTTCCTCCTAGACTTGCAACTCTATTTGGTCCAAAAAGATCCATGTGTATCAGTTGCAATGGTCTAATAGTGGAAATATGTTTCTTAGTTTTAAAAGAAGTTTTTGTTTGTTTACCAAATTGACATGCATCACAAATTTTGTCTTTAAGAAAATATGTTTTTGGTAAACCTCTTACAAGATCATTTTTTAAAAGTTTGGAAATAAGTTCCATGTTGGCATGACCTAGTCTTCTATGCCATAACCAACTAGTTTCATTTTGAGCTGAAAAACAAATTGCATCTTGTGGGGTAATTTCTTCAAAATCGATTGTATAAACATTGTTACTTCTAAGAGCAATAAAACAAATATTACAATCATGATCATTCAAAATAATGCATTTATCCATTTTGAAAGTAACTGTAAATCCTTTATCACATAATTGACTTATGCTCAAAAGATTATGTTTTAGACCTTCAACAAGTAGAACATCTTCAATTATGAGAAAAGATTCATTACCAATTTTACCTATTCCCACGATCTTTCCTTTCGAGTTGTCTCCAAATGTCACGTGTCATTCTTCTTTAGATCTAAGATCAAAGAACTTAGTCTTGTCTCCCGTCATATGTCTTGAACATCCACTATCTAAAAACCATTTGTTTTTGCTTGTGGAAGACTTTATGCATACCTATAAAAACAATTAAAATGATTTTTCTTGGTACCCAAGTTCTTTGGGTCCTTTATTTATTAGTATTAGAAAAAACAAGATTTTTAGATACCCATATGGCCCTAATAGTCATTGTATGATTTCTTCTAATAGGACAAGTATGATAATTATGACCATTTCTATTACAAAAATTGCAAATAGCATGTGACATATATGAAAAACTTGAATGATTATAATAATATCCTTTTTTGACAAAATTATTTTTATGAAAAGAATTTTGAATATTAGTCTTTGATGTAGAATGATTATCAAAAAAATTTTTATAAGGTTTGTATTTTTGTTTTGGCATATATCTCAAACCTGCCTTGTCAAAAACACATCTTTGACTACCAAGAAGTTTTTCAAAATTTTTTTTTCCATTCGTAAAGGTTTCAACAATATTTTCTAAATCGGTTTTCTTCTTAATCAATTCAAGATTTTCATCTTTCAAAATGATACTTTCTTTTCTTAAAATTTCAATTTCATTTGTTAAAGAAAAATTTTTCTTTTTCAAAGCAGTATATTTAATACCCAATTTTTCAAATTCCTCATAAATCTCTTCTACAACATTTTGCAATTCTTCATATGAAAGATTTTCAATATTATCAAGATTTGTTACCTCAATGTCATCTTTAGCCATAAGACAAAGATTTGCTGATTCTTCATTGCTTGCTTCACTATCTGAGCTACTTGAATCATCATCCCATGTAGCTTTCATTGCTTTCTTGCCCTTGTTTCGATCTTTCTTTAGCAGAGGACAATCTGGCTTGATATGACCAGATTTATTGCATTTATAACAAATTAAAGTGTCATTTTTACCTGAATCTTTCTTGGAAAACTTTTTGAAAGATTTTCTCGGAGGAGTTCTATTTTTCTTCAAGAACATCTGAATTCTTCTTGTTATCATCGCAACTTCTTCATCTTTATCGTCATTTTCCTTATCTTCATCACTTTCACTTTTATGAGGAACAGCTTTAAGTGCTAAGCTCTTCTTTGGCTTTCTTTCTTCTTCTCCTCTTTTTAATGTGTACTCATGGGTGATAAGTGATCCGATGAGTTCATTGACTTCGAGCTTATTGAGGTCTCTAGCTTCAAGAATCGTTGTAACTTTTGATTCCCAACGTTTTGGTAAAGAGTTGAGAATTTTTTTTACTATCTCCACCTTGGAATAAACTTTGCCAAGAGCTGTCAAACTGTTTATGATGTTAGTAAAACGAGTGTGCATACTAGAAATAGATTCATCATCATTCATCTTAAAAATTTCATATTCATGAGTAAAAATATAAATTTTTGATTCCTTGACTTGCGAAGTTCCTTCATAAGTAACTTCCAAGTTATCCCAAATTTCTTTTGCCGTAGCGCAATTCATTATTCTATTAAACTCATTTCCATTAAGAGCATTATATAATAAATTCATAGCAGTTAAATTTAAAGTATAAAGTCTATCGTCTTCACGATCAAACTCTTCTTCTTCCTTTTTGACCTTTACTCCATCAACTACTTTTGTTGGAATATAAGGTCCATTTACAATACATTTCCAGATTTCTCTACCTTGAGTTTGAAGAAATATTCTCATTCTAACTTTCTAGAATGAGTAATTATCTCCACAAAAGAGTGGAGGCCGACTGCTAGATTGATCTTCACCAAATGAAGCTGCAATGTTAGTCATAAGATCTTAACTCAAAAGATAGTTAATCTTATAATAGAGCTCTTAGCTCTGATACCCATTGTTGCCCAAATGACTAACACAAGAGGGGGGTGAATTGAGTTGTATTAAAAAAATAACAATTATAAATCAAATATATAATATAAAATATAAACAAAATATGAAATAACAATAAATATAAAAAGTAAGGGTAAGAGAGAAGCAACCTCAGTATGTTAACGAGGTTCGGCTCCACTGCCTACGTCCTCGCCTTAAGCTACCCCTTGAGGATTCCCAAATTCACTATTCAACCTCTTTCAGGTGGAGATAGAAACCTATTATACCTTTGAACAACACCGCTACAAAGGATCCGTGTAGAACACCCTCTACACTTGCAATCACCTTACACGTGGTGATTCAACTATTCCCCGTGTAGAATAATTTCTACACGCACAAGGGTTATACACATCCTTTTTCTGATACAAAAGCTGATAGTGGGTAGGTTATCAGAAAACACTCCTCAATGAGTGAAATAAGAACAATACAGCGCAAACTATATCTCTCAAAATGAATAAGGATTAAGGCTCAATGCTTAGAGAAGAGAGAATGAAAGTTTTGAATGAATGTTGTATGCTCTTGGTGTTGTGAATGTGAAGCTCTCAAATGATCTATTTATAGGCATATGAGATTTCATATTCAAATTTAAAAAGATTCACATGTCAAAGACAACATCATTCACTTTTTCAAAAAATTCAAATAAAAGTTTCTTCTTTTTTGAATTGTCAAAGACAACATCATTTACTTTTTCAAAAAAATCAAACCTAATCTTTTACTTTTGGCATATGACAAAATGAGCATACTTTCCTTTTCAAAAAATTCAAACCTAATCTTTTATTTTTTGCATATGACAAAAGGAGCACACTTTACTTTTCAAATTTTTCAAACAAAATCATCTATCTTTTGTATAAGTCTAAAAAAGCATCAATCACTTTTGAAAATATTCAAATAAAACATGCACATGTGAAAGATGACAATCAATCATCTTTAATATTTTCAAAATTCAACCATTTAATCAAGGCATGCACATGCAAAAGATGACAATCAATCATCTTTCAAAATTTTCAAAAATATTCATGCACATGTGGAAAATGTATTTTAATGCTTTATGATAAAATATTAATTTTGAGCATTAATCCTAATTTCAAATTTTAATAGATTTAGAACATTACTCTATGACTTTAATGTGAACTTGTTTCCTTCTTGCTCATGCTTGGTTCTTTGATGTGCTTGATTCTATTGTGTGATTAACTTGAACTTGAAACTCCTTTATTCTTTGAATTCATTTGTTATCATCAAAATCTATGTGTAGATTTATAATCACATGAAACTTGAAACCTTGGGTTCAACACTTTCCATTAAAAGAATATCAAACACTCTCTCTTGGACAGCTTTTAGGTGTTCTTTTGCATGTGCATTTCGAAGATTTTGTAAGTGTTTTATCATAAAGCCTTCTTCATATAAGTTGTTCCTTTTTTAGTCTAGTTTTCGTGAATATCTTATTTGTCCCATTTGAAGATCCTTTGGTCAGTCAAATATTATGTAAACTATAGAAAGGTCATTCTGGAAGATAAACTGGAGAATATGTTATAGTTTGGAGTTTTTGACCAAGCTAATGGATAGATATTGGTTCGAAATTTTTATGGAGTATTGTTAATATGTATATATGACTATTGGTTGAGGATGTTTGCATGATTAAAGGTTTTGATGAAATAGTTTCTTAGATTTAGAAACTTAGAAACTGGAAGAGGAAAAACAGTTTCTGTTTTGAGAAAGTTTAACTCTTTGGTGGTCTAAACCTATTCCAATGACTTTGACAATTTTATTGGAGGATCCTAAGCATCTTATATACATGTTATATTATTATTTTGAAAATATTTGATATTAGTTTCAAAGATATGAAATTTTATGCAAAGAGATATTCAGATAAGCCAAAGTGTGGATGTTCTTGGCTAAATTTATGTTTTGGTTAATTTTTAACCATGTGATCTTGAATTAGAAGCTTATATATGTTTTAGGATATCTTTTTAAACCATATAATGGTTTGGTTTGAAGATCACATATTTATAAGTCATAGATCAAAAGGTTGATCAAAACAAGTTGGAAACAAAAATCAATAGAAATAGCATATGGAAATTTCGGTCCTATGGAGTTTTAATAGTTGTGATTAGTTTTAAATTTTTCTAAATTGATATTTGAATTAAGGATAAAATTTACATCATGCATGTAAATTTTAGTGATTTTTGGAGTTAGTATGCAAAATCCTTAAGTTATGGGTAAAACGGTCATTTTCTTACATGTAGAGAGTAAAATAGAAATTTTACTCTTTAAGTTAGTATTTTCTATATTTTAATTTATTAGTGATTTAGTGCTAAGTTTTAGAATCACTAATTACAGTTCCTCATGATCGCGTTTAAAGTTTTATAAGAAACGCGGAGATCGAGGTAAGTTAGCTTTTAACTTACTAGTAGTCTACTGTGTATGTGTGCTAAGTAAAGGAACTACAGTGTATGTATGTGTGTTATCATATATGTCATGCCATGCCAAGTTATCACGTAATTGTCTATTATACAGAATTTATTCTGTCATCAATTTTTATCTGTTACATAATATATTCTGTCATGGATTACTGTACCTTACAAATACATCATACTAAGTATACCATCTATTACATGTATGTCAAG
Organism: Carya illinoinensis; assembly: GCF_018687715.1. Taxonomy (NCBI): domain Eukaryota; kingdom Viridiplantae; phylum Streptophyta; class Magnoliopsida; order Fagales; family Juglandaceae; genus Carya; species Carya illinoinensis. The sequence continues at coordinate 12,539,614 of NC_056758.1, forward strand.
TCATGTAATATTTATTGTTGCAAGTATGTCATGTTAAATATGTTGTCTATTATATGTTATGCCATGTTACAAAATGTTTCTATCTCAAGTTGGTCATGTATTTCAAGTTATGTTCAAGTCACGTTATGTTACGTCAGGGTTTCAGTCATTTTATATTCCAGTCACGTTTCATCTTGATTACTTATGTATGGGGTCATAGCAATTGTGACGCATACACTACGTGAGGCACAACAATTGTGACACGTAGAATACATGGGGCCACAACAACTGTGGAGTATGTATTTAAGCAGTTAAAGTATAAGTTTCCGTAGAATACATGGGGCCACAACAACTGTGGAGCATGTATTTACACGTAGAATACATGCAACAACTGTGGAGTATGTATTTTTCATGTTAAGTCAAGTTTGTGTAGAATACATGAGGCCACAACAACTGTGGAGTATGTATTTACACGTAGAATACATGGGGTCACAACAACTGTGGAGTATGTATTTTTCATGTTAAGTCAAGTTTGTGTAAAATACATGGGTCCACAACAACTGTGGAGTATGTATTTACACGTAGAATATATGGAACCACAACAACTGTGGAGTATGTATTTTTCATGTTAAGTCAAGTTTCAGATCAAGTTCATGTCAAGTCAAGTTCAGTTCATGTTTCAATTTAAGTTATGTCAATTATGCTATGTTGTACGCCAAGTTATGCTTTAATTACTTATGAATTTGATTATGCATTTATACTTTTACTGTCATCCATGCATCATTAGCTTGTGTGGAAGTTTTTTATTAACTTACTGAGATTTGTAATTAAATCTCATTTTGGTAGTCCCAACTACCATTCCCCCCGAATGGTAGATCTTGTTACAGGACCTGAAGGAGAATCAGGAGCTGATCAACTAGACACAGTTGACTAAGCGACGGTGCGACGTCAATGTTAATATAGTAGTTAACACAAATTACTACTTGTACAATGGAGTTGCATCTCTAGTACTTTTTGGATCATAACCATTTTGGACTAGTGTTGTGATCTGTTCAATGGGTCTTTATATATGAAGTATGTTTTAAGCATTTGGGATATTTTCAATTTGGTGCATAGTATTGCTAAAGAAAAAAATTATCCGCTGCGAATATTGCATAATGTTAGATGCATGTTAGGAATATTGCATCTTATATGTCATGAACGGGGGCAGGTAATCTTGTGTTGCATGTCTCGACGCTTCAAATGTCCGTCCGATCCCAAACGGAATTTGGGGGCGTCATAGTTATATATATATGAGTTTTGTTATATGCAGTTACTTTTACATATTTTTTACGTATTTCACTAATGTGATTGGTCAAAATAGTTATTTTATATTAAAAAAAGTGATACAACTAATTATATTAATAAAGTACGTAAAAATACATAAAAGTGATTACATATAAAATTTATATATATATATAAGCTGGTAGGAATCAAGAATCTTTTGTTGAAAGGCCAAGGGTGTAAAAACAAGAGCATATAGATTTATGTAGTTTAATTTTATATGAGTATTCGTACATTGCTATACATCTATTCAAAAATTTCAAGTAAAAAAATCATTATCGGACTCATTTGAAATTGATCAAATTAATTAAAAAAAAAAACCCAACAATGTTCAACAAATCCATCTAATGCACACGTGATCAAGATAAAAAATTAAGATAACAAAAACTAAATTTCTTTGTTGAATATTAAGATTTAGGCAGTTTGGTTTTACAACTATCTCAATTTCAGTATTCAGACACTATTCAAATATAAAAAAATTTTAATTTTAAATTTTTAACTTTTTCATCTAATAATAACTTAATTATTATAATTTTTTCAAACTTTTAAACAAAACAAAAAAAATAATTAAACTTTTTCAAATCTAAAAAAAAAATATTATGAAATTATTTTAAATTTATAATATTTTTATTCAATTTTTTCTCTCATTTTCTAAAATCTCATAAAATATCTTAATTTAAATTATTTCACTACTATTTACAAACTATTTTGTACTTTTCATATATTTTTCATCTCATTTAAGTAACCAAAAGAGACCTAAATGTTATAAAACCTATATAATATAAATTGGAATAGACATGGTGGCCACTAAAGATTTGTTACCTTACTCTATTTAGTAACTTAATGGTGGTATGGATGTAATTATAAGAACTAGTCAAAATAAGCTAGTGGAAAACTTTGAAAGAAAAATTGTAAAACAAATTAGAGAATTGGCCTTGTAAAATGTATCTACTTGCATTGTTTTCTTAAAAATGTATCTACTTGCATGGGAACTAGGGGCGAAAAGATAAACTGGTGAATCAGATTTGGTATGATTCAGTTTGGTATTGGTTTTATTTTATTTTTTTTTAAATTGCTCGAAATTAGTTCAGTTTTGATTTTTCTTTTAATAATACCAAATTGGACCCGTTCATATATATATATATATATTTTTAATTTTTATATTATATAAAATATTTTTTATATTATATGTAATTTTATATTATATGCTAAATTGCTAATTAATATAACATTAAATTTTAAAATTCTTTTATTCATGTATAATAATAATCTAATAACATAAAATTAATATAACACTTAATATAACATAAAATTAATCTTCTAAATTTTAATGTAAATTTAATATAATATTATCATTAAAAGTTTTATTTTTATAATATAAAATTAATATAACATAAAATTCTAATCTTAAACATGAACATTTGAATCATATGTTATTAATATAACTATATATATATATATATTAAGAATAAATAAATTTTATAGCATAATAAATTATAATATAGATTCTTTTTGATAAATACATTTCTATATATTTGATCATATACACTTACAAAAAAAAGTGTATGTAACCAACATGATATCACTAACATATATAATCAAATAGTAATATATCACTATATGATACTATTATATTTATAGATACTAAAACTAATACTAATACTATTAGTAATCCACTATATATAAATAACTATATAAATCATTATAGTATTAGTAGTTATACTAATACTATATCACTATATAATCCACTATATATCACTATAGAATAGTTATTTTAACAATATTATACTAAAATTGAAAAACTGGACCGCAACCAATAAAATTGAAAGTACCGGTTTAGGAGTATAACCGGTATGGTTATGAGTGTTACCTATACTTTACGGGGTGGGGTGCCCCCCGCATGGGCAGTAGGGGAATGCGGGAGGGATTTAACAATAAAAAAAATACAAATAACAAAAATAAAATAAAATTACAATAAGAAAAATAACATACTACTAAGTTGCAACCAACTAAAGAACTACAAAGTAATAACTTAATAATCATAACTAAGCTATTACAATAATACAAATTAAGAGAAAATAATTATAAAATTACAAACATATAAGAGACATTGTATCAACATTACAAATAAGTGAATCACTAAATACAACTAAATGAGTTTTTTGAAATTTAGGGTTGGTGGTCATAGGTGGAAAAGACATGTAATTAGTGTTACCTATTGCGGGTGAAATTGTGAGATCATAAAATCAGAAATATTAACAATTTAATAGAAAAGTAAATTAGAATTATAAACAATAAATTAAAATTAAAATTACAAACATATATTATAAATGAAAAAATTGTAAACTAAAATTTGACTAACCAATATGAGATGGAGATGAAGATAAGAATAGGTCATTTGGTCCTTAGGCTTGGAATTAGGATTGAGCATATGACAATAAAATTATAAAAACTAAAAAAATACAAGAAAAATAATTAAATACCAAAAATTATATAAATACAAAAATTAATTAAGGGGCAATACAAATTGTACAAATCTATGACAAATGGCAATGGTGTGTCCAATAACACGAAGTTATACTGCAGTGAAGGTAGATGTTTCGTGAATTGTTATAACAATTAAAGTTAAAATTACTACTGATGAGATGAATATAAATGAATCAAAATAATAAAATGAAATCAACAATTACTAGATCTAGATTGATCACCATCCTTCTCCTCGTTGGTCTCCTTAAAGTTAAGAACATCCAAAACATAAATTTTCATCCCGTTGATCTAATTCTGCGTGCAAATTAATCAATGAACATCCGGAACATTAATTTAGGGTTTTAATTCGAAATTCTAAAGTTACAAAATCACACAAAAAATTACACAAACATCAAAACACATATACAAATCGAATCTTCACAACACATAATTCACAAAAACACAATTCTATCCTCCAACTCCTTAATTTAATTTGGATCTTCCTCCGATCTCCATAAAAATTAAAAAAAAAAAAAGTGCATTGATTATATTAACTTACCTTCAGTGACAGAGTAGATGACTAGAGAGTAGGGGTGAGTTCGGTCCGGTCCGGTCCGGTCCGGAGAGGTTTTGTGGACCGGACCGGACCTATTCGGTCCAGGGTTTTCCCACCCTGGACCGGACCGAACTCCATCAGGACCGGTCTGGTCCGGTCCTATTCGGTCCGGTCGGTCCATTCGGTCCAAGGTTGACTTTTTTTTTTTTTTTATCTAATGACATTTTTTTTAATATTTATGTAATTATATTGTAATATATTTAAAATATATACATATAGTATTATATATATATTAGTAATATGCTAATACTATTAGTCTATTAGTAATAATACTATAACTAATAAATATATGTAATAATAACTATACTATAACTAATAACTATATGTAATAATAGTAATAGTAATAACTATATATTTATATAATATGCTAATATTTAATGACATTTTTTTTAATATTTATGTAATTATATTGTAATATATTTAATATATATACATATAGTATACTATTATATATATTAGTAATATGCTAATACTATTATATAAATAATATATATAAATAATATTTATTTATTTTTATTTCTATTCGGTCCGGTCCGGTCCGGTCCGGGGTGAAAAACTCCCGGACCGGGACCGGACCGAATCTTTTCGGTCCTTTAAAAATGGGACCGGACCGGACCGGACCCAATTCGGTTGGGTCCGGTCCGGTCCAAACAGTGCCGGTCCGGTCGGTTTTGCCGGTCCGGACCGGCCGATGCTCACCCCTACTAGAGAGAGAGAGGTTTCACTTTTCAGAGGACCATTCATAAAATGACGCTGTTTTGTCGTATACTAAACAACGTCGTTTTATGATTGGGTTTTTCTTTATATATAAATACATATATATTTATAATAATTTATATATAATTTTTTATGACTGAATTATGTTATATTGTATATAAAAATATATTGCAAATATAAAAAAATGTATGGATCTTAAAAATTTATTAGTAGAAAAGAAATATTTGAAAAGAATAAAAAAAAGATTACTTAAATTATATAAAGAAAAAATAGATAAGTTAATGTATAATATATTGTAAAAATCTATATGTAGAATATAAAAAGTGAGGTTTTGTGATGTATTTTAAAAGATAAGACAAAAGAAATATTTGTAAATGCTCCAACATTCCTCGTATATATATATATATATATATCTATCTATATATACACCCTAGGTGCCATATCGGTTATTTAAATTGTAAAATCAGTATATACTAGTTCGATTTTAATATGTTTAAAATCAAATCAAATCGAATCAATTACATCACTATTAGAAATAGATGAAAAAGAATTAAAAAAAAGTTGTAAAAAAGACCAAGAAATATTCTTGACTGATGAGAGACGAAAATACTTTCCTTGAGAATTTAAAAAATTTTAATGATAAAAAAATAAGTGCGAGTAGGTCGGGACAAATAATCTTATTTTGTGGCACCTTAAAAATAATTATTAGAATATGTGTCCATGGTACGAACAGTGTAAATATTAAAAATAATGGTGACTCACACCGTCAAACTTGAAAGATCAAATACAAATAGCCTGATAAATCTATTTATTATTATTTTTTATTATCATTGTTTCAATATTTTTTAATATAATATTAAATAATAGAACTATAAATAAAAAATAAAAAATCATTCTTAATTAATTAATACTATATCATAAAATATTTAAAAAAATAATGATAAAAATACATTACTACACATCGTTAACCTTGGGCCAATATCAGTGTCGCATTCTGCCATCGTCACGGGGAGATATCAATTTGAAAGGACTGTGTCCATTATATAATTAAGGGCGCCGTTGGAAGCTCCTGCCGGAGATTTTTGTTAGTGCATTTCAAGTATTTTTATTTTTTTATTTTTTTACATGTATTTTTTAATATTTTAAAAAATTCATAATATTATTAAAAATACTTCCTTAATTAAAAAATTAAAAAAACCAAAAAAAAAAAAAAAAGAAAAGAAAAAAAAATCCCAATAGAGCCCCTCCGTCTATTGTGCCTTGCATTAAGAAAAAGTGGATCTCATATGGGACAATGACATGTTAGGACCACATTCCCACCAAAGTGAACAAAAATAGAAAGGGAAATATCTGAATATGTTTTATTTTTATTATTATTCCGATTCTTTTGTCTAAATGAGAAATTTATACAACTCACCGACATTTTGACATTCTCAGCTCGTCTTCTTTCAAAATGAATGCTTTCTATTGTGATTATTTTGAAGTCTTCCCAATAATTATTATTAAAATAAGAAAAATGATAACTGCAAAACTGAGTATATGAGTTTTTAAATTTTTATAATTATGAGATTCTAGTTTTATATTTTTCTTAAATTGATATATAATACTCAAGAAACTCACAATTAAAAACCCATCAACCTCCCTAACTCAAAAAAAAAGAAAAGCCCTCCCTAACTCCCTTTAAAAAACTAACACAAATTCATACCAGTTTTTGATTGATTGACACGTGTCATTAATATTTACAACAGCCAATTAAAAGTTGACAAGTGGTATAATAGTGTCGCCACATATTAGTCCTCTTGTTTATTTTTTAATTAGAGGAGTTCTATTATATATAATCATTTTTATATATTTTTTATGCACATTATTAAAGTGATTGGTTAAAATAGTTATTTTATATTAAAAAAAATAACGTAGTTAATCACATTAATAAAATATATAAAAAATATATAAAAATAATTACACATTATCATTATAATTTTTTGTTTATTTTTTTCTTTTAAACTTGGAATGAATTAAATAATGCAATACGTTGGAGTGGAACAACATTGTCAAGCAATATGTGGGAGCACGAATGGACGTCCCTACATACTACATGAAGAAAGTGGAGGCAAGTGCGGTACAGGCTGATTTCAATTGCAGGGATCTTAGAAAAATATATTAAAAATATTTATTGACTTTCGGTCACGTTTTTAGTGGCCTGTCCATAGTCAAACCACTTTTTAAAAGCATAACTAACAACAAAAACATAATTCCAAGGATTTCATTCAACCTTTGACACGGTTTCCTTCTACAAACTTAAGCATGAAGTTTTCTTGGTACGTCTAATTTCTAAATAATTTTTTTAATATTATTAATAATAAGTAAAAAGATAAAATAAAGTTTTATAATCTATTTTGTAATATGAAATAATAGTGAGTACCATGTGACAGTGTGATAATAGCGGGTCTAGTGGTCAATCTGAACGGTAAACTCAGATGGTTAAATAGCAACATTCTTTTATTTTTTTAATTCTAAATTCTATAATTTTAACAAACCTAAAATACAAAATGAGACATGGCATCCCTTATACTTGGGACCACTATTTGGAGTTATTTGCATTAAAAAATATTCTTTGGGCACAATTAAAACTAACTCAAAACCTTTGAAGTTGGGAGGATCTTAGTTTGTGTATTTAATTCTTTATACACTTCGACCCAAGCTGCCTTTCTTAAAGGTGATTGAGTAGAGAGCACCAAAATCCAACGAATTGAATGAAGCACCCAGGCTTACTGGGATAATAGTAATAGCATTTTGAAGAAACCCACTTAACATGGGAGGTTGAAATTTACTCAAAAAGAATAATAAAAAATTTTATGTACTATCGCTTTTATGTATTTTTTGCCCACTTTTTTAATGTGATTGATTGTGTTATTTTTTTAATATAAAATATTTATTTTGGTCAATCATATCAATAAAGTATACAAAAAGTATACAAAAGTGACTATATGTAGTAGATCTTATAATTAAAAATCTTGTTATTTAATTGGTTATAAGCAACATTAATTTCATCAAATCACTAGTTAATCAACATTAAAGTTGAACATGATGGGCCATGTTTGCTAGCTTTCTCAAATCTTAATCACCGAAATCTGACCATAAAAAGAGCCAAAATTGTCTTCAATTTTGCTTTTATGAAGGCCAAGAAGAGCGGTGCAAGATGTTGAACTAAGGATTATTCAAGATTTTAATATAGGTGGTTCATCTAACGTAGAAAGAGACTGCAAAGGTACTTCCCATGCCAACCAAGAAGCTTCCTCAAATGCTGTCCCAATCATAAAAACCGCATAATATATATAAAAGTACTTATTTTTCTTTCAAGAAAATGACAAGTTAGATATATCTCAATGTCACTATAATTGAGATATGCCATCCCTTGACTTGGCTATATATGTATATATATATACTCTATGTATAATTACATTTATATATTTTATTGATGTGATTAGTTACGTCATTATTTTTAATATAAAATAAATATTGAGTTTTGTCACATCATTAAAATGTATAAAAATATGTAAAAATAATTGTATGTAACAGATCGAATTGATATATATATATATAAAAGAGTCTCATCTTCTTTATTTTTACTTAAAAATATATTGAAAATATTCATTTAATATAAAAATATGAGATATTTTGAACGTACCATATATAATATCCCGATTCCCTGGCCTATTTTAGTATTTTACACCACTGATAATGAGTGCTACTAAATCAACAATCATAAATAACATGAAATTTTGTTCTTAATAATAATAATAATTTATGTGACCATTGCTTGGCCATCCGTACCTTATCCAGCTCTTCCTAGATAGATAAAAGTTGATTTGATTTCATTTTGTCCTAACTTACAACAAATAATAATTTTATTGGTCTTTCTTATAAATATCCTATGAAATTTGGACTGTAACGCGTCTTGATAATATAAATATATAAATATATATATATTTTTATTCAAATCCAGTTTTGAGAATGATTAAAATCTTATTTGACAGGTCCTTTTTATTTTGGTATAATAATTTTTTTTAAAAAAAATATTTATAATTTTAAGATGTATTTTTAAATTTAAAAATTATTTTTTAGAAAATAATTATTTAGTATTATCATTTTAAAAAAATAGAAAGAGGGAAAAAAAATGCTGCGCCAATCAATTAGATCTACCCCAGAGAATATGGATCTAGAACTTGTTTCTTTGACTTGAAATATCCTTTTTAATCATGGCCAGTCCATAAATGCTGGGGTTTGGAAGAACTTTTGGAGCTTCTGCTTTATTTATGGTAATCACATTTATAACACTTTTTCTTTGTACGTAATAGATGCATGTTTTGGCTTTTACATAGGTTGATTAATTAAACTTCAACATTAAGTATGGCTATCAAGCTTTTTCGGATGAACAAAATCATTACTACATGTTCTAATGTTCAAGCATCTAATAATTTGAAAGCTTTTAATCCCCCTTAATGTTCTTAATCTCAATTTCCTTGATCTAATGTTCAATTGGTCGATCGAAAATGTAGGGTCTCGATTAGGTATTTGAAAAAAATCTTAATTAGCTAAGCTCAATCATGAGAACATATATGTTTTGTTTGGATAGTTATATCAGCTCATCTCATTTCATCTCATCTTTTTTTTTTAATTAAATATCATTAAAATATAAACACTTTTCAATTTCAAATTTTTAATTTTTTCATTTCAACATCCAAACGAGGCCTTGTCCCATTAATTTAAGGTTGAATATTTTCTTTAATTAATTCCGATCTTACTCACTCAACATGTTTAATATTGCAGGTGGAATAAAAGACTGAAAAAATCATCCAAAGTATGTTTCGCACCAAGGAAGCAAGGTTCTGAGCGAATAATCTTTGTTGGATCCCAAGGTTATTGGATTTGGACCACTTCCACTAGGCCCGAAATGTCTCAATGCAATTTTAGTGTTTATGATTGAGACTTCACATAGACCTTGGCGTGGAAACTGGAAACTCCTCCACATTCAGTGTTGTTTTGCTGATCGACCAATATCTTTTCTTTCCTACATACTCAAAGTTTGAAGTTATGGTCTCCTTCTTTCCCTTTTCTCCTCATTCTTTGTTTTTTTTTTTTTAACATAAGTAGAAATTCATTCATAAACAAAGCAAATACATAGTCATCAGAAACATCATTACAAACAAATAGGATTAATCACGACTTTTCTGCAGCATATACAACCACCCAACTTGAAAGAAAGGTAGGAGATTGCTGCCACCATTGGAGAGTGTCTTTCATAACTCTAGGGTGACGTGCCAAGAGATGTGCACCTTTATTGCATTGTCGATTAACACGAAGAACATCTGAGGTTTTGAAATAAGATAACAAAGATCGAACGCTATAGCTAGAAAATAGCTCCCGATAAGGAGAGTTTCCATGACCAAGTTTTGAGAAGCCTCTTTATACACAAATTGGAGGAAGGCTTAAATGATCTAAGGCCCGTAGCTGAACGTATAAGCCCACAATTGAATTAAAATTATTGGGCTAGAGTACACTTGAGAAGATGTAAATGTGTATATGGGGGCCTCAAAGTTTAAGATTTTAGGACTGATCGCATGTGAATTACAGGATTAATTGGGTCAATACTACTTGACCTTAACAGGTATCGGTTAACTCGAATTTAATATGTCGAGTCCCAGTAGAGTCACGGGTGTTGTGCATTGGTTGCGCACGGACACAACCAGTTTTGTGCGGTTTTCAACTTTTCATGCAACGGTCTATGTCCCTGCACAAAATCGTTAGTGTTTAATATTTTAGACTCGATTGTAGTAGGTTGATTCGGTTTGATTTCGTCCATTTATTTAGTTTTGTATTGACTTGTATATAGAGTTCCATTTATATATTTTGATTACAAAAATCCAATTAGTTAAGCTTTAAGTAGTTAAAAGTTTGAGAACGGCTACAAGTACAAAGAGATCCCATAACTGTTACACTATTTTTCCCACGAAATGTAGTTGTAACGCCCAATTTAATCTGATAAGTGGTATTATTCATGGACTCAAGCACCAAGAAACAAGCAATTGAGCAAGCAATTAACTAGTATTCTCTCGTTCTCTCTAGAAGAAAAGGAGGTGAAGTGGAGTCCATTGAGATTCTAACAGAATTAGAGGTGGTAGGGAGTGGGGGCAGCAGAATGGGTATCTTTCCGTTGTCTGCTAGTGATTGCATAAGGTGGTCTTTCGTTGGTGAGAGTGGATTTTCGGCGGGGGGTAAGAGATTTTGGTGGTGAGAGTGGAGTTTGGGGGTGAGTGTGGGTTTCTGACAGTGGTGAGATGGACGAGATTGAGGATTGATGGGAGAAGTTGAATTTGACGGATGAGGAAGCTTTGAACATTGCTTGTGGTGATGCGGACTCAGAGGAACTGAACTACAAAGAAGATGTGTGTCTGGTAGGGAAAGTCTGGGTGGAGAAAAAATTAGAAAGGGTGTGATTGAAACGATGATGGCTAAGATTTGGAGGATTAATAGAAGAGCAAAATTTCACCACCACAAGATTTGGATGATGGCTAAAATTCCACGTGGGTTTGAATATTTTTGTGGTAGAATTTGCCAATCAGTCTGATAAGTAGAGAATAATGGAGGGGAGACCATGGCTATTTGATAATCACCTGTTCATAGTATTGACCTTTGATGGTTTTACACCACCACACGAAATGCTATTCAACATTGAAAGATTTTGGGTTCAACTACATAAATTGCCTCTAAAATGCATGAACAAGAAGGAGGAGTTCGTACGTGGAACGATTGGCAGAGTAGTGGAGGTCGATATAGAGGATGACGGGAATGGATAGAGACTCTTTCTTAGAGTTTTAATTGACATTGATCTATAAACCATTGGCAAGAGGGAGGACTATTAATCTAAATGGGAAGGCTTATTGGATCCCTGTAAGGCATGAGAAACTTCCCCACTTATGTTTTAGCTGTGGTTGTATTGCGCATGATGATTCGAGTTGTAAGGGTGATAAGGAAGGAGAGCATCAGTTTGGTGTTTGGTTGAGAGTAGGGGGTAGATCAAAATATAGAGAAGGGTTGAGGAGCTCGGAGAGGGTAGTCAAAAAATATACGTAGGGGGGAAGTAGTGGGGATGGTAGAGAAAAAAACAAATAAGGATAGGCAAGGAAAAGAAAGGGAAGAGGTCATGGGGGAAGACATAGAAGTGGTTCATGCTACTCAGGAATGTGAGCTTTTGAGAAGGGTGTGTAGTGAGAAAAGATGGGGGGAGGAAGGGAGCAAGGAGGAGAGCAGTCCAAAAGAGAGAAAAGGGCATGTAGTTTTTGAAGAAGTGAGGGAAGCAAGGGAACAATGATGGGCCCCAAGGTGGACCAAGTCTTAAGGATCAATTACAAGATTAAGAGCCACGAAGATTAAGGGAGCAATGCAAGAATTGGTGCAATCCAATTGGGATGAAACTAGCAAGAGCCCAACACACATGATGGGCTTGAAAGAATGAGAACCAGTTTTGATCCACTTAATCCAAGCTATGGAAGACACGACTTGAGCCGATTGTTATTAAAGACCATGTACTTATTTATTTCATTGAAATGACTTATTTTATTAGTCAAAGGAATTATTCTAGAATAATTGGGCTTGGGAGATGTCTAGCCCATATGTCTTATTTCTAATGAATTAGGGTTTTTGGGAAGGCCTTGTATTTTGGCCAAGGGCATATTTGGAAAGTTATTAATTTATGTGAACTAGGGTTTTAGAAGTTACTGTAGCGCGGCACTGTTCACGCTACAGTACCCGCGGCACTATTCCTTTAGGGTTTTGGGAATTGTTTATTTAAGGCACTTGTAGCCTCATTTGAGAGGTAAGACATTATTTTATTTCGAATTTTAATTGTGAGTGAGTTTTCTCCTCTTGTTCTTAATTGAACTCTTGAACTTATCAAAGGTAAATCACAACCTTTGTGGCGTTCCTCCTCGTAATTTGGGTTCTTGAGACGGGATTTCAACGGGTCTAGATTTTGATATAATCTAGGTTCTTGAAACGAGTTCTCAACGGGTCTAAATTCTCCATCCATAGACTTGAGTTTGGCGTTCTTGGGTTTGTTTTTCCAATATTGTTGTTGGGTCTCAAAGCGAGTCGATTGGGGTTCACATCAAACAAGTAGTACAGACTATGCAACATTTAGAAAAGGCAAAGGGGGTGGTTGAAAGTAGTTGGTTGAATGAAAATAATAAAAGGGGGAAGGCAAATGGGGTCTGGAAAAGAGGAGCTAGGGAGCAAGGTAAGAAATGTGAGTTATTGATCTATCACCTTCAAAGAGATTGCTAAGATCTGGGGTTGACAAAGAGGATGAGAGAGTTGGTAAAAAAGTTAAAAGGGTGGAAGGAAGTGGAGTTGAGACAATGAAGGGAAGCTCAATTGATTTGGTGGTGACTGTGAAGCAGCCCCACCTATTGTCATGAAAATCTTGAGTTGGAATTGTCGAGGGCTTGGGAACCGTCGGACAGTTCAAGTCCTTTGCCAATTGATAGAGGAGAAGAGGCCCAATGTAGTGTTCTTTATGGAGACTAAGTTGAGGAAAACTAAAGGTGAAAAAATTAGAAGAAGACTGAAGTTTGAAGGCTGTTTGGTAATTGAACCAATAGGTTTGAAGGGTGGGTTGATGTTGTTATGGAATCTTTCTATTGAAGTTAAGGTGGTGAATTATTCTAAATGGCATTAGTGCTTGGACAAAAGAAGGGGAAGGAGCTACTACATGGCTGTTAATGGCTTTTGTGGACAACCAGATACAAATTTGAGGGAAGAGACATAGAGACTTTTAAGCTCTTTAAAATCACACGGTGATAAGGGGTGGTGTGTGGTAGGTGACTTAAATGAATTATTGGTGCATGATGAGAAGAAAGGAGGGAAGCAAAAAACAGAAAGACAGCTGGCTCGATTTAGAGAAGCTTTGGAGTTGGGGGGTTTGTTTGATTTGGTGTGGAGAGGGGATAAATACACTTGGAGTAATAAGCACGAGGATGAGTCTTTTACAAAAGAAAGACTTGATAAGGCTGTAGCCAATTTAAAATGGAAGGAGCATTAGGCAGAAGGGTGGGTAGAAGTGTTGGTTGCAAGACGTTCAGATTATAGACCTATCCTTCTATGCATGAATAAGAAACTAGAGAAAATTTGGAGACAAAAAAGATTGTTTAGGTGTGAAGCTTGCAGGTCCTTAGAAGAGAACTGTGAAGAAACTGTTAAAAGAGTATGGCAAAAGGGATCACTAGATGGGGAACCTCCTATGGGATTAATTCATAAGTCGAAAAAAATAGAAGGAGCACTATTGAGTTGGAGTAGACAAATGGCTTTAGATTAGAAGAGAGCCTTATAGTCAAGACTGAAATGTTAAGGGAGTTACAAGGAAATAAAGGTAGTCACAACATTGCAGCCATCAAAGAGTTACAAAGGGAGATTGGGGTTATGTTGGAGAAGGAGGACTTGAGGTGGAAGCAAAGAGCCAAGGTGAACTGGTATCAATTGGGGGACAAAAACACTAAACTTTTCCATAGCTGTGCTAATCAGAGAAGAAAGCATAATAGAATTCAAATGATAGTTGATGACCATCACATAAGACAAATGTGCCCATAAGGCTTGGAAGGGGATTCAAGTGATAAGTTGTTTACTTCCTCAGACCCTGGCAGTGGAGATATTGATGCTTGTTTAAGGCACCTGACACCATGTGTTACAAGAAGGATGAATGATTATTTGTTAAAAGCCTATACTAGAGAGGAAGTTGAAGAAGCAGTGAGATACATGGCTCCCCTCAAATCCTTGAGACCTAATGGGCTTTGGTGCTTGCTTCTATAAGAAGTATTGGCATATAATTGGTGAGGAAGTCAGTAACTCTGTGTTGGCTTGGTTGAATGGTAATTCCTTAATTTGTCTTGCAAATTTCACTTATATTTCACTTATCCCCAAGATAACAGAATCCAAAATGGCTAGTGATTTCAGACCCATTAGTCTGTGTAATGACAAAATTATGGCTAAAGTGATGGCTAACAGATTGAAAAGTGTGTTAAATGAAATTATTTCCCCTAACCAAAGTGTCTTTATACCTGGGAGGTTAATTACTGATAATATTATGATAGTCTATAAGGTTTTGTACACTATGAAAGTGAGAGAGTGGGGAGTATGGCCATAAAGCTTGACATGCCAAAAGCTTATGATAGGATTGAATGATCCTATCTGCAAGCAATTATGGAAAAAATGGGTTTATGTTATGAGTGGATAGAGCTAACTATGAAGTGTGTATCAACTGTTTCTTATTCAGTTCTTGTTAATGACAAACCAAGTGGGTGAATAAAGCCCTCGAGAGGTTTGAGGCAATGAGATCTTTTGTCTCCCTATTTGTTTATTTTATGTGCTGAGGGGCTTAGTTCCTAGCTAAACAACTCAGATTTAAGAGGAGAAATAAGGGGGGTGATAGTTGCCAGAGGTGGGACTCGAGTAAACTACTTACTCTTTACAGATGACTGCATTTTGTTTGGTAGAGCTAAGATAGAGGAATGGAAAAGAATCCAAGGTTTACTTGGACAATATGAAAGAGCTTCATGCCAATTTTTGAACAAAGATAAAACAACTGTGTTTTTCAGCTCCAATGCAAAAGAGGATGATAAGAGGAGGAAAATGTAGGGAGGTGGAGCTGTGATGACAGTAAGCTATGAGAAATATTTGGAATTACCTACAGTTATAGGGAATTCAAAATACAATGCTTTTAGGAGCATAAAGGAGAGTGTGTAGAAAAAGATCAACAACTGGAAAAATTCTTTTTTGTCAGTTGCAGGGAAAGAAGTTTTAATCAAAGCAGTCATTCAAGCAGTGCCCACGTACACAATGAGTGAGTTTCAACTTCCAAAGTAGTTGTGCAAGGAGCTTAATGTCATGCTTGCCAAGTTTTGGTCGGATAATCATAAAAAAAGGGAGTGGTGTTCATTGGTGTTGCTGGAGAGGATGGGGAAACAAAAAGGGAAAGTGGGGTTGGGTTATAGGGATATTGAAAACTTTAACATGGCTCTTTTGGCTAAGCAGGGATGGAGGTTACTACAAAAGAAGACCAGTATGGCTGCAAAGATTCTAAAAGAGAAGTACTTCAAAGACAAGTCATTATTAAAAGCAAAATTGGGTCACAGACATTATTTTTAAAATTGTACCGTACCGGCTGGTATGGCCGGTATATTCCATACCGGCCACTGGACCGGTACAGAAATTTTCATATTTTGTACCGGTTCAAATATCGGCCGTATCGGCCGATATTTCGGCCTGTACCGGCCTATGTACCGGCTCGTACCGGCCGGTATTTCGGTCTTGATTTTTTTTTTCATTTTTTCAAACTACAAATTCAGTTTTTTACCCCTAATTTAGACTAAACTATTTATAATTTATATAGATATATGTATTTATGTATAATTTATTTATATATAAATTATTATTTTGAAATATAATTAATATATATATTTATATATATAATTTATTTATATATCGACAATCCCGAAACGGTACACGAAACGGTACCGGTACCGAAATATTTCGTTCCAGTGCCTTGACCGGTACGGTATTCAAAACATTGGTCACAGACCCTCTTATATGTGGAGGTGTGTGGAATGCAGTGAATCTTCTAACGGAGGAACTAAGATGGAAGATTAGGAATGGGGAAAAAATCAAAATATGGGGAGATAAATGGCTTGCAACACCATCATCATTCTCAATATACTCTCCAATTTCTGTCTTACTTGAAGAACCAAGAGTGTGTGAGTTGATGCAAAGTAGAGGGAGTGGAATGAACCCTTGATTTGAAGTATCTTCAGTGAAGTGGAAGCTGATTAGATTTGTAGCATACCTTTAAGCTGCATGGAGGTGGAAGAAAGATCCGAGGACCATAAAAAAAAGGTTTGTTTTTTGTGAGGAGTGAATACTATCTGGAACTTGACAGGAAGCAGGCCAATTGAGGAGAACATTCGAGGCATCAAGAGAGGAATAAAAGATGTGAAAGGATATGGAAGTTGAATGTTCCAGAGAAAGTAAAACTTTTTCTTTGGAAAGCTATCAATGAGTTTCTAGCCACCAGAAAAATTTTTTTTATGAAAAAAATAATAGATAATCCTCTTTGCCCCATTTGTAAAAGGGATGAGGAAATTGATTTGTGATGTGTGGTCCGAATCCTTGAGTATCTTGCAGAAGATGAAGACTGTAGAAACTAATATGCTGGCTTTATGGGAAAACTCATGAACAAACTAAATGAATCAAAATTAGAGGAGGTAGTTGCTATGATGAGGGGCTTATGGTTGAGAAGAAATGAGAGCATATTTGAAGACAAGTTCAAAACTTCAAGCCAAGTTATAAGAATTGCCAAGCACGATTTGATAGAGTATCAACTAGCTCAACAGACAACTAAGGCAAGTGTTAGAAGGACTGAGGGGAGCTGTAGTAGAGAGTTGAAGTGGGAAAAACCAAGATCAGGATTTGTAAAAGTTAACTGGGATGCAGCTATTGATAAGAAGGCAAGGAAGGTGGGCATAGGGGTTATAATTCGAGATGAAAATGGGGAATTGCTAGTTGCTGTGGAAGGGCAGAAGTACAATGTCGATCAACCTGCTGTTGCTGAGGGTTATGCATTGGGGAAGGCTCTGGATGTGTGCAAAGAACTAAGACTAGACAAGGTGCTGTTTAAGGGAGATGCTCAAGTGGTAGTAAATGCTGTTCACAATTCTGCTGAAGACTTATCATTTTATGGTAGTTTAATAGAAGGCATGAAGTAGTTATTGAAGTATAGGACAGATTGGTTGGTATAGTTTACTCATAGAACAAACAATGAGGCAGCCCATACATTAGCAAAAGAAAGTTTATTTTTACAGTCACAATTGATTTGGATAGAAGATATACTCGAGTGCATTCGAAGAATTGTAGAAAGATCTTTGTAATGACTAATACATAGTTATCAATGAAGATGATTTTATTTAAAAAAAAAGAAAAGAAAAAGAAACAAGCAATTAATGCTGTCAATAATAATGATCTAACTTTCTATTTTTTGTCTAAAAAGGTACTTTTTATGAATAAAACTTGTCTGCAATGCCGTCATTTTTTATAAAGTTGAAAGTTTAATAGCAATCTTCGTTTTTTTCATAGATGAGAAGAGTTAAGATAAAAGTTGAAAAGTAAATAAAATATTATTAAAATATATATTTTTAATATTAATTTTATTTTAGAATTTGAAAAAGTTGAATTGTTTATTTTATTTTGTGTGAAAATTTAAGAAAATTGTAATAATTAGATGAGATGAGAATGATTGTGAAAACAAACGGGCTCTAATATGTAAATACTTTTATGCCTTTTTCAACAAATTGCTACCATTAGTAATTGCTAGCATAGATAATAATTTTTTTACCGCAATTGCTAGGGGTTTGTTGCTTAAAAACCAATGCTTTTTAATTTTTTTTTCCACAATTGTTTACGCTATAACTCATTGATTTTGGTGAAAGATAATTTGACAGGTGCACTCAATTAGGTGTGGGCAGCGCCCCCTGCTATCCTGCCCCGTCCACTCGGCCCCCTCATGGAATATCCCAAGCGGGGGCAAGGGGCGGGCATGGCCCAACCCCGCCCTGCTTTTCACCCGCCCCGCCCCTCCCCTCCCCACTCAATATTTATATTTTACAAATTGTATATATATAAATATATATTACAATTTGTGAGATTTGTTCACAAGAGTGTGAGACTTGTTTACAAGATTATACAAGGCATGAGCACCCAAGGCCAACCTTATATAGAACTCCAAGGCCATACAAGAGTCTTACTTGAGCAATGTGGGACTTATTGACTCTTGTGAACAAGTCTAACAAATTTAAAAATTAATAACATAATTTTTATGTTATCAAAGGTATCAATTTTTAAGTCCAATAGGGTATTAGTGTTCTTGAATTGGGCGGGGGAGGGGCAGATGGGATGTTCGCCCTGACCCCGCCTCTTGGGGGTAGGGTAAAGGGTGGAAATACCACCCCCTGCATATGCGGGTGCGGGGAAGGGGTGCCCCTGCCCCCGCATATGTGGGTAGCACCCATACACTCAATCCAACAATACATTCATTTAAAGGTGTTCTGAACAATTTTACACCAACAAAACATATATCATCCACTCTAGACTTAATTTGTCAAATTTAGTAGTTCATTTGTATTTACCAATCTCATTAAGGTGTTATGTGAAAATACGTACAGCATATTCTTTAGTCCTTAAGCATGACAATAAGTGCAATACAAATGATAGCTGCCTAGGATGGGCTCCAAATAGCCACATAAGAATATCGAAATTTAGGACAGATAGTAATTCTGATTGGGAAAAGATAGCTAGCTAGGATATCCAAATGATAACTAGCTAGGACCATGTCCAAATTAAAAAGTACCGTTGAGAGTAATTCTGATGCTAAAGATTAGCTTACTAAGAATATCAAACTTTCTCATCACTAAAATATCAAGAACATCCATATAACCATGTTTTGGCATTCCATATCCAAGAATCTATTTAAACACACTTATAAAGTCAGTGAAGTACATGGATATTCATCATGTAGAAAAGTGGGTAGTACAACAGGGTCAAATACAATGGCTATTGTCTTGTTGATAGCATAGATATGCACCTATCTAAAATCCTACATATATTTATAGTTATACACACATATCTTACTTGAAGCTTTCTATGAGGCTCAGACTGTATTCCCCATCAATTGAGTAAGATCATTTTGCCATATTTTTAGAGAAGCTAACATAGTTGCGGATTTTCTTGCCAAACAAGGTGCTCTTAATAATTGTTGGTTGTTTACTGGAGCAGAAATAGGAAGCGGGATGCTTAGAGGTTTGCTGCGAACGGATTGTTGGGAGCTTCCTTATTTATGTTTATAATAATTTTTGTATTGGTTTTGGCTTTGAAAATTGTTGGCATCTGAGATGTAATATCGCATGTGTGTTGGATTGTTCTCAGGGTATTCCTCTGCCACAGGTGAGGATTTTTTAATAAAATCAGAAGGAGGTCACTTATGGACATGTGACCTTCGCTCTTCTTTAAAAAAGAAAAAAGAGTAAGATCATTTTGTTCGTACCATTCCTAGGCTAATAACTAACTGCACATAAGATCTTATAAGCCTATAACTAATGATTCTATATCACACTATATTCATAAACCAGAGTGATCTAAAGACTATTTCTTCATGTTATGAGGCTTAAAAATTACTTCAGCTTAATCCTTGTCGTCTTTTTTAAGGGGTGTAAAGGGTGCAGTTAGGTCTAATTTTGGACAAATTTTGAAACTGAGTCGATATATACCGATTTAAAAAATTTCAGAACAGATACGGAACGATTTATTATCAAAATTGAAACTTCTAGCTTTTCCTATTTTGGTCTAGTCGTGATTTACCATTTACACGTGTGGCACTACGTGAGAGTGAGCAAAACTCAATAGTGAAAGAGTTCACATTGAGAAGTTTGAACTCTTGATGCACAAACCTGTTGCTGTATTAATTTTTGGAAAATACTTATCCCATATATGGTAGTCACCAAATACTTATTTTTTAATAAATTTTTATTTTTTAAATATTTAATAAATTTTAAAAAATGTTTGAAAAGACAATAAAAGGACAAAATATTTTGCCTATGTGGTAACTCTCTCGGTGGCCTCTCACTATGGGAGGAGCTCAACCCTTAATTTTTTTTTGTAGGCCTGCTGCTGCTGTACCATCAAAACTTTTGACCATCCCTACTTCGAATATTATAGATCAAAAAGAGATTATTAAGTCAGAGAAGACGATTTGTCGGTGGCTGCAAAGATTCTGTATTTTTCAGGTTTTTTTTTGGAAATCAAGCTTATCACTTTAGTTCAACTATATAATATATATATATATATATATATATATATATTTATATGTGTGTGTGTGGACAAGTTACCATAGAAAAATTAATAATATACCACAAAAGAAGAAAAAAGGGTACTTTTATATGACTTTTGAGGAAGTTCATTCTTTGTATCTCCAGAAAAAGAAAAAAAAAAAATCTTCAATATATCTGATTCAAAAGTTGGAGTTCAAATTTGGCCTCTGAGTTTGGTCGAAGTTGGGCTTTCAGACTTTGTCAAAGTTGGAGTCCAGCTATAACAGTTGAGACTTGAGAGCCAGTTCATTTAGTGCTTTTTCTCCTCAAAGGAATTTCTATTTTTTTGTTTTTTACAAGTATCTTCAAAGAAACTTCTCATCTTATACTAATAAGATTAAAATTATAAATTTAGCATATAATATATATAATTTAAATAATTATATATAATATAAAAAATTATATAAAAAATATTTTTTATATAATATATATATATATATATCGGCCTGGTTTGGTTCAAACATGTTTCAAGATATGAAAATCTGTATTAATGAACCTATTTGGGACTGGGTTTTAGTTCTTAAGAACTAATACCAGATTAGACCGTTACGAACCGGATTGAGTCCACCGATTTGGTCAGTTCAACTGGTATTTTGTTTTTTTTTACACCTCTAGTCTTTTTACACCATGAATTTGACGTTATTATAAAATCCCCATGTTGACTATCTTATACCATTTTACTAAAACATACCATTTGTAAAATAAAGTTAGTGCTTATCACATGATTCAATAACCATTCAACACTCTAGTCTCGCATGAAACATAAATCCATACAACACTTCAATTCTGTGAGGTGTTTCTATTACTTTATACTTACCTAATTAGAAATCCAACTTCGCCATCAAACACTTCAGTGATAATCAAAACATATATCAGCCTCAACCTAGATCTCAACCTAATTATAAAAGGACTAGTTTACCATGTTTAACTACAATTAGCCTATTTTTCACTAAAATGGAGAGATGTCTTACCAACAATATCAGCCTGGCTAAGTATATTGTTGACATTTGCTTTATGCCATTATCAGCCCCTATTGTATAACCTTCCCTTGTAGTACTGCATCTTTATTTTGAGAGTGTTGCATTAAATCATACATTGAATGTCAAAAGGATGAGGGAAGTATTTGTCATTATGTAAGCAAGTGGAGTATGTATAGGAGAAGATAATGATATGCCAATAAAATATGAACTTCACCTCCCACTTGCATCAAACCTCGTACATCTATGCACATTGTAACAACCATTAAAATACCAACCAAAATCCCCTGCTTTAAGTTCACATCAACCCCTAAAATTATTCCTAACATAGACCCCAACACTTCCCACACTGCCCAGCAAAATGATCCATTTTCATCTATGCATGCCCAGGATTGATACTTCACACAAAAAGGCAAAAATTTCCAAAATGCACCACAACAAGGATGCCTCAGCATCTCCGTGAGTCTCTCTTTGAGATTCCCTATAGGACTCAAACTCCGACATTCTCATGTTTAGTTGTTTCTCATAATTTTTAAAATCTTTCCTAATAGCTACCATATCAAACATTAGTGCCTCTAACTAAGTCTTGTAATTTTTGCATTTGTCTTGTTCTTTTCATTCTCCTCGGCCAAATGTAGAAAATCCTTGTTCTTTAGACTTGAAAGAGAGGGCTCGACAATGATTGAGTGCCTTAACCCTTAAGCATAGCCAGATCAATTCAGTAAAATCTCTTTGAAAACAACTAAAGATGCATCATCAATATCCTCTTTTGGGTCTTTCTCATTTAACTTCTCAACAATAAGATTTGAAGATGAAATACATATACAATGAGATTGGATGAATTTGTTCTCTAGCAAAAGAAATAACAGTAATACTCACATAATTATGTTCACTTGTTGTATTTATAAATTTACCCTTCTGCCTTGACTAGAGTGCACCTTTTATAAAAAGCAATCAAATTCAAAGATGTCTCACGCTTCATGTAAAAAAAAAACATTAAGTGTAAAATATTATTGATAGAGTAGTTGCATTTTAGATATGAAGGTTAGATTTTACATTTCCCCCCAAAAGCCTAATAAAAGACTTCTCCTACCTGTGTGTTTGACCCTTCGTTTTCGCCTATTACTATGATTTCTTTGAGACATATCCTGAAACTTCAATAAAAAACAATTGCTGTTATAATCACTTTTTGGTACAACGAGAGCAATGTAGAATAACATCATGATACCATAGAAATATTATGTGCATACCAATTTTAAATAAACAAACGAAAGCTTACCTTGAAGGTTCTACTAGCGCTGGCCCACCTTTGACATAGTCATTCTTATACTAGTTTCTCAGCCAACAACGTCCCACCAGATATCGCCTTCTCATGTGTGCCATATTTGAAGTGTACCTTGGGTAGTTTATAGTGAAATACATTGTACTTATAGGCAAGAGCCATTATCACAGTTTCACAATGATTGTGTTTTGTCCAATCTAACACAAAGTCTACCTGAATACGTGAAATCATTAGTGCCGATTTAGTATCATCATATAAAAAACTTGTAAAATTAACTATCATTAATTCTATTTCATAAATATCTACTCTAACATGTTTGATGAGCTCATGTTTCTCCTTTTAATGTAAGAATTACAATAAGAACATGAAAAAAATGCATGATAATATAATCAACAACTAATGGGTCAAATTTTGCTCATCTCCATAGTCTTGTAACAAACATGTCACTTGGAATTCGAGTTTTTGATTCAAACACCCATCAATGGGAGAGAGAGAGGAAGACAGAGTTATACTTGAACATGGGAGTGAAGAGATTTGAGAGAAAGACTTACTTGAAGTGGTGTTGGAATTATTAGGCAGTAAAGGGTTGAGGTTGAATGTGACGGCACCTGGCTGCAGTGCTTGGACCTTAAGGACAGTAATGACTGGCGGTGAGAACTAGGGATAGGAAGGGTAATTTCAAAGTGTGGTCAAGAAAATTAAAAGACTGTTGGAGAAATTGAGATTTACCAATTATATTGATCTGTGGTCGCCTACGTAGTCTAAAGCCGCATAGTTGACGAATGAGTGGTGAGAAAATGGGCATACAAAACCCTAATTTCTCAGAGAGTCTGAAATCAAGGGATTGTACAACATGCAGGGATTCTGATAGTTTACTTTCATGATGATCAGGGGAGCTTGTAGTCTGAAAGCACTGTCGAGACCTCTCTATATACATGTTGCTTGGCTACAATGTTTCTGGCTAGCAATAGTCGTGACCTGTAACTAGGGATTTGCTCAATCCATCATTTGGTTTCGCTCGAAATGATAATATTTTGTTGTTCAGCGTGTAAAATTACATCCTATTTAGCCACACATGTGATCTTGCCGCATTTGACAATATTGCTCACCATTTTAAACTTGTAGCAATTGGCTGTAAAGCGTTGAGTTTATTTTCGGCATAGACATTGTGTGGCATCAACTGAGCAATTTCCACAAGCTTAAGTCTTGAAAATAAAATTGGTGGCAAATGGGCATATTTGTTCATGTAGTTTTAGCCTGCCACGGCAATGATTAAAGTCTATGATTAAGGTGCCAACATTATGTACAATATTTGTGTAGCGGACAAAGTAAATTACCTTTGTATTGAGTAATATTTATGCTGTTCTTTGTTTCTCTATAAAAGTTTTGTCTTTTCACCATTAAATAAGAAGTTTGATTAATAACCAACATCCTGAGCAATATTTTTCTTGAGCAAGAGACAATTAATATTAAAGGAAAGGAGATACAACGAACTTATGAAGGATCATTATCAGCATGAGTCCAAACCCATAAATTATGAGTAAGATTTTCTAGAAGATTTCTGCAATGACCCAAAAAAATTCAATTAAAGATTTTTTTTAGAACTTTGAAATACCATGAAATCCCTAAGTGATGGATTAGTTTTTAGTCCGTTAACTTAATTGGATTATGATCCGCTATGGAGATGGATTTGCCTTTTTTGATTTATTTGAGGTAATTAGGAGTGTAATTTGGCAAAATGAATTGTAATATTAGACTCGTATAAATATTTAAAATTTTATGGTGTAATAAAAAATTTTAAGTTTTCTAGGTGAATAGTAGACCATCGGGAGAGTGCTACGTGGTACCTTGTCCAAATAGCTATCAAATCGCGATGGAGGACGTCCAAATTAGCCTATGATTACTAGAAAACCTTTTTAGACACATGACATTATCACAACTCTCCATTTGGAAACCCACTATACACTCGTCAAAAGGAGTACAAATATGTAAGGTGAATGGAGTGAAAACCAAACAATGTCAACATGTTTTCTTACACATTTCCATATTCCACCCACTCAAGCACTATTTGGCCCCCACAAATAGACTTTCAACCCTCATGAAGCCCCAAATATTGGTGGTGAAGCCAAAACCCCAAATTACTAGGGTAACTGAAACCCCATATTGTTCACAAACCCTAAATGCCACTCGGTTTGACTAGTATTTCTCTTTTGGTTTAAACCCCACAAGCAACCAACCACGTAAGCACATACTCTCCCTCATCTACTTCCTTACACCATGGTACTTCCATTTGACTAAAAAAATTGCAAGTGGACTCAAAACCCTAAGTGAAACTCTAACTATACCCTAAATGAACAAAGCGGATTGGATGAATTATGTTCCAGCCGAATGACCATCTTTTCCCTTAACTTTTCACTCAAAATTTTCCCCCATGGAATGATCACTCAATGGCCTGAAAATTGTACTCTTTGGCAGCCCAAATAGTGGACCTTTTTATGGAAGGTTAAAACACTGATCACTCAAAACACTATTTGGCTAAGCAAATTTTCTAGCCAATTGTGTCACCACTCTCACAAGCTATCTTCACGTCAAATGAAATGCATTCCACCTACTGCAAGTTAGCCATCAGCCCATTCTCTTTAAGCCTCACGCCACCCTTGTTTTATCCCTCACTTTGAAACATTTTCATCTCTTTCCTTAAGAGAAACTGAGTAAGTTTGGAGAAAAATTCTAGTGCTACTCTTTTTTGTTTTCCAGCTTTGTAAGTTCCTTTATAACTCAAATCTCTTGTTTATTTTATTAAGTTTTGGGTCTTGTATTATTGGAAGAATGTTGGTTAATTTTTATTGGAGGTTTGAAGGTTGGATGTTAGTAGGCCTTGGCTTCAACTCCTGTAAAAGTCAGAGCCAAAATTTTGCTCCGACTCCGACTCCTAACGGAAGTAGGAGTCCAACTTTGATTAGAGTTTCCATTAGAATCTCAATTTTGTAATGGGCCCAATTGGCCCATTGGGCCAATTTCGAGCCCTAAAATCAAGTGAGATTAAATATTAAATAAATTTAATGTAATACATTATTCAAAAACTCCTATACAATAGTTCAAAAAAAAAAAATTGATAATAGTAAAAAAACTCTATTTCAAACAGTCCATAAGGAAAAACATATTGAATAATCCATAAAGTAAAAACATTATCTGCAGCATTGTGCTTGGTTGTTGGTGATATCTGAAATTAATATAAAAAGTATCAATAAAATGAAAAAAAAATTATTTAGAAATCATAAAATTTAAAGGGGTTTATCAACTTATCGATACTCCATCAACTACATCCCAACTCCCAATGGTTGTCCATTTCAAACTCAAACTATCAGTCATCGGCAAGTATGCTAAGGTTCACAATTATATCTATGAAATCATAAAAAATAGAAGTTAAATAGATTTATGAAATCATAAAAATAATTAAATAAAGAGATTGAAATACTTAAATAATTATTTCAATAAACTTTAATAATAAGAAAACAAGTAAAATAACGTTACCTGATTCAAGCCTATAACTCTCAGCATCAATGCCAATGGTATCTAGTCCAAGGGGCATATCACTTATCTAGTTCTGTGTGCAAATGAGGGCCTCCATGGTTGACGGTGACAATGAACTTTGGTAAGCATCAAACACTCGACCTCCAGTGTTAAACACCCACTCAGATGCAACCATAGTGATAAGAATGACTAGCACATCTCGGTCAATACAAGAAAAAGGTTGGATACTTGGTGGAATTAGTCTTCCACCAAGTTAATGTCTTAAATACATTCCACCAAGTTAATATCTGAAATACAATACTAGGTGCCTCGACCTCTTCTATAAATTACCATTCAACCTCAGAAGTACATTGCATAATATTCCTTGATGCAACAAGTTGATGATATTCTGTCATAATGTTGGAACCTCCATGGTGTGGATGCAATACTCCATCTGAGCTAAGGTCATCCGAGGGAGGTGTCGGAATCGAGTGTGAGGTTCTCGCTAAGGATGAAGGCAGGCCACTATTGCTATAGTGGTTGTATAAGTCATCTAGATCACTTTTAAGCGCTATAATAAATGACGCTGCAGCCTTCATTGCCTCGATGACAGAATTTGCCCAAAATTCTATCACGACCAACTTGACTCGGGGATCAAGAATCACAGTCACAAAGAGTAATCTATTTGTCTTCTCAACTTGCCTCCAATATTTATCATATTTGGTCTACATCCTCTCAGCGATATAAGATAACAGCCCACTAGGGTCATCACAACCTTCTTGCAAGTGGTGGTGTAGCTCCGAGACGTCACTGAACTATAAGTTTGTAGTCGTACATGCGAATCCATATATCC
Organism: Carya illinoinensis; assembly: GCF_018687715.1. Taxonomy (NCBI): domain Eukaryota; kingdom Viridiplantae; phylum Streptophyta; class Magnoliopsida; order Fagales; family Juglandaceae; genus Carya; species Carya illinoinensis. Next base: position 12,567,305 of record NC_056758.1, read on the forward strand.
ATATAGTGATGTCATAAGAAATATACAAAAATGTGACAAAGTACCCCACACTAGCCCAATCATGTGTGTCCGGTGCACCCTGCCCTTTTCTTGCAGGCTCTAGCAAAGCATACTTAAGGCCCCCATCCTTGACCTACTTTTGCTCGAATGCTCTTTGGTACTTTTGTGCCACATTCAACATTATGTATGTCGAGTTCCATCGAGTCGGAACGTCTAGAACATGAAATCCCAAGCTATTTTTCTATTGCCTTGAACTTGGATAGCCTTTGGAGGGAAGCACTCACATACCGTACAATGTTGCAGACTCTGGTAATGGAATCTTCAACCTTTTTTAACCCCTCAACAATAATCAGGTTGACTATATGAGGACAACATCGAACATGAATAAACTCTTTGGTGTGAATGACATCATCTTTCACACTCGTATTTTGCTTGAACCATTCAAGTGCAGTGTCATTGGCATTGACATTGTCAACTCAAATACATAGAACTTTCTTAATTCTCCTATACTTTAAACAATCATCCATCTCAGCCCCAATGGATGCACCTTTATGATCAACAATTTCTTTGAACCTAATAATCTGTATTTTCAAATTCTACTCACCGTCGATGTAGTGTGCTGTGATACACATGTAGGAAACATTCTATATGGGTGTCCATGTGTCAATCGTAAATGACACTCTTTGGCCAATGGTAATAAACATCTTCTTCTTCTCTGCCTTGTCTTTTGCATGCCTCTTCATACAATCCCACATCACTGTATAATACTGTGATGTTAATGGAAATCGTGGCTCAATAGTCTTGACAAACTTTTAGAAGCCTCTTTTGTCTGTGGTAAAAGACATCTCATCTTCAATTATCATCCCTGCAAGAACATCCCTCAACATCTTCATACTATATTGAGAGATGACCATTTTCTTAACTTGTGTACCATCAGTGGCCGTTGAAGTTTCGTAACTGAGCTTGGTTTGATCAATGGTCACCAATCTCTTTACTATCTTATATCGCTGGTAACCATTAAGATGTGCTATCAAGACAGAGGTGCCTTGCTTCTTTGAATGACATTCACAAAATTTCCCACAGTGGTGGCATCTCGCTGTGGGCTCTCATGATCACCAGGAATTTTGGTGAAATGTTCTCATGTCCAAGACCTTCATTTTTTTTTGTAGTTCGTGGCTGAGGTGGCCTTGCAGATGGAGGTGGTAGATCCGGGTCATCCACAATACCCATCTTCTCCTCCTCGTTAAACTCATCCTCATCTTCTATGTTTGGGAGTGGGAATCGACTACTTCGATAAGAAGTAGCTGTTCTAGAAGTGGGTCTAGATCTCGGTGTCGGTGTAGAAATTATGGCATCGGGATTCCCTTGTGAAGTCCCACTAGGTGAAGCATCCATATCTATCAACATCTTTGTGCTGAAAAAATAAATAGAAGCAAAAATTTTAGTAAAAATGAAGCAGTTCAAAATAGTTTCTTGAAGATACTAACTCCAAGTAAACATATAAACTGAAACATATTTTGAAAGGAACCCATATACACAAACTATAAAAGATTTAAAAAAAAGGTTATGATATAACTAGAAATATAGCAGATCAAACTAGTAAAGAAAGTGATATTGAAAGGCAATTAGTCAATGAATTAAGTTGTCAAAGAATGCATGTGCAAAGATTGTCTCTGCAGGAAGGGGAATATGGTAGTTGAATGGTCAGGGCATTAATGGACCTAGCTTTGGCCTGATGGCACCTCCATCTATTAAATGCCCAAGTCCAAATACTCCTTGTATATGTAACGCTGGATATCACATGTATAATTTACAGGTGATGCCAGATTTGATGGAAGTAGATATTAGATGGTAAATCCATAGATCTGTTATAATTCTACTCCTATATATATATATATATATATATATATATATATCTAGCTTTCCATTCAATTGCAATGGGGATGAATATTAGATGTATAGGTGTAGCCCTGCAGGCATAGGTAGTATGTGTAATGAAGACATGGCATACTCTCAAGCACCAAAATAAAGTTATGGTAAAAATCATGGAGTAGGCAAGCCAATATGAAGAATGCTCATAATATAATGATAAAAAAATAATAATATAATGAGAGGACTAAATTGAAGAGACAGATCAATATGAAAAGGATGCTCATTGCTCACATACTAGTTAAAATATCTAAGACACACATTGCTTTTACTTTTTTTCCCCATGGCACTTAATAAGGATGATAAAGCCAAAAAGTTGCCATAAATACTTACTTGGTAACTAAGCTTACCAACCAAGTTTCAAGAATGGCTTTCTAAAAACTAAATTTCATAACATGCAAATGCACTTTAAACACCTAACTCTTGTAAGAAAGTTTCACCAAGTTTAGAGATCGAGTAAGGACACAAGTGTTTTTGTCAAACTTTCAGGCTTATTCATCTGCAAACAAGTGTTGTATATTTATCATAACTTTTTAGCAACAAAAGCCAGAATATATGATCTTGGCTTGTCTGAAAGTATCTCATAGTTTATCCTGGCTCCACACAACACTCTAACCATTCATGTTAATATTCATAACTGAGAAGAGAATGAGTTAATTCTAACTGATGGATTGAGTCGGAAGATAGAGAAAAATAATCAAATATGACATTAAGCTAGCTCTCCAAGCAGTGGATGTGATATTTAATCCATCATCTTCATCTTGAGTAATGGTAATTTCTCAAATGATTTTTCTAAATGTGTAGGTCGATTCCTAGCTTTTGATGAAGTATCTAATTACATAACCACATGCTTGGTCTAAAGGCTGGATTCTTAATTATTAATTACCTCTATGTGTTTTTGGTAATTATGTATAGAGTTTGGCTTCCCACTTCACCTAACCCATTCAATCAAGAGATCATCGAAGATATGAACCATTCTATATATATATTTCTCATGTTTCTAAATGCGAAGCAAGATAATTTCCAACTCTCGACCAAAAGCGTCGTTCCCTCCTAGTATATATGGATGCACTTATCCACCAAAGAACATGTCATGATCATCACTAAACTCAGACATGCATGATTATTAGCTATCTTTCATTTGATACTCGACCAAAAAAGGGAAAAAAGAAACTCAAACATGCATGATTTTACAAGCACTTCAAAATCATATTCAAAACATTGAAAAATTTGGATTTTGCTCTTAATATGTCAATAAACTAAACAACCAATACTAAGGTAAGTCAAATATATAAGTTAATTACATAGCTAGCTAGATATATAGGTTAATTAACAAGTTGATGACATTAACAAAGTCTGATTAATTTCTCAGTGGCATTTCAACAAACACCTAGAGTTCATTGTCTACTTCAAGAGATATTGCCGATTAAGTTCACTAAGTTACTACAAGTCTACAACATTTCCTCAAAATCACTACAACCATTTCACTGTTCTAATGTTAAATGTCTATATATTGTTTATTATTCCCCAAAATCAAAACAGTAAAATTGAAAACTGGCAGTCGGAGTTGGACTTACTAGTAAGAGCTGATGACTGTAGGACAGTTGACGATGGCACATGGTCACACAAGTTGCCGACGAGGGAGGGAGAGAGCTGTCAACTACTCACTGGGAACTAGGAAGGGCCTCTGGAAGTTTGGTGTCTCACAGAATAGGGGGGCAGAGGGGAGAAAGGAAGGGGGTGGGGGTTTGTATCTTTTTATTTTATTTTATTTTTAAATCAGAGTTCAAAGCCCTTATTAAATTTTGGAGCAACTCTGAACTCCTTTTTGAAGGAGGAGGTGGAGCGGAGGTTGCCAGAATCATGTTGATCGAAATTTTGCCCAGCCTAGATGTTAGTGATTTGGTGGTATGGTGCTCAGTTTGAAGTTTATTGTTAAGCTTGGGAAGTTTGTGATTTTTTTTTTTTAAAATCTTTTAAATTTTGGTGCTATGGAGTATTGCTTTGATTTTTATGCAAGTTCATGGTTTGATTTATAGCCTATTAGGTTTTAATAAAATGGTTTTGCATGATCTTGAAAGTGTTAGACCCAAATCCTCCAGCATGTGTTTTGTTTGGTTTAGTGTGCCTTTTAGCCTTAGGATCTTGAATCTATGGTTTTGGATTTTATAAAAACATGTTCTTAAAGCTTTGATTTATGTATTAAGTTGGATTTCAAAAGCTTTATGACTAGAGTTTTGTTGGAATTTTTAATAAATAAGTAAAGAGTATGTTTTTATGCTAAGTTTAGAGGCTCTTGGGTTTATGGGTGTTTTAGTGTGATTATTTGCTATGATATGTTGGATATGATCATTAGATCAAGTTAGAACTTGAATGTGAGGTATATGGATATCTTGTGTCAAGGTTTTATTGCATGTAAATTAAGGATTTAGTCTCTATGTTCTAGGCGAAGCATGCTATGTCTCGGGTCCTATGTTTTCTATGCAAGTCGATTCTCATTTGATGTATAGGTTGACCTTCTATTTCTGGGGCCTACAACAATGAAGAAGGGATTGAGTAATGTGGCCCTGGGATGACCCAGGTAACCTCCGATGCCTAAGTCAGTAATGGCTTACTAAGGAGGAAGAGAAGAGAGTGAATGCCAAATTTTAGTGGGAAGATTTGATTTGGGAAAAAGCTAATCCTTTTACCTGAAGGTCAAGAGACCTTATATACCTAGCCCTGAGGGTTAGATGGTCGTACCCTGGGACCATGGGGGAAGGGAAGTCCTCTTGGATCCCTTTGCCATATTATCTTTAATGTGACATGGCCCTCTGGGATCAATCATTAATGCGGCGTGATTGTCTGGTGAACTCATTTAGTGCGGCGTGATCTCCTAGTGCTACTTTGCGTCCAATCCCTTTCTCTTGGCATGCTTCATTCTCCTTCCTTCGGACTGGCTTCCCGCGCTTCTCCTATGATGTCCCATCTTGGCCCAGATAGTTATACTCGATTTACGTGGGTCACAGGTTCTCCCGAGCCGTTGGGAAGCTCTTACGGGTTTGGGTCGAGCCATTTCGGGCTATCTGGAATATGAGGAACCTACATGATGTTGGGCTTGGGCTGGCAACCATGAGCCTTAAGCCCCTGACGAAAACCCTTCTAACAATTACCCTGCCAATTTTCTTTACCTGTACTTTGCGTTGCCAATTATTCCTCTCACCGCCAAGTGAAAATATTAGTCGGTCGATGATTCCACGTGGTTGCTTTTGATTCTTCCTTTGTTGTTCCCAGAGACGTAACCGACACTTCGTGGGTTGTTGTTTTGTCCTTTCCATAATGATGTATGTTAGACGTTCCCTCTTCTATGCATCTACAAAGCCACGCGGGGCCTTTAAATCCTTTCTCCCTTTCACACTTGTAGTGTGTTGAGAACTGATAGCTTCTGTCACACTCTCAATGTTTGCCTATTCTTCTCTCCTCTTTGCTCTTGTTCCTTCTCACTTCCCCCATTTGGTTTGATTCTTATTGCCCAGATGTCTTATCAGAAATTGGCCAACCCTACAAGTTTTGAGCACCACCTTGAGGCCGGTTCGTTGTAGTTTATGCAGGCTACTCCTGGCATTCCAAGGGCACTTTTGACTGTCTTCAGTCATTGTCCCTAACTTACCGTGTACTAGATTCTATGGTTCTTGAAGTCCCGGGGCCTCGTGAGAGGGCTTGAGTGCTGATGGCTTGGCGATGCAGGTAGCCTTGTTTCCCAACATGTTTTCTTGTGGGCTGAGACTACCTTTCCCTTGTCAAGTTGGTGAAATCCTGCATTGCTTGGGACTGGCTCATGCTCAGCTTCATCCGAAAGCTTGGCGGATCTTGATCTGTTACTGCATTCTGTTGAGTCAGGCTTTGTTGAAGTCTGACCTGAAGCATGTTGACCTTACTTACCATGAGGTCCTCTTGACCCACAACTTGAAGAAGGGCACCGAGGAAATCTGTAGTTTCAAGGGAATGCATGCCTTGGTAGTACTGGAGTTGAGGTTTTGCAAGGTACCAGATTGGACCAACAAGTTCTTCTTCTTGTCTAGCCTTGGATGGGAATTCCTCGTGGGTCAGATTGGCCAGGCCGAGTTCCCGATTAAAGCTTCTTGGGGGGCCGTGCAGAGTGACAGGGTTGTGCATCCCATCACCACGCCAGGCGACCTACACCGTATCACCATTGTGCAAGACTAGTCGGCCCAGCACCCCTTGCTAGTCCACTTAGAGGTTCTCCTTGGGGAGGATAGCCTTGACACTTTTCTTTCCCTGATAGGTCATGTTGTTTCTTCTGCTTGCGGTGTTGTCATTCACCCGTTGTTAGATTCTTCAAGGAAACGAACCTCAGATCTTCCTCTTGAAGGCAAGGGGAAGAGAACCCATTTGGAGCCCCGGGGGGATGATTTGCCATTCTTGGAGGCTTTGGCTGTTTGTGTTGGGTGCCCTAGGTCTGGGCAACCCTTTGCCCCTTCCTCTCCCTCTACGATGCCAACCCAGTGCTGAGGAGATGGGGAGTCCTCAAATCTTGACGTGTTTGTTGTGCCCCTTTCTCCTATGGCCCTAGTTGTGAAGCTTGGTCCAAGGAGGATAGGAGCCCCTGCGAGGGCATGTGATGTCTTTCGGAGAGTAAACTTAATTAACATGCTCTTGTGGGGTGCTCTTTTGGATTGGGTGCCTCGCCAAACCCAGGTGGTGGAACAGCCCCCAGAACTTGATGTGGAGATGTCTCCTTCCTCAGCATCCACTATTTGATCCTTGGTCAAGGTCTTTGAATTCGAGGAAGTCTTGGCCAATCTCGCAGTGGACTTGGAGTCTGCAGATGAGGGTCCTTTTGCTCGAGAATCCCTTTGTGACGAAATCACTCCAGGCGGCGCTTTGTCTATTGCTGTTGCTACCTAGTTGATGGTGAATGCAAACATCGATTGGCAACTGAGCCTGGTGTCCTTATCCCACCGAGTCCTAGTGGGGCCTCAGCAGTTGACCCTTCTGCTCTTACCCTACTAAGCCCAAAGAAGGCTGCAAAAGTAGCAGAGAGTTCCAAGAGGGAGACCGACGTAGTTGATGAGGGTAGAATTGGACTCTTTGGAGGCCGCCGGCCAAACCATTCTCGTTTCTCCTTGCCTTAAGGGTAAGAGTTGGCAGGAGGAGGCTGCATGCCCTTTTCTTTAGCGTAGGTTTACCTTCATCTTTTTTTCTAACTTTGGGATTGCAAGGAGTCAAAAGGTTGGCTGAATGCGTAGTTAGTGGCTAGGAGGCGGTAGAGAGGGGGAACTTGGATCTTTGGTCCATGGTGAAGACTAAGCTCCATTATGCCAACGAAGAAAGGGATGAGAGGAGTTGTCTGGAGGCGGATCAGGCTAATGGGCTGTGAAAGCTATAAAGTCGCTAAGTAAGCTTTAGAAGTCACAGGACTCACTACAGGTAGAGAGTGAAGAGTTGAGAGGGCTCATAGAATTAGATGCTGGGCGCACCAAGATGTTGGAGGAGGAGCGCTCAACCCTGTAGGCCATTGTAGAGGATCGAGGGGTCTTGGTGTCGGTGGCCAAAATCCGTGAGGTGGAGGTTCTAGCTAAACTAGGAGCAGCCTACAAGAGGATAGCCAACCAGGACCTGGTCATCTAGGATTTGTAGAGTGACTTGTCACAGGTGCAAAAGGTTACCACTCGATCATGCCAGTAGCTAAGGAAGGCTCTCTACATCCGCAATGAAGCCTAGTCTCATGGGTATTTGGAGGGCCTTGAGAGGATGCATGATTACATCATCCTTAATCCTCAAGAAAGCTTTGGGACATTAGAGGTTGAATTTAAAGACCTCGAGCTTGACCTGGCCGCCCTCAATCATGCTGGTGAGATGGGTGGGCGATGATTCTGGATGCCTTCCCCCCGGAGGATGACGATCCTCCCTAGGACAATGCTGGATTTGACTTAGGAGAAGGGAGCTTTGAAGAGGTTGAGGTCTACCCTGCCAATTCTGGGTAGGAGTCGAGTTCTCCCCAGGTGGGTCCTTTTGATCCCAACGAGGGTCAAAGAGCTTCCTGGCCTTGACTCTGCTTGGTCCCATTGTTTTCTTCTTCTCTTTTGTAACTATTTGCTCTTGGTTTCTGTTCGTAGAGATTCTGGGTGCCATGCACCTCTTTATTCCTGTATGTATACTAAATGTAATAATAGATCCCCTTTATGCCTTGATTGTCTCCCAATACTTTTTGCTTCGCTTTTCATACTATCTGTCTGTTTGCCCACCGTAGGGTTTCCCTTTTCTCGAGGATGAGGGAAGGTGCTTCATATTTTGCCTTTCTAGTTTCCTTGCCATACATTGTCTTTTAGTTTCTCCATGAAAACGGTTCAGCGGCCAATGACCCTCTTACGAATCTGTGAGGATTTCGAGTTGGCCATTTAATGTATGCTCATGGGTCTCCCTGTATTTATGGCATTAGATAACCCCTGTCTCATTTGTCATGAGATTCGTGCGGGGCTCTTTGCGAGATTCGCATTGGATTTGACAAAGCTCTGTGATGTGCATGCTCCTTGAACTTCGAGATGTGAACCGTCGTTTCCTGCGTATATGTAGGCCCCTATGCCTTTGTCATTTTACTATCAAATCTCCTTTCTTGTTCTCCGAGCACTTCAAAACTATATTTTTCCTCGTGTTATTGTTGGCCATTTTTGGGTCTGATGGGTCTTCTGGCCTTAGGCCAGCCTTCTGATACTGCACCTTGCAGTGGGCTTTTGTGGAGGTATGCTCGTGGTAGTCTCTTGAGGTTCTCGGAGGACGTCCTTCTGAGAGCTGTATCATCCTTTATCATTGAAGGTGTTTTGCAAAAAGGGCATGTATCCCACCCAGGGGTTGGGCCATTTAATGGACTTTCCTATCTCAGGACTCCTTGTGCAGTCCATGTTCTGTCATTACATCCTAAGTCATTCCCATGCCTTGAAAAGAGATGGGATACTCTTTAGGGCTTGGCAGGCGACGGGGATTTCTGACGTCTTGTCGCAGTTCAGGCACTTCCTCATCGACCAGAGGCAGAAAGAGGAGGCAGTTCCATTGTCAGGGGGCTTTTATGGATATTGCAAAGGTTCTCCTTCAACTCAAGCTCTTCGTGGCCCTGAATTCTTTAGTGGAGTCCATAGAGGGCCAGCCTCTATTTATTGCTTCCAAATGGGCCTTCAACCCGTGTGGAAGTGGTTTTGATTGAGGCTAGTTCCCCCTAGGGCTGTCCTCGACAACTATGTGGTTTGGGAGTGTGAGGTGGTTGAGCTTGTGTCTCGCCCTTTTCCTTGTTGAGCTCGTCTTCCACGGTTCTTGTCTTGTGGCCCCTTTGTGCTAGTTGAGCCTGCATCTCAAGAGTTGCTGTCTTTTACTGTTGATGGTATCCTAGTGCACTCCGCTGAGTTTGATTTTGCCTTTGGAGTGTTATTGACCCTTTGTCTCTCTTTGCATGGTTTCTTGCAAAAATGTTGTAACCTTTTTGATGTAATCGTTTTGACAGTTGATAAATAAAATGTTCTTCCATTTATGCTTTTAGATTTTGTCATCCTTTTCCATATTGTTTGCTTGTGTTTCACACGTGCCCCTCGCAGGCAGCAATATGTTGGCCGCTTGTTTAGACTTGACATTTCCTTTAGGTTGGGTTTAGGTGTTGAGGTATGTTGTGAATAGTAGTAAAAAAATAGGTGAAAAGTAATAATAGAATATTGAATAGTAATAAAAAGTAATGAATAGTCATAAACAGTAAGTGAAAAGTAATAATAAAGTAATGAATAGTAGTGGAGTATGTTGAGAAGTGTTGAGATATTCTCAACACTTAATCTCGACAAATTCATAACCTCTCGGGTGGCACCTTGCCGAGCGTAACTACTTCTTTATCCACTTAACTTCGTGAGGATTGAATACTAGTTGTCTGGCAATATTTCGGAACCCCTTAAGCGTTCAAGCCGAATTTTTTGGGGTCCTTTTACGCAATGTGTAGTTCATTTTTAACTCCAACTAAGGCCTTGCATTGCGTAGGCAAGTCCTTTATCCAAATCTTGGATATGTAGAACCGGGCTTGCCTTGCGCTCGGCAAGGGGGTTCGAGCGGCTCATTGACCAGCACCTTTGTGGAGGTTGTGAGGTATGTAAGACAGGGTGCGCCTCGTTGAACCTTGTGCTCTGGGTGAGGGAGCGAGTGGCGCATAAGCCAGAACTCATCCAAATCCTTTGTGGAGGTCTTGTGGTAGGTGAGACTGGGCACACCTCGTTGACCCTTGAGCTCGAAGAGAGGGCCGAGTGGTGCATAAGAAAGAACTCATCCAGATCCTATATGGAGGTCGCGCAGGAGGTGAGACTGGGCGCACCTCATTGACCCTTGCTCTGGGCGAGAGGGGGCGAGTGGCGTGTAAGCCTGAACTCGTCCAAATACTTTGTGGAGGTCACATGGTGTGTGAGATCGAGTGTGCCTCATTGACCCTTGGGTTGGATGAGAGGGGGCGAGTGGCGCATAAGCATGAACTTGCCCAAATACTTTGTAGAGGTCCCACAGTTTTGTAAACCCTTAGGTCGGGCTCTTAGTGGTCTGGGTCTTCTGTTTCCAGGGCCTGCAGCAATGAAGAAGGGATCTGGTAAGGTAGCCCAGGGGTGGCCTTGATAACCTCGGATGCCTAAGTCAGTAATGGCATACTAAGGAGTAAGAGAAAAGAGTGAGTGCAGAGTTTTAGCAAGAAGATTTGATTAGGAAAAAAGTCGATCCTTTTACCTGAAGGTTGAGGGACCTTATATACCTAGCCCTGAGGTCAGATGGCCGTACCCTATGGCCTAGGGGAAAGGGAGCTCCAAACTGTGGCCTGGGGGGAAGGGAAGTCCTCTCGGATCTGCCTCTGCCATACTGTCTCTAATGCGGCTCGATTTTCTTGTGAACCCATTTAATGTAGTGTGATCTCCTGGTGCTACTTTGAGTCTAGTCCTTTTCTCATGGTGTGCTTCCTTCTCCTTCCTCCAGCCTGGCTTCCCGCACTTCTCTTGTAATGTCCCTGACCTGGATAGTTATACCCGATTTACATGGGTCACGGGTTCTTTCCGAGCCATTGGGAAGCTTTTGCGAGTTTGGGCTGGGCCATTTTGGGCTATCTAGAATGTGAGGAACTTGCTTGATGTTGGGCTTGGGCTGGCACCCGTGGGCCTCAGGCCCCTGACGAAAACCCCCCGAACAAAGAGTTTCTAATAATAATAAGTAGCTTGGGAATAGAGGGACCATTTTCTATCCTCTAATTAATTGAGAGAGACGATCAAAAGAACTTTTCTACATCCCTAAATTGGTTTTAATTTTGAGAGTGTAAAAGCCAATATTATCTATATCAAAGGAAATGTTAAGTTACATACTGAAGTCATATCTCATTTCAATCTCAAGCTATATATTGATGTGGCATTCTCCATTAACGAGTGAATTTTTTCTTCGAAGAATAAAAGTTAATCCAAGCATTATGGGATAGTTTCATATCAACATAATGAGATGAAAATAGAATGGACGTATAGTATATAATATTTACTTTACGAAAATATGAAAAAAAAAAAAAATCTCATAACTCTTTTAAAAAATAGGTTTTGATCACTAAATCCTACCAATTAAGTAGGATTCTTAAATAAATTCAATCTGCAGTTTTGGATTATAAGGATATAGGTGTATATATATTTTAAATAGCATATATAGAGAGAGAACTAGCAAAGCTTATCCTCTGGTGAAAATAAGATCACAAACATATGGTCTTCTAAACTTTTGTCAGATTTTAAGTAACAAACTCTCACACTTCTATTTAGGTTTGGTTTTGGAAGTGAGATGAGAATTTTTAATTTTAGATGAAAGTTTAAAATATGATAATTTAATATTATTATTGTTTTGGGATTTAAAAAGTTAAATTGGGATTTTTTTTTTTGTAAGAAGAGTCGGTAGCCAACCACATAGTAGCCCCGTCCTAAGTTTATTAAAAAGCCCTCACATATAGTGGAGGAATACTATGGTTACAAAGCATTCACCAGAGGGTTTACAAAAATATAAAACTATATCTAAAAACCCTAGTGATCAATAAATAAAATACCAACCTAAAGAGATGAAGAAAGAGCTTATATCAGAAAAATGGAGAACAAATAAATACAGCCGAATATAAGGAAGTCCCCACAAATCTGTACGTAATAACCCACGAAGGATTCCCCTATCAAGGTCAAATCCTATCAAATACTTACAATGATTAGAAACTCCCTCTTTAGCAAGATAGTCCGCAACTATGTTTGCTTCTCTAAAAATATGACGGATGAAACAAAGTAAGTCAGCGAGCAATCTTTGGATATCATGCCAAAAGTCCAACAAGTACCATAAGCTGCATTTACCAGCCTCAATCCATCTCACAATAACTTCAGAATCGGACTCCACCAAAATATCTCGAATACCCAACTGTTGTGCCAACTTTAACCCATCAAGTAAAGCTCTCCCCTCAACAACATTATTGGAGACCTGACCATAATGCGTTGCAAATCCCGCCATCACTCGGCCATCATGATCTCTAATAACCCCTCCTCCACCTGCTAAGCCAGGATCTTTGAGTGAACTACTATTAACATTTAGCTTATACTGTCCTCTACTCAGCTTAGTCCAAGCTACAGCTTTCATACTTTTCTTGACAACATGAGCAATTGGACAATTTAACTCCTGTAAAACTTTGATATTGTGCTAATGCAGTCTATCAAGTGCAGTCTATCAAATTTTTGATGTGGAGAAAAAATATCATTTAACATCAACTTAATCCACCTCACCACACCTTTCCAATCAGTTTTCTTTCCTTCCATTCTATCCTCACACCGTGCTCTCCACAAAACCCACGTGATAAAGATCGGCAGGATACCACAACAGCACCCTGCTTGAGACGATTCCGACGCTCGAACATTCATAACCACATTCCATCTTTGGAGCTGAGGTAACTGAACCCCCAAAATACCTGCAAAATACCTCCAAACCATAGCAGCCAACCCACCACTACAAAGAATATGATCAATAGATTCTTGTTGTGGTAAAACACAACAGTGGCAATTTGAAGCTAGAGGAATTCCTAGCTTAACAATGATATCATCCACAGGTAACACTTGTTTTTTAGCACGCCAACAAACAAATGACATTTTTTTAGGAACCAATTTATGCCAAAGCCATTTTTTCCAAACACAAACAGGCCCTTGCACTCTAATTAGATGCCAAGTAGATTTAGTAGAGAAAGTACCATCCAAGTTCGGCTGCCAAATACGCACATTTGTTCCGCCTGATATTTGAACCGACGAGGCAATTGTTTTCTCAAACATCTCTTTTGACACCAGCATACGCAATTTAGGCACATCCCAACCAGAGTTATTTAAGATTTCAGCCACCAATAAATTTTCATCTTCACTAACATCTGCGAAATTTGCAATGGCCCCATCCCCCAGCCAATTATCAAACCAAAAGTTACAAGCACCATTTCTAATCAAGATACAAGAATTCTGTTGCACAATCGGCATCACTGACAGGATGCCTTTCCAAAATCTTGAACCTGTGGAATTAGAAAGAGCCATAGGGTGCTTTCCACCCACATATTTCTTCTAAAAAAATTTTGCCCAAACCGAATTCCCCTCCAGTAATTTCCCAGCAAATTTCATGAATAAAGACATTTGAACATCAGCGAGGTTCCGAATACCCAGACCCCTTCCTTAACCGGCAAACATATATTTTTTCAAGACACCCATTTTATTTTCTTTTTTATCATCAATCGAATTCCAGAGAAAACTAGAGAAAATACTTTTAATGCCTTTGAAAACACCCTTAGGTAAATTCATAACAAAAAGAACATGAATTGGCATGCTAGATAAAACATGTTTGAGAAGTGTAATCTTACCCCCAAAAGAAAGGATGTTACTCTTCCAACCAGCCAATTTTTTTGAATCTTCAACAGCAAAGGGTCAAATAATTTGAAAGTCATCCGTCCCACATGCAACGGAACCCCCAGGTAGTTACACAACCATTTACCCTCCATAAACCCCGTAATCCGCAAAATCTCTAATTTTCTAGCAACCGAAAAATTAGAGGAGAAAAAGATAGAAGACTTGGCCGGGGCTAACCAACTGCCCTAACATAGATTGATACGCTTGCAAAGTCTTTATAATCTGCACTAGAGATCTTTTACCTCCATTGGCAAAATCAAAACATCATCAGCATAAAACAAATGAGAAATCAAAGTACCTCTATTAGCATTAAAATACATGACTTTCTCCTGTTGAAAATCATCATCGATCATCCGAGAGAGTAACTCTTGTGACAAAATGAAAAGATATGGCAAGAGAGGATCCCCTTGTCGAATACCCTGGGAGGGTTTGAAAAAGTCCTTCAAAGAGCCATTAAGCATAACCGAACACATAGGTGAAGATATACAATTAAAAATCAAACCCTTCCAATGATCCGAAAAGCCCAATCTCTTCATCACCTCCATCAAGAACCTCCAATTCACCTTGTCGTGCACCTTTGCCATATCAATTTTAATCATTACGTTGCCACTTCTCACTTTCTTATTCATACTCTGAATCATTTCTTGAGCAATAGAAATATTATCAAAAATGCTTCGACACTTAATAAAGGCTGATTGCTCATCAGAAATTAATTTCTTCATGATAGGTTCCAAACGATTCACCAAAACCTTGGAAAGAATTTTATAAACAATAGAACATAAGTTGATAGGCCGGAATTGCATGAAACCCCTTGGTTCATCCACTTTTGGAATCAACACAATGTTGGTGGCACCAAAGAAAGTGGTTAACGGCTTCCCCTCAAAAAATTCAATCGCCAACATCAATAAGTCTTCTTTGATAATATCCCATGCATGATGGAAAAAATTGGCAGAAAATCCATTAGGACCTGGGCTACTATCTTGCGGGATTGACCAAAGCGCCTCCTTAATCTCCATCAAATCTGGAACTCTGCAAAGAAACTGATTATCAGGCTCAATAATAACAGAAGTTATGAGATTCATACCAATATCCTCAATAGACACCGCTGACGTGGTTAACTGTTGCTGGAAGAAATCAACAGCCCCTTCAAGGACCGCTTCACCGGAATCAAGAGTGCTACCATCTTCAAGAATCATACTCTCTAGAGTTTTAAATTTCTTTTTACATCTAAGAGAAGCATGAAAGAAGGCTATGTTTTCATCACCTTCACTAATCCACCTAATTCTTGATTTTTGGCACCTCATAATCTCCTCTCTATGCAAATATTGGACATTCTTTTGCTTGCATCTCAGAAGTTCAACTTCCATATCCTGGATATAATTTTGCTAAACATTATTCTCCAGCTCCATAAGTTCCTCTTCAATGACTTTAAGGTCTACTTCCACTCTACCGAAGACCTCCCTATTCCACTTCTTCAATACTTGTTTCAATTTTTTTAACTTTCTACTGAATTTTACCATCGGGCAGCCTTAAAAATCTTGGCTCCAACACTCACGCACCACAACTAAGAACTCTTCATGAGAACACCACATTCTTTAAAAATGGAAAGACTTAGGGCCAATCCTCCTGTCAACCAAAAGAGAAGTGACCATTGGACAATGATCAGACGACGTGCGAGGAAGATACTCCAAATGATTATTAGGGAAGCTTGATAAGAAGCCAGTGTTCACCAACACTCTATCAAGTTGAGCCCAGATTCGTCCACCCCCTAGCTTCCCATTACACCAAGAAAACCGATTACCAGAATAAGGGATATCAACAAGACCACAATCTTGAATACAATTATTAAAATCATCACGCCCTCGAGAAGACTGACAAACACCACCAATTTTCTCACCTTTAGACCAAATAATATTAAAATAAAGGGTAAATGAGACCTGTAATATTTGTTGTAATATTTGTTTACTTTGTGTTTCATTTGCTGTAATATTTGTGAGATGAAAAGTAAGCTTAGATCTGTATAACCAGATATCAGTGTGCACAAGCTGTTTTCATGTGCAACTATGTGCACATGCTGTTTTCATTACCTAACTTTTCATTACAAAAGTTAATTTAATGAACCTAAAAATAATCCTTTCGTACATCACAACCAAAACACTTGAGAAGTACCATTATAGTTGATCTATTAAAAAATGATTTACTTCATACAACGTGTTGTTTATATACAATTTATCCACACTAAGCCAAAACTATTACAAATGTGACAACCCAATACAAACACAATAATTTTCGATCTTCCTTCTGAAGAGCTCGCTCTCTCTCTCTCTCTCTCTCTCTCTCTCTCTCTCTCTCTCTCTCTCTCTCTCTCTCGTATTTATCTTCCCTTTTCTGAACTTCCAACTTGTGTGTGAGTACGTCATCCCACATCTTTCAAACTTTATTTTCTCTTGTACGAATGTTCTCTTCTATCAAGTGAAATATATCCATCCAAACAAAAAATTCACATTTTGCTTCTCCTTGCACATAGTACAAACATTTAACCAAAATGATAAAGCACACCATGCAAAACCAAACTCAATATGCTAATTAACATGATAAGTTGCTTTACTGTATTATACTTTGGGCAGGCGAAAAATTTCCTTCCGAGATTTTTCTTAGTGATGTTGCCATCACGAAGTCATCAACTACAGGCGATGATGATTGGGTTGATGCCATTAGTAATTCTAAAAAACCAATCACAAGTTCAGATCACTAAAAAAACCAATCAATAATGCAATGCATGTGTTAATGCAATGGAAATTACTAGTCACTGACTTAGACCATGTGGTGACCATCTATTTTCATTCCAGACACCAGAATATTTTCCAATGAGAAGAAATAGGGTTCTCAAAATTCAAGAACACGATGTTGGTTAAACCAAAAAGAAGAGAAGAAAGAATTTCATTCATCAGAAAAATAAAATAACTAGCTGATACTTTGCTGGTAAAGATGTTGTAGCACCTTCCTGCATCCCCTCCAGCTGGCAAAAAAAAAAAAAAAAAAAAAAAAGCGGATGACCAGGGATTATTCATACAAAATGAAATAGGTCAGATTGCACTAACTCATAATAGATTAAGAGCCAAATAAGGATAAATTTGTATTTATGATATAGGGAAAAAAACTCCCCAATCAAAGTCAGACTTTTCTATTAACATAACGAGCCTATAACCCATGCAATGCGCGGATCGTTATTTATGCTAAATTTTAAAAATCTAAATAGTTGATTATATATATACTCACTACTACAACTATTAAAAAAATGTAAATAAAATATATATAAAATGGAAAATGCCTATATAAAAGAGTTCACTTTACCAATAAATATTTCATGGAAAATACCTATATAAAATGTATATGGAGAATGCCTGATTGCCGATCGGCACCTTTTTTCTACACCGGCTTACGTTGCACCAAACTTGTCGTCAGAGATTTAGACACATTAAAGTTAATTTTTTCTTCAATATCTATTTTATTTAAACAAGATGGAAGTGTCAAACAATCCAATCCAGAACTTATATTGGAAAGGAAATTAAAAAGGCACGCATATTGAAGAGAAAAATATTACTACCCAATGAAAGTATATGCGACATGAACCCTGAATGCCCGTCTTAAGAATGAAGTATATGCGGCTGTAATAGTTATCGAATATGAACAAGAGAAGAGAACTAAACGTTCTCATAAGCATTGATATGGTACCTTAAGGATATCAAAAACCATTTTTGCAGTACATTTCTGTTGAACCTTATCAGGATGGATGCACAACGTACGTACGTTGCCTTTCTATAAATCTTTTTAACTGAGGCAGAAGTAATCATATCTGTCAGTGACATTGGATGCCAACCACATTCAGGCCAAAGCACCTGTTCATCATTCCAAAGACAGAATATGGTTATCTATAGTATTTGGCAACTAAAGTTATGAGCATCAAATTCGACCCAGGATTCAGGAGCAAAATAGACCTGCCCTCATTCTAGCAAAAAACCAACTGATGGTTTCTACAAAAAACTAACTGATGGTTTCTTTTTGGTAACCAACATACACACGAATGAAAATCCAGATGCACAACTTTTATGCCCACGTAGCCATGCACATTCAGTCACCTTCCCCATAATATAGGGTTGTCACACTATCGTCTCATACACATTATCAACCTCCAGCCCCTCCTTGTGATTCCTCCAAACGTGAGCCCCCGTAGTAGTAACCTAATGAAAAATCAAAGTAGCATCTCAACCCAACCAACACTTACGTACACTGACCGACGACTGAAACTCCATGCCCACATATGTCGCTCATGTGTACCCATACGTGCCCATAGCCTTGCATCACTGAAATAGCTTTGGAACACCACCCACGCTCATTTACGTTGCTTTGTGAGCCACCATCAACCCATGACGGCAACCACCGCCACATGTCTCTTTGCTCGTACATAACGCACCACCACGAAACTGCCATGAAGCAAGCAAACCACACCACAACCTCTTCTGCCACCCTGCCATGCACGTAAATCTCGGCCGCTTGCAATTTTGAAAACCAGCCCACGTGATATTGACGTAGCCTCTGTTTTTTTTCCAAAAAAAAAAAAAAAATAGATAATCTCCATGCCACAAAAAGCTACAATGAATGGCACACCAGGAGAGCCCGCAACCAAGAACCCTAGGAGAGAATGCAAGAGAATGTGAGAGAGGGACTCGTGAAGGGTCGCTCAGCAAGATGCGTGGAGGCCATGTGACATAGAATGCCGATGGGCTTCAAATGGCAGATTTCGCGCCTTATAAACCCTAGTCCTCCTTTCTTCTGCTTCCCATCAAAACCCTGTCGTTCTTCAATTCTTTTACCTAGGTTTGACCGTCTCTCTTTGTTCTGTTTGATAAGAACTCGATCTAGTGAGGAAGAAACTTGAAAAACTGAGGAAAAGAAGAGAATACTGAATTGTATTAATGAAAAGAAGTGCATTACAAGTCTGATATGGTGCTCTATTTATAGCAAAATAACAGATTTAACTAACTATATTGTATTGACTATTTTAGCTTTTTCTACTTTGGATTTTAACTCCATATTATCAATATGTGATGCAATACTCCAACACCCCCCCTCAAGATGAACATGAATGTTAATAGTGTTCATCTTGCGAAGAGTATGGTGAAAAGGCAATGATCCAAGTGGCTTTGTGAAAATGTCTGCCAATTGTAGCCGAGAGGGAATATAGAACAGCTTGATGAGCTTTTCCTGCAGCTTCTCTCGAACTAAATGGCAATCAATTTGTATGTGTTTGGTTCTTTCATGTTGGACTGGGTTTGTGGCAATGGACGTAGCAGATTTGCTGTCTGTATATAGGAGGGTTGGTTGAGAGTGGTCAATCTATAAGTCTTGGAGTGCATGGAGTAACCACTGTATTTCACAAGTTGTAGTTGCAAGAGCCCTGTACTCAGCTTCAGCAGAGGATCGACTAATAGTGGCTTGCTTTTTAGACTTCCATGAGATCAAAGAGTTTCCCAAGAACACTACAAAGCCTGTTATGCTTTTCCTAGTATCAATGCAGCTTGCCCAGTCACTGTCTGAGAAGGCTTTCAACTGAAGTTCTGAAGATGAAGAGAAGAGTAAACCCTGTCCAGGTGTGGCCTTTAAGTATCTAAGTACCCTTATTGCTGCTTTGTGATGATTGACTGTCGGTTTAGCTAGAAATTGGCTCAAAACTTGAACAGAATATGCAATATCTGGTTTGGTAATTGTTAAGTATAACAATCTGCCAACCAGTTTTCTATAAGATGATGGATCTTCATATGGTGCTGAATCATCAATAGCCAGCTTGAGATTGGATTCCATAGGAAATGCTGCAGGTTTGGAACCAATGAGGCTAGTATCTTGTAGAATGTCCAGTGTATATTTTCGTTGGCAAAGAGAGATCCCAGTGTGAGATCTTGCTACCTCTAGTCCAAGAAAATATTTTAATGGCCCCAAGTCTTTGATTGTAAACTGTTCATCCAGAAACTTCTTCAATAGTTCAATATCTTGTAAACTATCACTTGCTAACAATACATCATCAACATATACTATCAATGCCATAAATGATGTTGTTGACTTTTTGATGAATAAGGAACAATCAGATTTACCTTGAGAGAAGCCATAGCTGATGAGAGAGTTAGACAGTTTTTCAAACCACTGTCTAGAGGCCTGTTTAAGACCATAAAGACTTTTTAAAAGTTTACAAACTTTGTTGTTCTGATTGGGCAGACCAGGAGGCAAATCCATGTAGACCTCTTCATGTAGTTCACCATGTAAAAACGCATTGTTCACATCTAACTAATGAATATGCCAGTTCTTAATTGCAACAACAGCAAGTAAAAGTCTAATAGAAGTAATCTTAGCAACAGGTGAGAAGGTGTCAAAGAAATCTAGACCTTCTTGTTGAGTGTAACCTTTTGCTACTAATCTTGCCTTATGTCTCTCTATATTTCCATCAGTTTTGTATTTGATTTTAAACACCCATTTACAACCAATGGTCTGTTTATGTTTAGGTAAAGTAACAAGCTCCCATGTTTTGTTTAATTCTAAAGCTTTAAGTTCATTTTGCATAGCTTTTTGCCATTTTGGAAATTGAGCAGCCTGTTTATATATTTTAGGCTCTAATGAAGTTGTGATAGAAGCAAGAAAAGCTTTATGAGATGAGGAAAGTCTATTTGCAGAAAGAAAAGGAGAGATAGAATAGAAATTACCTTGTTTAGAACCATCACATGAAGAAATTGAAGGAGCTGCATTTGAAGAAACTTGACTACAATAATAATCCTGCAGAAAATGAGGTGCTTGTCTAAGTCGAGTGGATTTTCTGAGTTGTGGAGAATTGTTTGAAATATCATTGTTCTGAGGTATAGAAGAATTTTGATGATCATCATTATGGTCATCATTGATATGTGGATGATTTATCTGTGAAGTTGATAATACAGGTGGATTATCAACTGGATTACTATGGAAAGTATCATAACTGTATGAATTTTCTAACGGAGGAAATAGAAATGTGTGATTTTGAGGATCAGATGGTATAGCTGTAAAAGGAAGAATGTTTTCATGAAATATAACATTTCTAGAAATGAAAACTTTCTTAGTATGGAGATCCATTATTTTGTAGCCTTTTATATCAGAGGGATACCCAAGAAATATGCACTTGACAGCTCTAGGATCAAATTTTTGTCTGTGATGTTGAAGTGTTGAAGCAAAGCAAAGACAACCAAATATTTTTAGATGAGTAAGTTTTGGTGTTTTATTAAAAAGCATTTCATAGGGAGTTTTGTTTTTAAGAAGAGGAGTGGGGATCCTATTAATAATATGAGCTGCTGTGAGCACACAGTCACTCCAAAAGGATAATGGAATATTTGCTTGAAACATTAAAGCCCTAGCTGTACTAAGCAAGTGTTGATGTTTTCTTTCTACTAGGCCATTTTGCTGTGGGGTTTCTACACAACTTCTTATGTGTAAAATTCCATTTTCATGATAAAAATCTGTTATTAGGAACTCGGGTCCATTGTCTGATCTTATTATTTTGACAGCAACATCAAACTGTGTTTTAATCATTTTGCAGAAACCTTTAAGTAGGAATGAAACTTCAGATTTTGTTTTGAGCATATAATCCCAAGTACAACGTGTAAAATCATCAACAATTGTTAAAAAATATTTATAACCTGAATAAGAAATGGTTCCAAAAGGACCCCATATGTCACAGTGAATCAAATCAAACATTTTATTAGATTTGCTATGTGATACAGGAAATGAAAGTTTTCTTTACTTTGCTAATGGACAGATATCACATACATTTTGACAATCCATAGAGATAGAAGGATCAAGATGTTTAAGAGAAGAAAGTCTAGAAAGAGATACATGGCCTAATCTGTAATGCCATAAATCCAATGATTTTTGAGATGTAGCAGAAAAATGAGGTGGATTAGCTTTAGAAGTTTCAGAGGCAGAATTGAAGTAATATAAGCCTTATTTCTCAAATGCAATCCCAATCATCTTCTTCAGTGATTGGTCCTGTAAAAGGCAATGAGTACGAAAGAAAGACAAAGAAATATTAGAATCTTTGGTTAGCTTAGAAATAGACAAAAGATTAAAGGTAAAGGATGGTACACATAAGACATTTTGCAAGAAAAGATTGGTAGAAATGCAAATTGTTCCTATGTGTGTTGCTGGTATAGCTTGTCCATTGGGTAAACTGACAGATATATTTATTTGTTTAGGAGGAAAACAATAGAAGGAGGGTGAACAGATCATGTGATCTATTGCACCAGTGTCTAATATCCAAGAACATTTAGATTTTGCAATGGTAGAAACTGAATTGCAAGAAGATTTACCAGAAAATTGAGAGGAGGTAACAAGGTTGCAAGATGATAAACTCTGGGTGTTTGATGGGATTTGAGATAACTGAGATGACTGAGAGGAATTGGCAATAGCTAGCAGCTTATTGAAATCTTCAGAAGTCAAAGAAACCATGTGAGACTCATTACTGTTTTGTTTACAGACATCATTAGTTGTAATTGCAGCATGAGCAGCAGAATGAATTCTCTTTCCTTTCGGTCTAGTCCACCCAAGAGGATATCCATGAAGCTGGAAGCACTTGTCCACTGTGTGTCCATTGTATCCACAATGTGTACAATGAAGAATGGACTTCTTGGATTTTTCTTTGGAAAATCTGTACTGATTTGCTGCAGAAGTCGACTGTTTAACCATCAATGCATGAGTTTCAGTAGAAACTGAGTTGATTAGCTGTCTTTGGCTCTCTTCTTGGAGTAATAAACAAAAGACCTTGGCCATAGGTGGTAATGGTATTGAAAGAAGTAACTGGCTTCTTATGGATGCAAAAGAATCATTTAAACTAACCAGAAATTTCAGAACATAGTCTGATTGTTGCCTTTGTAGTAAAAAAGAGAAGAGATCACATGTACAACTTGACATTTTTCCACAAGTACATGTTGGAAAAGGGCGAAAACTTACATATTCATCCCATAAAGTTTTAAAAGCACTAAATAATCAGTGATAGATGAAGAACCTTGGTTGATGCAACTCAAAGATTTTTCAAGGTGAAAAACCCTTGGTCCATCACTTCTTAAGTATCTAGTCTTCAATTCATTCCAAAGATCCAGAGATGAATTTACATAGCTTCTTGTTTTTCAATTTCATTACATTGGGTTCGTGGTCCGCCAGTCCCATTGGTCTGCACTTCCATAGTTCTTCCAGCCACTACTCTTCGCAAACTTGGTAGAAGGCCTTCAGCCTCCAATTTCGGGATGACCGTCAACTGTGAGTAGTTGAAACATTCAATACTGATTAGAAAGGCTGTGTTTCATGAAGATGTTACAAGGAGATGATGAAGTGCATTGGTTTGGACCATGTGATCAGGGAGTTTCGAACTAATCAACTATTTAGTACGTACCTTTTTTAGGGTCCCATTTCCTATATTGACAACTCACTTTCTCAAGCAACAATCTTCTCCATTTTTGTAACAACATGATTTTAGGAAATTAGCATTTACTTTGTAATTACCATATTCAATTACTTACCTTAGATAGACTTATTCTTGTATCTATTTATTCAAATCATGTCTCAATGTAAAAATGAAGTGAATGAAATACAAAAGTTTGTATTCTTAACATGGTATCAGCCTAAAACCGATCCTCCCTCTCTCGTGTTCATGGCTTTCCCTTCCAACCCCTCTTCATCCCCATATATACCTTCTCCACCCCTCCGACTCTCCTAGCCTTATTCTTGTATCCGGTCTCCTCACCGGTGACAACTTTCCCAAATGGCAAAAAGCCATGACCCGTGCCCTTAATGCCAAAAATAAATTAGCCTTTGTTGATGGCACTCTTTCCCCATCCGAATCCACCTCCAAAGATTACCCACAATGGAACCAAACTAAAGATATGGTTCTTACCTGGCTTCTCAATTCCATCAGCCCCTCCATCGCTAACTCCCTTGAATTTCATACCGACCCACGAGCCGTGTGGCTTGATCTTCAATCACGTTTTTGCCACGGTAACAATGCACGAATTTATCATCTTAAAAGAGAGTTATCTTCCCTACAACAGCACACCCATTCGGTTCATGAGTATTACAACCAAATCAAGCAAATTTGGGATGAACTCAACCACTTACAAAAAACCAATGACCTCAAAGAAATGCAACAACAAGCTGAAGATGAGAGAGTTTACCAATTTTTACTTGGCCTAAGTGACTCCTTTTCCCAACTCAGAACCCAAATCCTAGCCATGGAAACCCTTCCTCCTATCACCAAAATTTTTTCTATTCTTTTTTAGGAGAAATAGCAGCGTCTCCTCCATGTCAGGCCTGCGGCAGCAACGGAAGCCACCCACATCTTCGCCGCTCACTCCAGTGGTCCTCCATGGAAGCCCCTGCACTGCACCGAGTGTGGAAAACACGGTCACACCCGTGACCGATGCTGGTGTCTTGTGGGATACCCAGCCAGACGAGAATCTCAAGGCAAACAGCAGCCATCCCTTATCGGAAAACCCCCTCCCCCTTCGCAGCTGATGGCTCACCAAGCCTCACTTTCCTCTCCGATTCCTAGCCTAACACCGGACCTCTACCACAAGCTTCTTGATCTACTCAAACTGACTCCTCCTGCTGCCAACTTAGTCTGTAACGTTTCCTCCCTTCCTCCCTTTAACAACCATCGTGACTGGGTGGTGGACAGAAGTGCCACTGATCACCTCTGCCATGACTGAAGCCTTTTTTCCTCACTGGTTTCTCACTCTCATGACCGTAAGGTCACTTTACCAAATGGCCACTTAATTCCAATAGAGGGTGTCAGCACATGTGTCTTAGCCGAACACCTCATTTTGCACAATGTCTTATTTGTCCCTCAATTCTGTTTTAATCTCCTTTCTGTCCCTCAGCTCACTCATACTAATTCTTGTATTATTTCTTTTTCTTCTTCCACTGTTTCTTTTCAGGACCCACACTCAATGAGGCTGATTGGAGCGGGTGAACTTTGCAATGGACTTTATGTGTATCGGTCAACCCCCACCACAGCTCTTTCTACTTAGATCACTGCAAATAAGTTTTTATGGCACCAACACCTAGGTCATCCTTCCCGTTTAGTTATTCCTAGTATTTTCAATAATTCTTGTGTTATTTCTGATTGTGATATTTGTGCTCGTTCTAAGCACACTAGACTACCTTTTCCTATTCATGCCATTAAAAGTACTACGCTTTTTAATCAAATTTTTTGTGATATATGGGGTGGCTATCATACTCCTTCCATTTGTGGTGCACATTATTTTCTCACTATTGTTGATGACTTTTCTCGCACCACTTGGATTTATCTCATGCGCTATAAATCCAAAGCATACACTTATCTTATGCACTTCTTTGCTCTTATTCAAAATCAATTCAATACCACCATTAAAAAAATTTGTACTGACAATGGCCAAAAATTTCTTTCTCATAAATTTCAACATTATCTTCACGACCACGACATCATTCATGAGCGTACCTGTGTTGAAACTCCCCAACAAAATGGTGTTGCGGAACGTAAACATCGACACCTCTTGAATGTCGCTTGTATTCTATGTTTTCAAGCTTACTTACCTCTGAAATTTTGGGGTGACTGTGTGCTCACTGCTGCCTATCTCATAAACCACACACCTAGTCGTCATCTTCAAAATAAATCTCATTTTGAACTTCTCTTTAATACCCCACCCAAATATGATCATCTCCGCATTTTTGGCTGTCTTTGTTATGCTCAAACTCTTCATGCTTCACGCGATAAATTTTCTCCTCGCGCCTCTAAATGTCTTTTTCTCAGTTATCCTAGCACTCATCAAGCCTACAAACTTTACAATCTCGAGACTCAGACTATTTTTTATTCTCGTGATGTCACCTTTCACGAGCACCAGTTCCCTTTCCAGGATATCACTTCTTCTTCTTCCACCTCACTACCTCTCATTCCTCTCCCTGTTCCTGAACCTATTTTACCATCTCTTCCTTCTGAACCTTCTCCTTCTGAACCTTCTCCTTCCGCACCCTCTTTTCCAAACCCTTCTTCTCCTTCCCCTTCACTTACTCATCCCCATCGCACCATTACTAGACCCGCCTACCTTTAGGACTATATATGCCCGACCATACACACCGAGTCCACTACATCTTTCTCCGCTGCATCAACCTCGGGTACTGCTCATCCTTTATCTGCTTTTCTCTCTTATTCATGTTTCTCTCCTTCTCATCTTATTTTTTTAAATGTTCTCACTGTTTCTACTGACCCTTCTTGTTATTCCATTGCTATTAGCCATGCCCATTGGCGTGATGCCATGTCTGCTGAACTTCATGCCCTTGAAGCCAATTCCACTTGGACGCTTGAGTCCCTTCCTCCTGGCAAGAAACCCATTGGCTGCAAATGGGTGTTCAAAACTAAACTCAAAGCCGATGGCTCTGACGAAAGATACAAAGCTCGGTTAGTCGCCAAAGGCTATACTCAAGTTGAAGGCCTCGACTATCATGAGACTTTTCCTCCTGTGGCCAAAATGACTACCGTTCAGTGTTTGTTGGCTGTCGCTGCTTCTCGCCAATGGATTATTCATCAACGTGATGTTAATAATGCCTTCTTACATGGGGACCTTGATGAGGAAGTTTACATGACCCCCCCTTCTGGTTATTGTTTGAAAGAGGAGACTCGTGTTTGTCGTCTCCGCAAATCCCTCTATGGCCTCAAACAAGCCTCCCGCAATTGGTTTTTTAAACTAACCACTGTGCTTCTTCATGTAGGTTTTTCTCAATCTCAGGCGGATCATTCTTTATTCACCCGGTTACTTCTACTAGTATCACTCTTGTTCTTGTTTATGTCGATGATATCCTGGTTGCTAGCAATGATCGGTCCCAAATCGAGGTCTTCAAAAGTGTTCTCTCCACACACTTCAAAACTAAAGACCTTGGTCCCCTTAAATATTTTCTTGGTTTAGAAGTTGCTCGCTCACCTCAAGGCATCTTTCTCAACCAACGCAAATATACTCTTGACATCCTCTCTGATAGTGGTCAACTCGGTGCTCGGACTGATTCCTTCCCCATGGAACAGAACTTAAAGCTCACCAACCACGACGGCTCTCTTCTTCCAGATCCTGTGCCTTATCGCCGACTTGTTGGTCGTCTAATATACTTGACTATCACTCGTCCTGACATTGTTTTTGCAGTGAACATTCTCAGTCAATTCATGCACGCTTCTCGTGCCCCCCACATGCAGGCTACCACTCGCGTTCTGCGCTATCTCAAAGGTAGTTCCGGCCAAGGCATATTTTTCGCTTCCTCCAATTCTCTCCATGTTACTGCTTACACTGATTCCGATTGGGCCAGCTGTCCCACCACTCATCGCTCCACCACCGGCTACTTTGTTCAACTTGGCTCCAGTCCCATCTCCTGGAGTACAAAAAAATAGACTACAGTGGCCCGTTCCTTTGATGAAGCCGAATATCGCGCCATGGCCGTTACCACTTGTGAACTTACTTGGTTGAAACAGCTTCTCACTGATCTTGGTATCTCCCACTCAGCGCCTTTCAGTCTCCATTGTGACAACCAATCTGCTCTACATATTGCTCATAATCCTGTGTTTCATGAGCGCACTAAACATATTGAGATTGACTGTCACATTGTTCGTTATAAAATCCGGTTCGGCCTCCTTACCGCCATTCACACATCCTCTCATGAGCAAGTTGCCGACATATTCACCAAAGCATTAGGCCGGGATCTCTTCCATCACTTTCTATCCAAGTTGGCTATTACGGATTTCCATACGCCAACTTGAGGGGGTGTATTGACAGCTCACTTCCCAAATCAAGCAACAATCTTCTCCATTTTTGTAACAACATGATTTTAGGAAATTAGCATTTACTTTGTAATTACCATATTCAATTAGTTACCTTAGATAGACTTATTCTTGTATCTATTTATTCAAATCATGTCTCAATGTAAAAATCAAGTGAATGTAATACAAAAGTTTGTATTCTTAACATCCTATGAGACAAAAATCAAAACCATTTTACCAAAAATAGAAAACTCAAAGATTCGTATACAAAAAATGCCATCCAAAAAAGCTATTTCTTAAAGTTTTCACAATTCACTATTAGACGGCATAATTATATGTACGTAAGTAGTTCGTACGTATTATATATAGGATTGAAAGGATCATACTGGTAGTTTTGTTTTTCCAAGTTCTGCATATATATGTGGTTATATTATATTAAATGTTAGAATTTGTTAAATTTCTCATGATGATGTAACTGTTACTCGGAACAAAAGTAAAGAAAGACAGAATAGGAAAAACATTTAAATGAAATAGAAAATATATTAGAGAGTGGATATGCGCCATGCGGTGTCTTTTATTAAAGTGAATAACCTAAATAGAAAAGTAGATGCTGAGGGCATATTTGGATAATGGAAGCTAGCTAGATGTTTAATTAGAAAACCAGATGCTAATTAAATATTAGCATATGGAAAGGAATGTATAACAATCAAACAAGTACCCCAAATTACAAGCAATTAAGCCTCACTACAAGAAAAAGCGTTTTTTTTGATGATTTTATTTTCCGTGACTAACGCTTGTGGGAAATACTAGATAATGGGACAAATCCCTTCCGTGAAGAATAGGTTTTGACGTTTATCACCAAAAAACGTGCGACGGATGAAAAGTCATGGCCTTTAACCTATTAAAGCGAGGAGATAGTGTTCGTGTTAATAAGTTTGCCGTTGTTACCTCTAGTCTATTTTAATTTTTGCCCATAACAATATAAACTAAACACACCAGAAATCGATGCCTTCAACCTGCGCCCGAGAGAACCCTAACGCCCAAATCGTGCCCTTCAACACCGGATAATCTGAGGGATAATCCGGCCAAAATTTCTCTTTTCACGGCCCCGGAGAGAATCACTACCGCCAGTTGAGGACACAAACGGGCAAGAGAATCACACCGGCTTTGTTTTTGCTGCAATTTCTGGAATAAATCTCCATCTCTCTCTTAAATCTGTGCCCAAGAGATCCCTAGCCCAAATTGACCCGTTCAACACCGCATAATCTCACCAAATACGCCGGTGGTGGTTTCTCGTTTCGCCGCCCCGTGGAACCTCACTGTAGGATGGTTGCCGCAACTCACGGCTACGCTATTGATTGCTGAATAGCTACGGAAAAAGGTTAATCTCTCTCTTAATTTCATTTGCCTAATTTTAATTTCTCTTCTCAAATTTCCCTCTCTCTCTCTCCCTTGGTAATTCTATCGCCTATAGGAAGAGATTTCTATGCTTCTGTATCTCTGGTTCTTGAGGCCTAGTACGATTTTTGTGCACTTTTCGTATTGTGAAAATCCCACTTGCAGCTTCTTTAATTGAATTGGATTGGTGGTTTTGTGGCATCACGCAGGACAAGTAGTTTTTATGTGATGGATTGTTTATCCCTTTAGGCTATTTGGTATGTGAATCAGGCTTATGAATGTTTTACACTTGGAATTACATGATTATATATCTCAGGACAGGGAGATCTGCCCTGTTAGTGCTAGAAATCATCAGATTTCTTGAGTTCTTGTGCTCATAGCCGTTCATGGGTGATAGATGATAGCCACACTCCCATATAAAAATTCACGTATCTAGATGATAGCAACCCCAAATTATCAAGTATTTTATTGATAGGATATGGCAAATGATTGAGCATGTTTGGATGTTTCCAAATAAATAGGTTAAATGCCACAATTATTTGCCACAAACCAGGATGTTGACCTTGTAGTACTTATTAACCTTGATGCATGGAAAGAGCAGTACTGAAGTTGCTTTTTCAGTTGGTACCCAATCCAATGTCAAAATCACTGGTGTTAAGGTTAATAAATTATCAACGAAATTTAGTTTTGTGATACAGACCTCTCTCTGCTTTAACAGTCTTGTCTTAATCATATAATGGACTGATTCTGGACATTAGATTAAATTAATAATGTATCCCCCATATATAAATTGATCGTTTATTACAAATTCAGGTATGTGGTTTGGAAATGAGGGGGATGATGCCTTCCATTGGTAGAATGTAATAACCACCTCTCTGTTTTGCTTATATAAAAAAACCTGGTTGTCTTTTTAAATAATCAGATTTCTGATACTTTTATTAATCAGAACACCAGTTATGTGTAAGTTTCCCAAGAATGGCTCTCAGAATTTTGGGTCTCTATATACTCACATGATATCATACTAATTATGGGGTTTATTCAAAGCCATCTTCAGAATTTTGTTGATAGATACATGTTTTCAATTAAAATGTTAATACCTCCCTATTCATCACTCCACATTGGATTAGACAAAACAATAATGTTGTGTAATGTTATTATTTTCCCTTAATACAGTTTTTTATTAATTTTTTCCATTTGAACAATTACACTAACCATTTTTGGGTCGAAGTTTGTATTTGATACTATTATGACATGTTGGTACAATAAACTGATCATTGTATATGAAATCTATTTAAATCAAATACCTGCTCTCCCTTACAACAACAATTGAGGACCACTACACTCTAATTGGGATTATTCATACATAAGTTTAACAATACAAGTCATACCTTACAGAAATTCTGTTCCCCATGCAAGTCCGTCATAACACCATCAATACATCTATGTATACAAAAAAGCCAGTAAAAACATTTTTTGCAAACCCAATAGCTTAGAGGGCCAATTCTGTAGAACTGAGTGGAAGCAATAAGCCGTTCACCATCTTTTTATACCGAAAATTAATGTATATTTCAGTTCATATGGTTCCTCAAACTCTCGCAATTAAATGTTTTTGTATGGTAGACATTCTCTGTGCTACCTTCAAATGTAAATTGGAAAAAAACATTTGGACGGCCCAGAAGTAAGCACGTTAGCTACCTTAACACCATAGAACTTCCTAGCTAATGTGATCACACAATTATAAAAAACTGTCCAACTTAGACCATGAATAAATGACCATAGAAGCAAACCTATATTCATTAGCCTGAGTTTACCTGAACCAATTCTCTTAGGTAAAGTCAATTGGACCTCATCAACTAAACTATATGAGGCTTTCATGTGATCTGAATAGTCAGCATGGAACTTCTGCCACTCTTTCTGAGATGAAAGAGTTTTCCCTCCCCCAAACCATTATAATCGTTCCTACTTTCTCTAGTCTACCAAGAATTCTTTCATATCCTTCTGAACTTGTACAATTTCTTGTGTCGTTACCAGATGGATAGGGCTTGGATGCATATTGAAGATAGGATGCGTTCCAACGAATATGCTGAGGGCGTAAAAAAATTCATAGATATGGCGAAGGCCCATGCACCGGGGAGAGACTGCATTAGGTGTCCATGTAGGCGATGCCGAAATCGATCTTTCCATCCTATCTCTATGGTTGAGGATCATTTGTTCATTGTCGGGATAGATACATCTTATACGGAATGGATATTCCATGGCGAGGAGGAAACTTTGCAATACACCACATCGTCGGATGAGGAGGGTATTGATGACTATTCCTACAATGACTACATTGATGATGTCGACGAGATGTTAGATGACATCCGTGTTGGATCCTTCATGGACAATTCCTCTAGTCCAGAAGGTGATGCAGACCGAGTTCCCCAAGGACACACCGCTCATACTCCAATACCCCCTAACTTCGATGAGTTGCTAGATGATGCCAAAATGCCACTCTATCCAAATTGTTCTAAGTTCTCAAAGCTATCATTCATAGTCAAGTTCCTTCATATAAAGACTGTTGGTGGTTGGACTGTGAAGTCGTTTGACATGGTTATCAAGCTGTTGCAAGCTGCATTTCCTCAAGCACATTTCCCTGCCTCATATAACGAGGCTCGCCAATTACAACGTGGTTTGGGCTTTAGTTACAAAAAGATACATGTATGTCCAAATGATTGTGCCTTATTTTGGAAAGAGAATGCTGAGAAGGATGAGTGCCCTAAATGTAATGCATCTAGGTGGGCCTCAAGCACATCTACCCAACATAGGTTACCCAAAAAAGTCCTCCGATATTTCCCTTTGAAGCCGCGGTTGCAACGATTGTTTGTGTCAAAGAAGACTGCCCAAGTCATGAGGTGGCATAAAACAGAGCGTGTTGATGATACCACCCACATGAGACATCCGGCAGATTCACAGGTCTGGAAAGACTTTGATAGGAAGCATGCCTCATTTGCTGAAGATCCTCGTAATGTCAGACTTGGTTTAGCGAGTGATGGGTTCAACCCATTCAATAATATGAGCAAGCCGTATAGTATTTGGCCGGTGCTACTTGTGCCTTACAACTTGCCTCCTTGGTTATGCATGAAGGATCCGTACTTGATGATGTCTTTGTTAATCCCTGGACCAAAGGCACCGGGAAATGATATTGACGTGTTCATGCGTCCACTAATAGATGAGTTGATAGAATTATGGGAAGAGGGAGTTCGTACATATGATGCATACAAACGAGAATTCTTTGTGTTGAGGGCGGCATTGCTCTGGACTATTAATGACTTCCCTGCATATGCTAATCTCTCCGGCTGGAGCACAAAGGGTAGATGGCATGCCCTACTTGTAATGCTGAAACAGATTCATTGTGGTTGGTTCATGGCCGAAAACACTGTTATATGGGCCATCGTCGTTGGTTGGAGGTAGATCATAGTTGGAGACGGAAAAAAAGTGCTTTTAATGGTAAGGAGGAAAACCGTCTCCAACCTAAATTGATCACAGGACATGCTTTATTGGAACAATTAAATGAGGTCTCAGATGTGCAGTTTGGTAAATCTATTTCAAAGAAGAGGAAACGTTTGCCCAATGAACTTAATTGGACAAAAAGAAGTATCTTCTTTTTGCTTCCATACTGGTTAGACTTGGGATTAAGACATAACTTGGACGTCATGCACATTGAGAAAAACATTTGTGATAATGTGTTGGGAACTTTGATGGATATTGAGGGCAAAAGTAAGGACACTGCCAATGCGCGTAGGGATTTGGAACATCTTGGACTAAGGAAAGAGTTACATCTACAACATGATGGTGATCGTACTTCTATGCAGTGTGCATGTTACGTGTTAAATGCAACTGAGCGAAGGAGTCTTTGTGCTCGGTTGGCAGACGTCAAATTCCCTGATGCTTTTGCCTCAAATATTGCCCGGTGTGTCAACGTTAGTGACGGGAAAATAATGGGAATGAAGATCCATGATTGTCATATATTCATGCAATACTTGTTGCCGGTTGTAATTGGTGGGTTCCTACCTGCTAATGTGCGTCGAGCCCTAATAGAGTTGTGCTTGTTTTTCAAAGAATTATGTTCTCGAACACTAGATAAAACAGTGTTGGAACGGCTTCAGCTTAATATCCCCATCATTCTCTGCAAACTGGAAATGATATTCCCACCTGCATTTTTCGATATCATGGTGCACCTTGCTATTCATCTACCGGATGAAGCGTTGCTAGCAGGACCTGTTCAGTACAGGTGGATGTACCCCTTTGAGAGGTATATGGGTAAGTTCAAGAGGTACGTTCGCAATAGAGCTCGTCCAGAAGGATCCATTGCTGAAGCATATGTTCACGTAGAGTGCTTGACATTTTGCTCTATGTACCTTAATGATATCGAGACTAGACATAACCGAGAGGAAAGGAACATTGATGTTGGTTTATGCTCCCAACAGCCAAGTTTATCTGTTTTCTCCCAAAAGGTTCACCCATTAGGTGGGGCAAAAATATCTGTATTGCCTGATACCGTGTTGTCCAAGGCTGAGTGGTACGTGCTTAATAATTGCCCGGAGATTGAGCACTATATAGAGTAAGTGCACCCTCGTGATGTTATTAACTTGGAATTGTCTTTTATTGTGATGGAATAACTTAATGTCGATTTTGGTTTTTGTAGTGACCATTATAACAAGATGAAGGAAGAGGGCTTGAGTAACTTCGAGCATAGGCACCAAAGTCAATTCCCATCATGGTTCAGAGCACGCGTAAGATTTCCCTTATTTAAATATAAACAATACCCTTTAATGGAAAAGGAGCATGAACATGATTCTGAAGTCATTTGTCTAATTTCAATGTAGATTGCGGAGTTGCATGCAATGACTCCTCCCGAGGTGACAGATGACATATATGCATTAGCATGTGGACCAGATCCACTGGTCGCATCATACCATGGCTGTATCATGAATGGAATTCGGTTTCACTCGAAGAACCTCGAAACGCGTCGACTCACCCAAAACAGTGGGGTTGTTGTTTATGGCAACCATCAAGGTAACCCTGTTGACTACTACGACCAGTTGACAGAGGTCATAGAATTACGCTACATGGGTTGGCGTAAGTGCTTCTTGTTCAAATGTGATTGGTGGGACATTGGCGACAAGAGAAGAGGGATACAAGTTGGGGATCATTTCACAAGTGTCAATACTTCGAGGCAATGGTATAAAGATGAGCCGTTCGCCCTAGCCTCCCAAGCATTGCAAGTGTTTTACATTAAGGACCCAACTTTGGGGGGAAGTTGGCATGCAGTACACAAGATATCAACTAGGAATGTTTACAATATTGGGCATAAATCATCAGAATTCCATGATGATGATGATGATGATGATTCCTCCACTGTTGACGCAGAAGACGATAGTGACACTGATGCTGCGAACTATGGTCCTGTTGATGAAAATGATGGATTTCTCAATCCATTGACCCGGGTTGGGGAAGAGCAATTACAGGTTGATCGATCAACCATATCTAGATCACAATTATCCCCAGGAAGTGATGATGAGGACACTGATAATGATGACGTGCAGAACAATGATTTTTTGGATGGAGAACATAGATGACGGGGATAATGATGGTACTAAATATGACACTTGATTTCCAGTTATAAACAGCATGCACTTGTGGAAAGAATTATATACTATATAATTCTTGTGAATGTGGTTGGTCACTTAACATCTGATTGCTTTCATTAAGTTAAAGAGTTCAGAGAGTTTAACTCGACCAGACATGTATTTCAGTTGATTAAAGCAATACCTTATCACATATTCAACTTTCTTATTATGTTAAATATTAAGTATTTCCATAAAAACCAAACATGTATATATTAACTTAGGATGATTTATATTGTGGCCTGACTTGGTGTAAATGATTATCCTTGCAGACAATGCGTGAGGTATTTCAACTTGTGCCCTTCCATCTCCACACTTCAACAATGCATGTGTCAAGGGAGTAGACAAATGATAATGTGGTTCAGCATGTGAGGTCATTTTGTTATTCAGTTGGTTTACAATATGCATTTAAGGCTGACTTTTGTGATATATTAAATGCTCATGTTACACTGATTTGCATATTATGTGGTGATGCATTTTGTGGGTTTTGTAATGATCTGCCTGTTTATGACGTACCTGATATTGAACTATAAGCAATCTGTAGTCTAATTATGGTACTTATGTAACAGTATATTTCATGTACTGAAAACTGTTTAGCTTTCTGCCCAGGATATTTAGTTGATATAAGGTTGTCGTCAAGTAGTGTGTAGTGGCAGTATGCATGAGTATATTTTGGAAGATTTTATATCACCTAAAATGTCCCTATTAGTATGAAGGGATTTTACCTACTGGTATGGGTGTTACAGGTAAATTAACATACATATATTTCAATTCTCCTTAATATAGCCCCACTTTGTCCCAGTAGTTAGCAATATTGGCAGAGGATATGTTGGGGTAGCTAAATGATATGAATCATACTCCCAAGCATTGAATTAATGAATGTGATACAACGCAGAAGGGATTAGTTACATTAATCCCTAGCTGATGTAACTAGGCAAACACTTTAATTTACACCTTGGAATATGATTACCACGGTGTCATGAATGGCTTATGGGGGAGCAGCCATATACAAATATGGCTGAAAGCATATCAACACCCAACTAACAAGAAAGAGACTCCTATTGATCATCATCCTATATAGTTCACCATACACCAGCCACTCAATCAAACATATATAAAGGACCAGCAAATATCTTAACGGCATATTTGTTGTAAGTATGACATATTCAAACACTGCTTTTCAGAATGGAATATAATCCAAATGATTATAACTAAAAGTGCATGAAGCAAGGTATATTTGGCACATTATGTCACCAACGCCAAAGCAGAGCATCAAACTCATTCAAGAATGGTTCAGCATAATTGTAAATGACGTACTGATTTATGGAATAAGGCTGAATTGGAACTGTGCAACAAATAATTTGGCAGAGTGATATAATTTTGTGAAGAGGCTAGTATGAATATTCTAAGCTGAACATTAGTAAAAGTGCATGAAAGGGAGGTTACTAAGTATGCATAAAACAATACAGGTATGATGAAGAGATCACATTGGTTTGGCTTGTGATGCAAATAAGATATGAATAACTTACATCCACAAACAATATTGCAGTGGCAGTAAACTTTGTACAGAATGTTGGGCAAGAAAAGTACTTGTTTTTAACATTCATAATATCCCAATAAATGTTGGAGGTAATGATCCAATCATTATCGCCATTTCAACATAAATGATAATGAGGAAGAGGAGTTTTTAATATGTGAACTTTCAGCTAGATTTGTTCAGTATATTTCGACAGATTATATAACAGCGTTATTAACTTAGGAATGGCCAACAAAACTTATATTGATAAGTTTTTAAAGAATTAAGAAGGGAATTAATATATTTATGCCCTAATGCATATGTTTCCACTGTATACGGGGGAATGTCCAACGTAATCAATCCTTTAACATTGTATACACAGAGATCATGAACGTAATCAAACCATATGCAAATAACAGGGCAAGACTATATAATCAATGGGGCATGCGTAAACAAGAACACAGGTAAGAGTTTAGAATGTTATTCGTGTTCAGGCCTGTATTTATAATGGGAAAATGGAAACTATTGTTACCATTATGCATATAGTGTCCAAAACAATAGGCCCAATTCATGTTAATTGGGTTCTACTATGGTACAAATGTGAAATGGACCATGCAAGAGTACATTCCCATAATGTCTGTACACGTGGGCCACAATTGGCATGCAAAAAAATTTAACATTTGAATGACAAATGTTGAGGGCTGGGATGCATGTGGCATGCATTACCTACACGTATGTAATTTTGTGTAATTTTGTAAATCCGTACTTGAGCTAAAATTAACATATATTTTGTTCATGAAGAGTGGGGAGGCACCGAATATGATAGCATTTTACAAAGAAACACATTGGTCAAGGGAGAAGGGTAAATGGATCAATGCTGCAGCTGAACATAATTATGTGAGTTAACTTATCCTGTGTTATTTTCAGTTAATGACATCCGTGTTTGATTCCTCATACACTGAAATGTTTGAATAATTTTGTTTGTGGAAATTTAGAATCTTATGATAGAGCGGTTGAATGAGGCAGAATCAGAAGAAAATGGCGATGAAGCTGCAGCCGAGGTTTTCAAAGAGGTGTTAGGATTCAAATCAGGCTATGCACAAGGGCTAGGCCACTCAGTCATTCCAGATCCCAGCCCTTCGCTGAAAAAGAACAAGGCATTTATACGTTTGGCCGAGGAGAATGAAAGGATCAAGAATAGTGCAGACAATTACAAGACACAACTAGAGAGAATTTTGGGTGATATGGCTGCTCTTAGAAATGCTTTTTCTGAGCATGACAAACAACTGAATATGATATCATCACAGTTGGGGACAAGTAGGGAGTCTCAACAAGAGACTCAAGGAGATGCTTAGGCATCTCTTAGTTGGTTCTAACTTTTTTGGATCACGGCCAGTTTTGGGATATTTTGTGTTTTGTGTTCCCCATAGGGAGATGGCAGTTTTACTTATGCCAACTTTTTTGATGGGTTGTATGGGAAGGTTGGGGTGTTTTGGCATTGAAAGGGTCGGGTTTTATAGCATTTTATCAGCATTATTTTGTGTTTACTCTATATATAACTATTAAATCTAGTTGGAAGTAGCTTTTACAGGTTTGGTGATACTCAAGCAACTGTCCAATTTTTTTGAGAATGTGAGTCAGTCACTTTCATATATGATCTTATTACCTACTGGTTTGTAGCGCAGTTTTGAAAAGCTAATTATCTGACTCAAGAAACATATCCGGGAAGTTGAACTTCTTTGTATTTTTTTATTGCAGGGTTACAATGGTTGAGCATTAAGGTAGCTGCCTCCATTAGGGTTAAAAAACACTCCAGTTATGTGATGGAAGGCAACTGAAGGGTCACAGTTGAAACGGAAATGACCAAATATGGAATTTATCAACGCATTACTGGATATGTGCAGAATGGTTATGTGCCGGTAAATAGTTTCTTTCTGATAACTAGTGTTTATTGAATAAGCTTAATATCAAGATGTTGTTATACCTATCTCTTCATGCATAATATAGGTTTGTTTATAATATGTGAATAGATCCATACTTGACTGGGCAATTTGGGAGAATAAATAGCTGGATGCAAACAAATGTACCTTAATTTTATTGATCATAGCTGTAGCCAAGTGTATTAAAATATACACATGGCTGGTAGTATAATTCCAAACAATGTTTTTCATAATTCTTCTATCATACATCTTCACATCTGGATTATAATAAGATGGCAATGTGCTGATATGAATTTAGATTAAAATTGATCATGAACTGGTGGTAATCTGGTTTTGTTAAAGTTAAAATGAGGATTGTGCAGAACCTAGGGAGTTTTGATAACTGAGGGTGAAAATACAGCATTCTCCTAGATTAGGCAATGGTAGATGATTGTAAGTTATATATTTAATAACTCTCGCAATCATTGAAGTTCTGTACCTTCAAGATTGTGGGACAGGAAAAGAATAGGGAAAATCATACTGCAGGCACCATTTGTTGGAGAGTTGGGATACAATTGTTCAGTTGTTAATATACAAGAAAATGTCTGGTCAGGAGTCGAATCTAATGGTGTTAGACACAGCCAAGCCTGAAGGATTTTTGTTACTTAGGTCAGTTACCAGGGTGTTTATCTAATGAAATATTTTCAAATGAGAAGTATATAGGATATGAGGGAGAAAAAGGACAAGAATACATGTTTAGAATTATTGGTGAAATCTGAAAATGGATTGGTTGCTTCTTTTGGTATTGTGATAGATACCAAAAGAATGAAGTTTTCAATGGGGTGGAGCTTATGATCAGGAGCACTTGTATAATTGTAACATTGTGTCAAAATTAATTGTTGAGTATGGTATGTTCTGAGTTGGCCTTTACACAACATGCACATACATTGAGGGTTAGAGATTTGAATGTCTAGCTTATATATGGCATCTACATGGTTTTGTACTTTAATGTATACCATGTTTACAGGAAGTGACATAACATGATCATAAAAATGTGACAGTTTCTATGGAAAAAATGTATTGGATGGAGTTGGTAATATAAACTCAGTTTTATTTTCCCAATGATGGTTATGGAAAATTCATTCAATATTGTAGGTTTCCAGTCTTTAACTTGATGTATGTACTACCATATACATGCATGAGGTCCAAATATTGTAAATCTCGGGGTAGTATATATTATACTAAGATGTATATATATATACACCACAATAGCTATGGCTAGGTTGCATTCATTGAGATTTGTTGAAGAAATGTGAATCTAAGATTATTGATAGCTAAGTCTAGTCTATTTGTACACATGTTTATTCAGGTTCTTCTCAAGTATCTTTTATGTGTGGACAAGAGGAAACAAGGTCATTTGTTCAGCTGGGAAGATCAGGTTCACAGAATGTTGATGATGCTATTATGGATAGATTATGTTGAGCCAAGTTGTGTGAGGGGGAAAGTAAATAACATTGTAATATGGGTTCAAGTTTCTGTTGTATGGAATGTAGTATATGCCAAAATGCTAATCACGGCCCTCTTGTCCTTCCCATTTGGTAAACATTTTGTAATGTATTTCCAACATGTTGTAAATGGACAGTGGAATAGTAAGAATGTTTATTCATAACTTGAATTATGGGATTGTGTTATTTGTATATATCGGACTGTATTTTGTAGTATATGTGCCATAATCTCACCAAATTGAAGTAGAAGAAACAGGTTTTTACCTAAAGTAATGTACCTGAAGTTGCCAAATGTTATGAGGCTTTCAATTCCATTATCTACGGGACCTGGCCTCTTAGTGGCACCTACAATGTTTACACTTTTACCCAGGGAACAACATTGGTGGAAAAAGATAATCTTGTTTATTATAAATTAAAGCTATTTGCCACGAAGAACCTTCATGTAAATTAATTACGCCTCATGCGCAAAAAATTCGGGAAATACCCTTTAATATCCAAATTCCCGACGTACACATGCTCGTGGAGATTATATTTTTCTCCACGAGTATCGTGAGTGGCGAATAATGAAAACCTGAAAATATTAATTCATATTTTCCACGAGTTTTATTCATGGCCTTTACACATTTTCCAAGGGCAAATTTTGGTAGGGAAAAAACATACGACATGTAGTACAGACGTGAGGGTCCAAAAATTACCCACGGATAGTGTTCGTGGGTAATACTAATAACCACAAACTTCTCTCATGGGAAGTATCCAATTCCCATGAGCAATTAATAAATTGAATTGCCTTTTGCCACGAGTTCGTGAAGGCTCTTGTCACGGAATGCACCGTGAAGAAAAGTATCTATTTGCCACGAAGTAAAGTTTTCGTGGGATATAATACCTTTTTCGGCAACTTATATGCCACGAACTTCCCACGGGAGAAATTTGTGAGGACAGCATTTTTCCCACGAAATGCATAGTTTTGCCCACAACATACCTCTTTGGGAAAAAACGCTTTTTCTTGTTGTGCCTGTGCTTTATGATTAATATAGAAGGGAAAAGATATATAAATATATATATATATGTATATATATATCAGGGGCCTATCCCTGTATTACTATTAGTATTATGTTGTAATGATTACTTTCATGTTTGGATTGGCCGATCATTGTTTTACTTTATTAAACTAATATTATGAAGACAACGTGACTTGTGGATAATTGTAGTTTATGAAGTTTATGTAGTTTTTAAAATAGCCAGTAGCCACCCACATAGCAGCCCCGTCCCAAGTTTATTAAGAAAGCCCTCACATATGGCGGAGGAAAACCGTGGTTATATCACTATCAACAGGGATTTTACAAAAAATAAACAAAAAAAACCAAAAAACCCCTGTGATCAAAGGAAAACAAAACAAAGAAAGTGCTAACAACATAAAGGAGAGCACAATTACATCCTAATATAAGGAAGACCCCACATATCCGTACGTACTAACCCACGAAGGATTCCCCTATCAAGGGCCAACCCTGTGAAAAACTTACCTCTATTAAAAGCCCCCTCTTTGCCAAGATAGTCTGCAACCATGTTTGCTTTTCTAAAAATATGCTGGATGGAACACTGTAAATCAACAAACAAACTCTGGATGTCATCCCAAAAATCCCACAAATACCATAAACTGCATTTACCAGCCTGAATCCATTTCACAATAACTTCTGAATCGGACTCCACCAAGATGTCTTGAATACCCAACTGTTGTGCCAACTTTAACCCATCCAGTAAAGCTCTCCCCTCAGCAACATTATTGGAGACCTGCCCATAATGAATAGCAAAACCCGCCAACACATTTCATTTCATCTCATCATTACAACTTTTACAATTCTCACACAAAATATAATAAACAATTCAACTTTTTCAAATCACAAAACAAAACTAACATTAAAAAATTATATTATAATAATATTTTATTCAAATTTTAAAAAAGCATCTCATCTCATCTCATTTATGTAATCAAATAGGCCCACGAGAATTATCACGAGAATTCTTTATCTATAGAATTCTTTTTTAAATAATTTTTCACATGGAAAAAACTTTGTACTTTTTTTAACTAATAACTAGTACCATGCACATATATATAATTATATTTATAATTCTTTATCTATGGAGGGATTTTATAAAAATAAAATCATAAATTAACATAACTTGATATGATATTATATATAATATTTTAAAGTTCTTTTAATTGAAATATAGATCTAATATATCAGGTCAACTCAATTTGATTTATTAGTTTACTTTTGCGAGTTTCTTTAAAATCTAGCCCTTCTCATATATAATATTATATATATATATATATATATATGGGTGAAGGTTAGGGGTGGATGGGTCAGATATGAGATGTATAGGATAGGATACGTGTCTCATATGCAACAGATCTAAGTTATAAGAAGAATTTAATCTAAGCCACATCCAATATCGATCATACCTTTTCAAACCCTTTAAGCTTTATTCTTGATCTAAGAATGTCGATGGGCGTTAGGCTTAGGGGTGAGTTCGGTCCGGTCCGGGGAGGTTTTGTGGACCGGACCGGACCTATTCGGTCCAGGGTTTTCCAACCCTGGACCAGACCGAACTCCATCAGGACCGGTCCGGTCCGGTCCTATTCGGTCCGGTCGGTCCATTCGGTCCAAGGTTGATTTTTTTTTTTTTTTTTTTTTTTTTTTTTTTTTTTTTTATCTAATGACATTTTTTTTAATATTTATGTAATTATATTGTAATATATTTAATATATATACATATAGTATTATATATATATTAGTAATATGCTAATACTATTAGTCTATTAGTAATAATACTATAACTAATAAATATATGTAATAATAACTATACTATAACTAATAACTATATGTAATAATAGTAATAGTGATAACTATATATTTATATAATATGCTAATATTTAATGACATTTTTTTTAATATTTATGTAATTATATTGTAATATATTTAATATATATACATATAGTATACTATTATATATATTAGTAATATGCTAATACTATTATATAAATAATATATATAAATAATATTTTTTTTTTTTCTATTCGGTCCGGTCCGGGGTGAAAAACTCCCGGACCGGGACCGGACCGAATCTTTTCGGTCCCTTAAAAATGGGACCGGACCGGACCGGACCCAATTCGGTCCGGTCCGGTTCGGTCCAAATAGTGCCGGTCCGGTCGGTTTTGCCGGTCCGGACCGGCCGATGCTCACCCCTAGTTAGGCCTTCCTTGTTGATAGCCCCTGTGTCCACTTTTTTATCACGTGACAGCACCCATGCCATTTGAGGTCCTACATTGATGCTGGCCAAATGCATAGGTGTGTTGCCACTGCTGTCTCGCTTATTTATGAGATCTACAGGTAGTGAGTGCAGCATAAATTTCACAGCCTGGATGTTTTTTCCATTTTTCACAGCTAGATGAAGAGGCGTGCGTCCTTTATTGTCCAACAATTCGCATGTACTTGGCAATTCTGAAATTAGTTTTCTGGTTACATTGAAGTGGCCTCTCTCGGCCGAAATGTGGAGGGCAGACATCCCTTCCTTGTCCTTTTTGTATGCTGCGGAACGATCAGCTTTCAATAACAGTTCAATGGCTTCCACATTGTCCATGTATGAAGCATAGTGAAGAGGAGTCCACCCAATGTCATCAGCTTCAGAGGCCAAAGATGACCATTTTTTGATTGCCT
Source organism: Carya illinoinensis (assembly GCF_018687715.1). Classification (NCBI taxonomy): domain Eukaryota; kingdom Viridiplantae; phylum Streptophyta; class Magnoliopsida; order Fagales; family Juglandaceae; genus Carya; species Carya illinoinensis. The sequence continues at coordinate 12,610,736 of NC_056758.1, forward strand.
TCGGCAGAAACTCTACGGGAGAGACAAAAAACCATATCACAATGGTTCGATTTAGCTCGACAAAAGTCATGAATAGAATGTATCAAAATATGCTTTAGTGTTGATTTCTACCTTTTAATTTATTGTTATTTGAGTTCTAATATTATTATATATATCACTGTTTGTGAGATCCATTATGGTTATAAAACGATCAAAATGCGAGTACTATTTTACGTCGGATGCTTGAATTACAGTTGGAATATACAAGAGCAAATTGAAGCATTAGAGTTAAAGCCATGTGAAGCTAAAATGCTAAAGTCAGATAAAGAAACTGTTATGTGACAGTTAAGTTAGTTGATGTAATAAGTTAGTTAAATTTCTTGTATCTGTGATAGTAAAGTCAGATGGCTTACATTGCCAATACGTGTATATAAATAGTAGTGATGTAAAGCAACAATCATTCAAGCAATTCAATTCATTTTCTTCCTTTTACTCTGTTTCTGATTTACATATTTTACATGGTATCATCGAGTATCAACTTTCCGTTGCTCTCTTGATCAAATTCTTGATCTATCGTTCAGCTTTCTTGCTATTTTCTTGCTGCTATGGAATCTTCTGCTAATATGGCGGCTTCTTTTTCATCTTCATCTTCAATGAATCCATCTGATGATTCATCCAGCCCTTACTATCTGCATCCTAGTGACAACCCTGGAGCTTTTCTTGTTTCTGAATTTTTCAATGGTGTGAATTATGTAGCTTGGAGTAGATCAATCTCGATTGCTCTTTCTGTAAAGAACAAACTTGCCTTTATTGATGGAAGTTTGCCTCAACCTAGTCCTGATAACACAAAGCTTCAAGTTGCTTGGCTGTGAGCAAACAATCTTGTTTTGTCATGGTTGATGAACTCAATAGCAAAAGAACTTCGAGGAATTCTTCTCTACTTCAACACTGCATTTGACATTTGGGATGAACTAAAAATTAGATATCTTTGAAGTGATGGCCCACGAGTCTTTATATTAGAGAAATCTTTATGCTCTATTTCTGAAGGCTCAAACTCAATCATTGAGTATTTTAGTGATTTCAAAACTTTATGGGATGAATACATTAGCTATCGCCCTCTTCCTAAATGTACTTGTGGAATTATGAACACTTGTACTTGTGCCATCTTAAATAATCTTGTTGATTGCCAACAAGCAGACTATGTGATGAAGTTCTTGGTTGGTTTACATGATTCTTATTCAGCCATTCGATGTCAATTGCTTCTTTCTCCTTTACCATCAATGGGGAAGGTCTTTTCTTTGCTGCTCCAAGAAGAAAGCCAAAAATCTTTGACAAATGCAGTAGGGCTTCCTCTTGATTCTCATGCTATGGCTGCTACACAACCACCAAGACAAACCTATTCCAATGTTTCTAAGTTCAGCAAACTCAAAGGAAAATCTAAAGTCACTTGTTCCCATTGTGGATTTTCTGGACATCTTGCAGACAAGTGTTTTCAGATCATAGGTTATCCACCAGTATGGAAAGGCCCTCGAGGAAAAAGATTCAATTCAACACGATTGCCCAATGCAAACATTGCATCTTCTCTGGAGTAAAATTCAAATATCCTAAACTTGCCTTTTTCTCAAGAGCAAATCCAAAATCTGATCACTCTTGCCAATAGCTTGTCTACTTCACCTATCAATTCTAATTCTGCAGTCACTACTGCCTCCACATCAGGTAATCATTTCACTGCTTGTTTAGCTGTTAATTCTTTGAACAATAATTCTCCATGGATACTAGACAGTGGAGCAACAGATCATATGATCTGTTCTCCCCACTTCTTTACTTCAATAAAAATACCTACCAAACCATCTTCAGTCCATTTACCAAATGGTCAACTTGTTCCTATTAGTTTTACAGGAACTGTCAAACTCTCTTCTGATTTAGTGCTACATAATGCTCTCTACATCCCTTCTTTTCATATCGATCTCATCTCTGCTTCAAGATTGACTAAAGAAAACTCTATTGCCTTGTTTCTTTTTCACTCTAAATGTGTCTTGCAGGATATCAACAAATGGAAGATGATTGGGCTTGCTGAAGTTAGAGCTGGCCTATACCACCTTATTAATTTTCCTGATAACACAGAAGGCATTACCTGACTCAAACAACTCTTTTTTGGCCAACACATCTTCCATCAGTCCTGACATATGGCATTCTCTGTTGGGACATCCTTCTCCTGCCAAATTGAAAATCATTAGTTCTATTAATCCTTGTATAAAATCATCTCACAATCATGTCTGTGAGATTTTTCCTCTAGCTCGACAAAAGAAATTGTCTTTTCCTGTATCACAAAACAATGCAAATAAAGCTTTTCAATTAGTGCATTGTGACATTTGGGGTCCCTTCTCAACTCCTTCACATTCTGGTTACAAAATTTTCCTTACAATTGTGGATGATCATACACGTTTCACTTGGCTTTATCTTATGAAAACAAAATCAGAAACTAGATCCTTACTCATCAACTTCATTGCTTATGTTCAAACCCAATTTAATACTCAAATTCAGACACTTAGAACAGACAATGGCCAAGAATTCAACATGCCTACTCTTTATCAAAAATATGGCATGATTCATCAATTATCTTGTGTAGAAACTCCTAAGCAAAATGGTAGAGTTGAAAGAAAACACCAGCATATGTTAAATGTAGCTGGAGCCCTCCTTTTTCAGTCCAAATTACCTTTATCATATTGGAGTGAATGTGTGTGAACTGCCACACACCTCATTAATCAAACTCCCTCATCTGTGTTAGAAAATAATACACCTAATGCTCTTCTTTTTCAAAAACCACATGCATACAACTACCTTAAAGTCTTTGGTTGTTTATGCTTTGCTAGCACAATTCAAAACAGTCGAGGAAAATTTCAACCTAGAGCCTCAAAATGTCTATTCCTTGGATATCCACCTAATATTAAAGGATATAAGGTGCTTGACCTCCTTACTCTTAAAATCTTCATTTCTAGGAATGTTGTATTTCATGAATCTATCTTTCCTTCTATACCAAACACCAATCATACACCTTTTATATTTCCTGATTTTCCTTCACCATATGATTTCACTGTGCCTCCCATTTCATCTCCTGATATTGCAGTACCTCCCATTTCAAATTCTGACAATGCAGTGCCTCCCATTTCAAATTCTGAAAATATAATACCTCCCATTTCACCTTCTGACATTGCAATACCTTTTGCAATTACAGTACCTTCTGTCTCACCTTCTCATATTCTAGCATCTTCCAATTCACCTCCTGTCTCACCTTTAAATTCACCTTCTAGCTCTCATATTATAATACCTCCTATTTCTCAAATAAACCATGAACATATAAATCCTAGAAGATCTGAGAGAATAAGGAATCCTCCCCCATACTTGCAAAATTTCTATTGTGGTAATATGGTCAAGCCTGCTCCAGCATCTCAGGAATCTTTCCATTGCTATCTTCCTTCTCCTGGTAAGCCATATTCTATTGCACATTTTCTTTCCACTACCAAATTGTCTCCTAAACATAGAGCTTTTACTTCTATTTTATCTTCTACTTTTGAACCTAAAACTTTCAAATAAGCTAGCTCACATCCTCAATGGCAAACTGCCATGTAGAAGAGATTAAAGCTCTTGAATTAAATAGAACCTGGGAACTTACAATTCTACCTCCAAATAAGATTGTAATAGGATGTAAGTGGGTTTATCGTGTTAAATACAAAGATGATGGCACAATTGAAAGATACAAGGCTAGATTAGTGGCAAAGGGGTACACTCAACAAGAAAGCCTTGATTTTTTTGATAAATTTTCCCCTGTGGCTAAAATGACAATAGTACACACTTTGTTATCAATTGTTGCAATTAAGGATTGGCATTTACATCAACTTGATGTAAACAATGCTTTTCTTCATGGAGACTTGAATGAAGAGGTCTACATGCAGTTACCACTAGGGTACTCCTCACCAACTGATCCTAGAGTTTGCAAACTCAAAAAGAGTCTATATGGTCTCAAACAGGCCTCAAGACAATGGTTTTCTAAGTTGTCTTCATCCTTGCTTCAGTTTGGCTTCACTCAAGCAAAGTCTAATTCCTCTTTGTTCATCAGACACAATTCAACTAGTTTTGTGGCACTCTTGATTTATATTGATGATGTCATCATTGCATCTAATAATCTTGATGATATAGTCACTGTTAAACAGTTTCCACATGATTCTTTTACAATAAAAGATTTGGGGGAACTCAAGTATTTTTTGGGGATTGAAATGGCTAGATCAGCTAAAGGCATCTCTTTGTACCAACGCAAGTATGCTTTAGACATCTTGCAAGACAGTGGATTTTCAGGATGCAAACCTATAGCCTTTCCTATGGAATCTACCCTAAAATTGAGTGTCAATGATTCATCTCCTCCTCTGCCAGACCTTGCATTATATAGAAGACTTGTTGGCCGCCTACTATACCTCACTATAACCAGACTTGACCTATCTTACTCAGTACAAGCATTAAGCCAGTTCATGGCTAATCCTAGTACCAAGCACCTTCAAGTTGCTGAAAGGGTTCTCAGGTACATTAAAGCAACACCAGGCCAGAGCATTTTCTTATCTACAGATTCTCCTCTCCATTTAAAAGCTTATTCAGACAGTGACTGCGGTGGATGTATTGATACTAGAAGAAGTGTCACTGGTTTCACAGTGTTTATTGGAGATTCTCTCATCTCATGGAAGTCAAAGAAACAACCAACTGTTAGTCGATCCTCAGCTGAGTTTGAATACAGAGCTCTAGCCTCTACTACATGTGAAATTCAATGGTTAATGTATCTATTGGCTGACTTACATATTCCCCATCCACAAGCTGTTTTGCTTTACACTGACAGCAAACCAGCTTTTGAAATTGCATCAAATCCTATTCAACATGAAAGGACAAAACACATCCAGCTAGAATGCCATCTAGTTTGAGAAAAATTACAAGAAGGACTGATCAAGATCATTCACATTCCTTCTAAACATTAACTAAACCACTTGGTTTTCTTAATTTTCATCATTTAGTCCACAAGATGGGAATGATAAATATCCATTCCCCTCTTGAGGGGGGGTGTTGGAATATACAAGAGCAAATTGAAGCATTAGAGTTAAAGTCATGTGAAGCTAAAATGCTAAAGTCAGATAAAGAAACTGTTATATGACAGTTAAGTTAGTCGATGTAATAAGTTAGTTAAATTTCTTGTATTTCTTGTATCTGTGATAGTAAAGTCAGATGGCTTACATTGCCAATACGTGTATATAAATAGTAGTGATGTAAAGCAACAATCTTTCAAGCAATTCAATTCATTTTCTTCCTTTTACTCTGTTTCTGATTTACATATTTTACAAGTAGTGTACGTATTGGGTTTTACATCAGATGCTCGACAAAAGTCATGAATTGCATATAAATTTGTTCTATTTTTATTGTTTACTTGAATCATTATGAAATTGTGTTACTATTTATTCTTATTTTCTATGTCATGATTAGGATCAGAATATTTCCCATCAATTATTTGGTTATATTATTAGCTATATTATTTCCCGGGGGACAAAAAGGAAAAAATCTATAATCAAACTAATAGTTATAAATATATTCAATTCAAAGAGCAAATTCTAAAAGAAATAATGAATAACTCAAAGAATATGGTAAAAATAAATAATATAATATAAAAAAGAAGTCGGATTGATAATTCATGATGCATCAAGCTATCTGCATGTATGCGCTCAATCAGTCATATATAACTATATATGCGCGCAATTTAACATCATACAATCTATTTGTGACAATCTGCTGATGATGATGATGATGTAATTGAAATAAATAAATCATATATTTGATGGTGTGGATTTGAGATATTAATTGAAAGAGTATTGAGTTAGGTTTGATTATTAATTTAAAAGAATATGAATTAAAAGTCGAAGGAGCTCAAACAGAATGACATGGATGAATTTCTAATGATGTTTTTAAAGCTCAAATAGAATGACATGAGTACCAAGCTATTGTAATTTTGTGAACTTTTTGTGGACTGACTCCACGTGTAAGATTTTAGGAGTTCAAACTATATACACAAAGGTATTATGATGTAAACTCCCGTGATTTTTGGAGTTAATATGATAGGGTGTTTAAAAATGTAAAAAGTTAGAGTTTTGGTATTGTAGTGGGTATGCGACTAGTAAATGATGCATGTTGATTTTATTGAGAGAGTTCTATGCATGATATGGTTATAAAATCTTAAGCTAGGAATTGTTAAGGACACTATAAGGGGGGTTATCCCTGGGGCTGAACTGTGCCAAACGAGCTCGGCCCATGGGACCCAAGAAGACCCAGGGGATGAGGACAAAGAACGGGCTAGACTAGGTTGGCTCATGAAGCCCGAAAGCAGGAGCAACTAGACAACATGTGCCAGTCAGGAACTGCCTCACATCCCTACTGGCCAATAGGTCCCTGCGAGCATGGACAAGGACAGTTCTTGTCCTAGAGCCCTGTGGCTGAGCATGTCTCAAGGGTGGGAGGAGCAGAGCCTCCAGCAACGAGCATGTCGAGTCGTGGTGTGTCGCAGAGAACACGATGACTGAAGAAGAAAGACGCAAGATGCATCTCAAACTTCAGGAACTCGGGGACAAGTATGCAGAGATGGTCAGGCGAATGGGTGCCTCGTCCACTGTAGATCAACTACTCATCAACACCGACTTGCCATGCATCACGAGAGTTATGGTTGTTCCCCTTCCGTCTAAATTCAACGTCCCCAAGATGGAGGTGTATGATGGGTCCTAAGACCCACTGGAACACTTGGAAACATTCAAGGCCCTTAGAGAGGTCTGGTTCAAGTCCCTACCACCAAGATCTGTGAACAACTTCAGTGAGCTAGCTCGTCTCTTCTTGACATAGTTCATGGTGAGCTGAAAGAGTTGGCATCTGGTTGCCTACCTCCTAACAGTGAAGTAGCCTGACTACAAGAGCCTGAAGTTGCGCCTTTCTTGATTCAATCGGGAAAGTATAACCACAGATGCTCAAGATGAAAAAATCACCCTGGTAGCCCTTTTGGGGGGAATCTAGCCTTAGAACCCATTCCTGGCCGAGATAGCCTGAAGAACCCGCACAATATTAAGGGAGTTTATGGACCGAGCTAGAGCAAGCAGAAAAGAAGGCCCCTAGACAGAAGGATAGGCCAAACCACGAGGAAGCAAGAAGGGAGCGCTAGAAGCTAAGAGGAGGGATGAAGAGCCAGCTCGGGCGCACGGCAAGCACCATGTACACAAGGGCATGGTCGTAGAAAGTGAATGCACCCCAAGCCCACGAAAGGAACCACAGTGAGGCTAGGAGGGTCACAAGTATTGTGCCTACCATTTGATGGACCGACACAGTACCGAGGACTTCTATATTTTGAACGAAAGAAGGGAAGCGTTGGAAGGCCTACTAGACTAGCGGCAGCTGATGGAGGACCGACTGGAATGGTACAAGGGCAGCCATTCGAGGGTTTGGTGGAGTGAGAGCCCAAGAAGACAAAGGACTAGAAGAGAGGCCCGGAGGAGTCTGCCACTCAAGGGCCTAGTAAGGGCAAGTAGCCTGGTGGGTGAAATCTGCACAATTGCGGGAGGATATGCACAATCATGTGGATATGTAGGAGGAGGTTCCACATCATCGATTCGGAGGGTACACGCCTGAAGGGCCCGGTACGAGGAGGTGTACACAACAGGGAGGATCGACACTAACACTAGGAAACATGCCGGAGGAACCACGATAACCTTTGGAGATAAGGATGAAGAGGGCATCCTCCACCCCCACGATGATGCGTTGGTAGTTACTATGCAGATCATGAACTTCACCACTCGGAGAGTCCTAATTGACAATGGCAGTTTGGCAAACATCCTATTTTGGAAAGCCTTTGTTAGGTTGGGGATCAACCTGAATCGACTACGCCTGGCCCTGATGCCGCTCAAGGGTTTCATAAGGGACATTGTCCAACCAATGGGAGCTATCACTATATCCCTCTTGGCTAGGAAGGCCCCAAGGACTTCAGCCACGATGGCTGACTTCCTAGTGGTCAAGGCCTTTTCTTCGTATAATGCAATATTGGGTTGCTCGACCCTAAATAGCCTGAGAGTGGTAACCTCCACCTACCACCTTAAGATGAAGTTCCCCAAGGACCTGGGGGTGGGAGAGGTAGCCTGGGAGTGCTACTCCTTAAGGCACGAAGTTAAGGAAGTAAAAATGGTTGGGGAAGCAGGGGATGTAGCGGGACCACCTTTGATGCCGACCCTAGCCAAAAGGGATGAGGGAGTTCGAGACGAACAAGCATTGCTGTAGGCGGAGTCCAATGACCCCTTGGAGCTGTTCTCTGTAGATCAACAAAGGTTCGAGTGCATAGTGTGAGTGGGGACCAAAATGGCTACAAAGTAAGGCAGGACTTGAAGCAGCTCCTTATCAAGCACCAGGATGTGTTTGCCTGGAGTCATCAAGAAATTCCCGATATCAATAATTCAATTATCGAACATCTCCTCTACGTGAACCCTGCTGTCAGAAAAGTACGCGGCTAAAGTTTAGGAAGTGGATCGACTCCTTACGGTAGGGTTCATCCGAGAGGCTCACTACCCCGAATAGCTCTCTAAAGTGGTTCTGGTCAAGAAGGCTAGCCAAAAATGGAGAATGTGCATCGAATTCATGGACCTGAACAAGGCTTGCTCGAAAGATAGCTTCCTGCTGCCCTCTTGGAGGCGAAAGCAGATCACCCACTTCTCAGCTTCATAGACGCATACTCCGGGTACAAAAAAATCTAGATAAGCTCGAACAATGAGGAAAAGATGACTTTCATCACAGACCGAGGGCTCTACTGTTATAAGGCCATGTCGTTCGGCCTAAAGAGCACTGGGGCCACATACCAACGGCTAGTCAATCGGATGTTTACGTAGCAAATTAGCCGAAACATGGAGGTGTATGTGGATGACCTACTGATGAAAAGCAAGAAACCCATGCAGCACCTATCAAACCTTCAAGAAGCATTTACAGTTGTTCGACACCACCAGATGAAGCTCAACCCACTAAAGTGCGCCTTCAAAGTGGAGTCGGGCAAGTTCCTGGGCTTCATGGTCCACAAGCGCAGGATTGAGGCCATCCTAGATAAAGTTGAGGCAATTTGTGGTGATGCCCCCTCCTTGCAACCTTCACGAAGACCAGAGAAAGTTGAGGCAATAGTGGCGGCCTTAAAACGTTTCATCTCCCAATCGACCAACCGATGCTTACCATTTTTCAAGGTTCTAAGGAAAGCCTAGGAATGGAATATTTCCTGTGATGAGGCGTTCACTGAACTAAAGAAGTACCTAGCCCACCCACCAGTTCTCAGCCAAACCAAACCCAGCTGGAACCTGACCGTGTACCTGGTAGTGTCGTGACATGCCATGTCTGTGGTGTTGATCCATGATATATAGGAAGGATGGCTGCCCGTATATTATACGAGCCTCGTGTTCTGCAGGACTGAGGCTAGGTACTTGCTGTGGAAATGCTAGTGTTCATGTTGCTAGTTGATGCGAGAAGGTTGAGGCAGTACTTCCAAGCCCACCCGATGAAAGTGCTCACTGAAGTCCCCCTCAAAAAGATCTTGCAAAAGCTTGATAGGTCTAGTTGGCTCACCAAATAGGCAATTGAGCTAAGTGAGTTCACCACAGAGTATCTGTTCTGCATAGCGATTAAAGGGCAGGTGCTGGAGGACTTTCCGAGTTCACAAGCTTCTCGGAGGAGATACAGGTTGCACCCTAGGGAAAGCCCTAGCTGGTCTATGTGGATGGAACGTCCTGTCGGGTTGGCGGGGGTGTAGGGGTGCACATAGTCACTGAACATGGGGAAGAACACAACTATGCCATAAAGCTCACCTTTAAGGAGACCAACAACGAAGCTGAATATGAAGCATTGTGAGCAGGGATGTCGGTGGCCAAACTGCTAGGAGCCATGAAAATCAAGGTGAAAGCCGATTTCCAAGTGGTCGTCAGTTAAGTGTTGGGAGAACTCACCACAAAAAGGTGAAAAGTTGAAGAAGTATCTCTAGCAGGTATGCGACGAGCTTGACCTCTTCCACTACATCCACATACAACAAGTCTCGAGTGGAGAGAACTAGAAGGCAGATTGTTTGGCAAAGTCCACCTTGGGGCAAGAGGAGCTTCCCCTTCCCGAACACACAGTGGTCAGGACGGTCTAACACCTTTGCCATCAGTATCAGTCGGCTCCTCGGCATCCCCCAAGTGATCCATAGATATCATGAAGTTTCTACAAGAAGGCGAAGTCTTGGACAACATAGAGGAAGCATGCCAAGTCAGGAACAGGGCTGCATGGTTCACATTGTTGGGAGGGGTCCTATATAAGAGGGGTTTCTCCAAACCTCTCCAAAAATGCATCTCCCCGGATGAAGCACAATATGTGCTAGTTGAGATTTAAGAAGGAGTCTGCGGGAACTTCTCCTAAGAGTGACTAGGGCTAGATACTATTGGCCCCACTCGCTATGGGATGAGGAAGAATTCACAAAGAGATGCCCGAGATGCCAAGAGCACGTGCCCGCCAGAGGAGCTGACTTCAATCACCTCCCTATGGCCCTTTGTGTAGTGGGGACTAGACTTGATCGGACCATTCCCGAAGGTTAGAGGGGGCCAAGTTAGTGGTTGCAATAGTTGACTACTTCACAAAGTGGGTCGGAGCCAAGACCTTGGCAACCATCACTTCTTGAGCCATCACGAACTTCTTGTGAAGGTCGATAGTCTGCTGGTTCGGTATTCCCCAAAGCTTCATATTGGACAATGGGAGAAAGTTTGATTGCTCATACTACCAGGAATAGTGCACAGAGCTAGGGATCAAGGTCAAGTACAATTTGATGTGACACCTGCAAGCCAACAATCAGGTAGAAGTAACCAAAAAAACTCTAATGTCAGCCTTAAAGGAAAGGTTGGGGGCTTAAAAGGGAGGAAAAGCCAAAGAACTTTTGAAAGTAGTATGGGCATATCGAACGACTGTTAGGACCCCCACCAGGAAGACACCATTCACCCTCACCTACAGGAATGAAGTGGTGATTCTCGTGGAGGAAGGGATGCCCACATACTAGGACTAGCACTTTGACCTAAACGCAATCGATGAAAGATTGAAAGAAAGCTTCAATCTTTTAGAAGAAAGACAGGAAGAAGCCACAATGTGGACGCAAGTAACATAAGGAAAGCAGAGTAGTATTTCAACAAGCAAATAATGCCACACTCCTTCAAAGTAGGAGATCTAGTGCTAAAACAAACCGAGGTGACCACCCTAGAAGAAGGGAATTTGGGGCAGTGATAGAAGAGCCGGTATGTGGTAATAGCAAGCAACAGGCCCAATTCCTATTGCCCAGATGACCACTCAGATACAAGTCCCATGACTTGTCAAGCCTCGTGTCCAACTAAGTCAAGTTCCTAGACTCGCTGTGGGGTAAAGGTCGGGACCAGAGTATCTCGAGCTCTGCCCAAACAGCCACTTGGATACAAGTCTCTAGACTTGCTGAGTCTCGTGTCCAGCAAATTTTGAGTCCCTAGACTCGCTGCGGGGTTAAGGTTGAGCCTAGAGCATCACAAGCTCTGCCCAAACAGCCACTTGGATACAAGTCCCTAGACTTGACGAGCCTCGTGTCCAGCAAAGTCGAGTCCCTAGACTTGTCGCCGAGTTAAGGTTTGGCTCAGAACATCCTGAGCTCTACCCAAACGGCCAGGTTGATACAAATCCCTAGACTTGTCGAGTCTCGGGTCTAACAAAACCAAGTCCCTAGACTCACTGTGGGGTTAAGGTCGAGCCCAAAGCATCCCAAGCTCAGCCTAGACAGCCACTCGGATACAAGTCCCTAAACTTGCCAAACCTTGTGTCCTTAGACTAGCTACGGGGTAAAGGCCGGGCCCAGAGCATCATGAGCTCTGTCCAAAACGACCATTTGGATTCAAGTCCCTAGATGAATACTCCTAGTGGACCTCCTCCCCTTATGCGTACTTCCATCTCAAGCCCAAGATGAAGAATTACTTCCAAGACTAGTCCTTGATGCTCGAGACTCAAGGTTGGCTATGTGCTTCCCAAGGGTGCATGCTTGGAAGCTACACAAACTGATGTTAACTCGCAGCATGCGATACACCAAAAGGAACTCTCGTGCCGCCAAGTCAGGATACTATTTAGGGTAGGAGCTGAGCACCCTCTAGTAGATAATACAACTAACGACCAGGAGCCGCCAAGCATTCAGATGGAGCTGCGTAGGGGCCAACCCTAGGAAGTTGAGGACGTCGTGTATGGGGCGGCAGAACAGGAGGTGAAGCTGGATCGCAAACAAAAGGGGGTAGAGTGCAACGTGAGATGCCATTCCATTAGGGTCCACGGCGTGGTCTCGATGTCTAGGAACCTCTAGAACTACCAAAGCAGGAATGTTGTACTTTGTTTTGAACGCACGAAGGTCGTTGATGGTGATCGACGACTCCCAACTCTTCCCGATGAAATACAGAGGCTTAGGGGTGGAGGAACTCTTCAAGGCCATGAGAATGGCTGAAGACAATGATGAAAATAGGGGAGGGGGTCCAGAGAAGGGGAAGAAGGCAACGACAAAAGCTGAAAGAGTAAGAGTGAGAAGGGCTAAGGCTCAGAGGGTGAGAAGGGCAGCAATGGTGAAAATGAGAGGGAAGGGGGCTTTATATAGTGTTGGGTGCGTAACGGGGCAACGAAAATCGAGGTTTCAACTAACATTGATGATGTAGGCGACTGGCTTCGTGAGGCCCAATAGACGCAAGCCTATATAGGCCAATGCATGGCTTGGGACGTGGGAGACACCCCACCCCCAGCAATCAAATCAACCATTGAGAAGTCAACAGGACTACGAAAATCGAGGCAAAGTAGACATGAATGGTGAGGGTAGCTGGCCTTGTGGAACCCAACTAACGTGGATCCTAGCAAACGTGGGGAATCCATGTTAGGCACGTAGAGGGCACGATCCAATCCACTGTGTAGAACGTGGGGTAACTCCCCCACCAAACTCAATCGTCAGAAAGTTAGAGAGACAACGGAAGCCGAGTGGTCCTCTGGCATTGATGACGAGGGGAATGGTCGCATGGTACATGTCCACAAAAGATGCACCAAGGATATTTTGAATTCCCACCACATGTGTGTGATAGAAATTTGTGGGGTATTTTGAAGGGGGTTATCCTCGGGGCCATATTGGCCAAATGGGCTCATGGGACCGAGGAAGACCCAAGGCCTGAGGACAAAGGACGGGCCAAACTAGGTTGGCATGTGAAGCCCGGAAGTAGGAGCAGCTGGACACATGTGCTAGTCAAGAAATGCCTGACACCCCTACTGACCGACAGGTCCTTGCGAGCAAGGACAAGGACAGTCCCTGTCCTAAAGCCACAGTAGCTGAGCATGTCTCAGGGGTGGGTGTGAATGACCGAGGACATGTCGTATTAAATGGAATGCAAAGATGGGCATGCCAAAGCAAGGGAATCATGCCGCATTCAATGCACCCTGGGGGCAAGCACGCCACGATGTGCCTCCTGGGGTGCCAATGGTCGCCATGACCATGCCCTGCAATACTGTTGCATTGCATGGGGACTGATAGTGTGACTTGACCCGAATATGAAGCGAGATCCACACAATCTTCCTCGCAAGGGGAGCCCACACTGAAGAGGAGGGTGGGTTGCTTAGACTCTTACACCCATTTTCTCCATAATCCACACCAGTGAATTACATATTGACTTTGGCATCGAAGGTGTTCCTCATCACCCTGAAACTCCTTTTTCTTCATAGTTGCAGGTGAACGTGTTGGGCCCCTGTGGAGTTGCTTGGGCTACGAAGCAGGACATCAACAGACACCATAAGGATTAAATGGATAATCTTTGCGGATCTTACATTCTAAGATAGACTGTTCAATAAGTTTTTAAAGTGTAAGGACTAGAAAATATCGAATGCCTTGTTTTACTACGTACTAACAACATTGGAGTTTGGAGGTAGCCTAAGTTAACCAAAACCTAGCTAATGAGTTCTTATGATATTTAAGGTGGTTAAATATATGTGAGTCAAGAGAGAATATAACTGGTTTGAAGTCATGCATTTTGGACTATAATTAATGAGTTAGATATTATTTTTAGAAGTAATAAAGGTCATGCGAATGTGATTTCTACATGAAGTACTTGACTTTTGTGTAGGTTGAATTATGATTAAACCTTGATAGTATAAAGTGGCATGTACATTAGTCGGGTAGTGAGATTTGAAGTCAACTGAACTCCTAAAACGAAATTGGATGAGGTGAGTAACTAAGGTATTAAAGGCTCAATGTTCAGATGAGAGGGAAATTGGATGAGTAACTATAGTGATATATATATAGTTGTTGATAGGGGTAAAGTCGAAAGAAGATGGCAACTTAAATAATCTGAAAGCTATACAGAACCATACGTAGGAAGTATGACTCGTTAGAAATAGAGTAGTGTTATTTGAATGTCTTTACACCACACACAATCCACGTGGCATAATTTGATATGTATCGATATTCAAATTTTAAAATTTTTCTTTCAAATCAAATTATACCAAGAAATTAAGTAAAGTTCTATTCATCATTCTTTCACCACATATCACATATATTTTTTTATTTTTTTTTCTTAAGCAAATATGTGGTATAGAAATGATGAGAAAAAATGCTCAACCAAAAATAAAACGCTTTAATTTCATTAGCATGTTCAAATAACATCTACTCTATTAATTTAACATCAACCAATTCATACGCAAAGATAATAGAAGAGCATTAATATTTTTTTATTGAGTTAAGCAGTGAATCAGTAAATTAACTTACTTGTCGCCATGCGAATGGTGGCTACATGCAACACATTCATGCCGTCCCTTCCTCCCTAGGGGAGTTCTGGAGCATTTTGCAGGATGTAGTCAGCAATATCGTAATTATTTCTGTCTACTGCCAGAAATAGTGGGGATTCTCCGGCTTCATTCATTATCATAGCCAGCGTTGGTTTTTCGCTAAGCAATAACTCGACAACCGACTGATGACCATTTCTCACAGCGTCATGCAAAGCTGTATCCTTGTATATGTTCGCCATCTCGATAATACATGATTTTGAACGATCTATTAGGAGTTTTGTGATGCCTGAACACCCCACTCTTGCTGCAATATGTAGCGGAGTGTCCTCCTCCTTATTTTTTAGATCAACAAGTGATTCGTTCATGTCAATGAGCTTTTCAGCAAATTTCTCTTGTTGGAATTTTGTTGCAACATGAAGAATGGAGTCGATCTCATCTGTTATCGGTTTGGGGATATCCCAAGGCTCCTCTAAGTCCTTGTTACTTGTTATCCGATCAAAGACTGCAAGGTCACCTTTAGCTGCAGCTTTATAGAGTTCTGTTGGATCCATCACCTCGAGTTGCAACCTGCTAAATCAAAGAGTGATTTTGCTGATGATAAAGCTTATAAGCTGCAAGAGTTTCTCAGATCCTAGCTTCCCTTAGAAATTAATAAACAATATATATGATCAGAAATTGATATAGGAATAAAGTACAAGTTGGATATATATATATATTTATATATATAAGGAATCCAAGCTACAAATATATTTATATATATGCATGGTTATGGAAATAATCTAGAAACTATTATAAAGACGTTATAGATCACTAACAAAAACAATGAAATCGTCCTAAAAGTATTAATAAATTTTATTATTGAATTTATATTTTAATAGTACTTCTGCCTGCACGCTTCATAAATTTGATATTCCATGCATGCAAATAGGTGGATTTAAAAAGACAATTTAAATAACTATATTCTGCACTTTCTATCCGATCTTAAAGTATGCAAATATTTCTCAGTTACTTCATGCAGGAATACCTCTCTTTTATACGATTTTAAGGAATATTTACAAAACCAATCATCGGGTTTTGTACGATTATACTAATTAATTTTTACTCCGGATTCTAATTATTATTTTTATCATTGGGTAATTTGTGATTTCCAACAATTATAAGTACCATATTTCAATTTCTCATTGAATAATTTAATGGAAATATGACACTGCAAGACACAAGAAATCGTCTGACTTTCAATAAAAGCCTTAGAATAAGACGATTCGCATGGGTTACAAAATCAATTTGCTGCTGAAATTCTGGTGAAGTAATCAATTATTCATATGTTAATTAGATTCCTTAAACTTGAAAGCTAAAGAGTACGTGTTCCCTGTTTGAGTGGCATTAATCCATTAGGCTTCATTTAGATATTGAGATGAAATGAAGAATTTGTGAATAATAGTGAAATAGTTTAAGTTAATATTTTTTATAGGATTTTGGGAATTGAGAAAGATAAAATTGAATAAAAATATTAAAATATTAAAATATTTTTTAAATATAATTTTTTAATATAATTTTTGTTTTAGAATTTGAAAATGTTGAATTATTTTCTATATTTTGTTTGGAAATTTGAAAAAAATTGTAATGATTAGATAATCATTAGATGGAAAATTTAAAATTTAAAATTGAAAAGTATTTATATTTATAGTGTCTGGATATTAATTAATATGAGATCATGAAATGAATTGGGATGAAACTATCTTGCAATCCAAATGGGACATGAATATTTTAGTTTCAAAACACATAACAATATTATATTCGCCAAAGGCTTCTAATCTGATTGACATAACCCCCAAACCTCTAAAATGGAGGTCTTGGGGTCGAATCCCCCTCCCCAAATATTGTGTATATATATATATATATATAAATCAACGTTATATTCTATGGCATAAAAAATTTATGATAATTCATATAGAAATATTGTTATTCATTTGAGATTTGTCATTTTCAACCAGTAATGATACCAGAAATATTCTTTGTTACAGCATATGGTAGGTAATTGTTACAGCATATTATATATAATTAGGGCAAGCTTTGCAGCTTTGGGAAAACAAAAACAACAGATCAACTCAAACACTCCTTTCCTATTTCCTTAATTATCTGCACGAACAAACAGAAAAAAAAAAAAAATGACGAAGTCATGTGTATGAGAGAGAGAGAGAGAGAGAGAGAGAGAGAGAATGGCATTGTTCAATTAACAATTACTAGACCGGACAAGAATCTAAAAAGAAGAACAAAGAAGAGGAAGATGTAGAAGAGAACATACAGTGAATCCGTAACGCTAGATGAGAGCGAGGGATGGATCGAATGAATTAGAAAAAAAGAGAGGTAGAGTAGGAAAGAAATGTAGGGGAGACTTGAATTTTCAAAGTCACCTCGATTAGATCAAGATTCCCCATTGATTTTGACCCTTCTATTGCATTTCCAGTACTGGGTCCAGCTTGGGTCCGGTTGCAAAAATATCATGATATTTCCTGGTAATGAAACACGTCGTGTAGTATTTTGACACGATTGAGGACTGAAAATGTC
This sequence comes from Carya illinoinensis, assembly GCF_018687715.1. Lineage (NCBI taxonomy): Eukaryota > Viridiplantae > Streptophyta > Magnoliopsida > Fagales > Juglandaceae > Carya > Carya illinoinensis. Next base: position 12,628,151 of record NC_056758.1, read on the forward strand.
CGTACGTGGATCCCCTCTCTCTCTCTCTCTTAAATGGGTGCTGTTAAAAATACTTAACGATCAAGGTCAATTTGGTTAACACGTAACAGAAAGTATCCTGTTCTTTTTGCACCAGGACCGAAGCCAAGTTGTAATACTATCTTCTGTGCGGATTGTTTGAATTTTGGATTTATCTTGTGTGCGGATGTGGTCCAAGCCAAGTTAATTGGTGTACTATTCTGGAATGTGGATTGGAGAGTGAGACTATAGCACACGTGTTATGGTTTTTGCCAATCAGCTACGGATGTTTGTATGATGTATGGCGTAAGCTAGAGAAATACAATGCTTCACCTACTGAATAATACAAAATTGAACGAAAATAATTAGCCCACAAAGAGGTAAATATAATTATGTAACAAAATAATGTGGTAAGATGTAGTATTTTAGATTACAAAATTTTATTTATTTGTAAAGAAAATCTGATGTATGACATCATACCATATCACTTTAATTTATAAGGTAGTTCTTTGAGATTGACATCAAACATAATTGATATATCACATCATGCCACACAATTAAGGGCATGGCCGTTCTCATAATTGAGATCGACAACAAAACATAAATTCTTTTTTTCAAACTTTACGGTGTCAAATTACTTTGGAAGGGTTAATATTGGTTTGACATAAATTAGGACCCAAGGCCAATCACCATGTAAGGATAACTACCTAAGGAAGTGCACGAATTAAAATAGGCCGCTGAGGTGCCTTGCTTATTAGGATGGATGAATCCTTAGCCTATGGATATTCACGACGTGGCAATTAGATAACTCCGATACATTAGGGATAAGCCTCCTACTGGCTAAGCATTGCATGAGCCTAATCTACTTATGACATTTATCCAGTGGATCCCTATGCCTATATATAAGAGTAACAAGTAACTTTCGAATGATCAGATTACATATTCTTGAATTATTATCCCTCACTTATTACTAACTTAAGCATCGAAGTTGTCACAGGCACATAGTGCCACCTATATAGCGTCTTGTAGGTTAATAATCACGTTCGGTGGTGGGACACGTCCTTTACAGTGGCACCGTCTATGAGATTACTGAAATCTTTGATTTCAATTTTTTCATTGGATATCAACGTGGTTCCCTCATGCTGATCATGACACGTTCTCAAGCAACGTGCAAATTAGAAACAATGCCTACTGGTATGGAGACACGGTTAGCATCGATAAGGAGAAGCTAAAGATGGCAGTGATGCCATGGAAAACTTAAGGAAAGAGAATGAAGAGCTAAAACGCCCGCCGTAACCTTGAGCTTTGTAACTCTACCATGCCCCACTATAGTGAGCAGGGGGAAGGAGAGGAGCATAGCAACAGAGGATTGAACATAGAGGATATAGAGAAGAAAAAGTTGCATGATGAAATGTGTAGTCTCGTCAGAAAGTACAAGGAGATGGCAAAAAGGATGAGGGGATCTTCTTTGGTGGAACAACTATTGATTAGACGGATTTACCCTACAGAGCAGAAATCATGGTCATGCTGTATCTACCCAAATTTAAAGTGCCACATATAGAGATATACACCTAGTGGATCATTTGGAGAACTTCAAAATCCATATCACGCTCCATGGATTCCCAGGAGAAATTGCTTGCTAGGCTTTTCTCCTGACTTTAAAGGGAATGGCGAGAGGATGGTTTGACATACTGCGACCCGGATTGATCGAAAGCTTTGAAGAGCTGGCTAGACAGTTATTGACACAGTTTATGCCTAGTAGGAGGCATTGATGCCCAGTGGCGTACCTCTTGAAGGTCAAGCAAAGGGAAGGCCAGAGCGTGAAGATGTACCTCGCCCACTTTAATAAGGAGAGGTTGACGATGGACGATCAAGATGAGAAGATTACTCTGGTCGCCTTGTTGGGCGGAATCTGGCCACGTAATCTATTCCTGGCCAAATTGGCTAGAAAGGCCCCCTCTACCCTGATAGAGTTTATGGTTAGGGCTAACGACTTTGTCAATGCTGAAGATATATTGCAAGCCCTTTTGGATCCTAAGGAAGGGGAGCCTAAGACAAAACGTAAAGCTAGTTTAGGAGACAAGAAGTCTACATCAAACCACGAAGATAGAAGGCATGAAATGAAACAAGAGCATAACACCATACTTATTCACAATAATTTGAATGTACAAGAAAAAGATGAGCTAGAAAGAGAACATTGATAGCCTAGGACTAGCAACTGCTACTCCAAGTATCATCAAACTAACTCATACTAGATAAAGGACTGCACAACCATGAAGAAGAGGGTAACCAAACTGGCAGGCACTATAGAGTTAGAGCAAATGGTCGCAGAGCATTCAAATCCAAAACAATGGTATGAAAGAGGACACAACTCACGTAGAAGTTATAGCCTAGATAGGTGGCAACCACCAAGCAAAGATGCTCGTGGCAATGACAGGGACAGGGTTCCCCCGAACATTGATAAAGACAGTGCACCCCTAGGCGAAATCAAGACAATACAGGGCAAGTTTGCTGGGGTTGGTGCATCCTCGTCTAGTAGCAGGGTGCACGCTCGAAGTGCCAGATGTGAAGAAGTTTTTGTGATGGACAGGTCTCCCAAGCACCAAAAACTTAATGCCTCTGTAGCTATATCTTTCACGGAAGAAGATTGTGAGGGGGTGTTGTATCCGCATGATGATGCATTAGTGTTAACCCTCTTGGTTGCTAATTACACCACTAGGCGCATCCTTATTGATAATGACACTAATGACGAGTCCAAAGACTTGCGTTGCGAAGTAAAAAGGGTCTGGAGGTCAATAGACCACACCACATTTAAATACCAATAATGAGTCTAAAGACTGGCGGTGCTAAGTAAAAAGGGAGTGGAGGTCATTAGACCACGTCACCCTTAAACACCAATGACTAGTCCAAAGACTTGTAGTGCCTAGTAAAAAGGGCATAGAGGTCAACAGACCACACCAACCTTAAACACCAAGGGCGAGTCCAAAGACTCGTGGTGTCAAGTAAAAAGGGCACAGAGGTCAACAGACCATGCAACTCTTGAACACTAACGACGAGCCCAAAAACTCGCATAGCCAAGTAAAAAGGGAGCGGAAATCAACAGACCATGCCACCCTAAAGCACCAATGACGAGTCCAAAGACTCACGGTTTCAAGTAAAAAGGGTGAGTAGATCTACAGATCATGCCACCTTTAAACACCCACATCGAGTATACGAATTTACAGTTCGGGGCGCAAAAGAAAACAGTGATAAAAGTGAAATTTAGCATATTTATCAAACCTGAAAAGGAAAAGCCAAAATACAACGTGATACCAGCCAAAGCCAATTAAAGGTTCCAAAGTATACAAGCATGAAAATGTTCATATTATTTAAGCTCCTCCTCAAAGGCCTGGTACATTACGATTGATATATTGCCATTCGGAATCCTGATCATCCGATTTCTGGTACATGTCGGGGTCAAATGTTTAACCATATATAATTTTGGTTTGAACTTTTATTTTATTTTGTTCAAACATTTTTTGTTGATGTTCGAACTGTTATTTTATTAGGGACAAAAGTTTTCATTCCTACATATATCAAATGGTAAACACCTTCCGTGAACTTTTTAGGAACAGAATTTGGATTTTATCCTTACATCTCATTTTTTGGGACGATTTTCATTTTGTTCCAAACAAAAATCGTCCCAAAAATGAATTTTCATTGTAGTGGTATAAACATCAATAACTACAACATGTAGTTTCCTGGCCAGTCCAATGAACAAAGGAAGATGGTCTCACATACATAGCATATAATTACACAAATACTGTTTGATTACAAGGAGATCAAAACTATTTGTTTGGACTAATTTTTTGGATGCATAATTCCTCGCTAGTCTAATAGAATATAGATGTCGTGTAGTTATAGGGTTGCATAATAGTACATGACTCGGTCTCAAATGTGCTTCCAATTGTAGAAGTGCCAAGTTGTATGAAGGATAAGTCCAAGATCATATTCCACAAGGACAAAGGATTATCAAAGCATTTATAAATTTTGTTGTACAAAATGTATTGACTATGAGAGTTGAAAAATAAAATGAAATGCAATGAGAGGAATCTTTTTATACTTTTTATGGTTGTATAAAAAAAAAAATCTGCAAATGCAAAACTAACTTAAACTGAAACCAAAATTGTGAAAATTCATTGTTAGTAACTTAACATGTGAAGAATCTTGAAGATGAGTTAAGAAAAAGTATGAATTTAATTTCAGAAAAATTGAGTCAAGATGGAATTAAAGTTTATGTCTAAAAGGCAAATTAGCAAACACTTGGGTTGGGTATGAGACTCTCTTTGTTTCGGTTTCTAGATAATTTTCTCGATTAATAATCCAATTAAGGCATTGATAAACGGAAGATAAAACGGTTTTTGCTCAGGTTTTGCAATATTTCCTTAAGGGATTCACTACTTTACTAGCCAAACACACATTAACAATCAATTGAGAGAAACCTTGATAATGTTCAAGCTTTTGTTGTGCCTTACTTTAACAAGAAATCAAGAACAAGAGCTATAATCTATTTTCACTTCAAATCTGACTAGTAACATAGTAAAATCAATATTTATCAACAAAATACTACATTAAACTAGAACTCAAAACAAATCAAGTTTCATTCCACAACCCAAGCTTCATAAATTAGCTACACATAATATTTCTAGTAGCAAAAATTAGTCTAAATAAAGACATATTAAAATTTGAGAAAATACCCAAATTGGATGAAAACAATAGAGTAGTCGTCATCCAAGTCAAGTAAAAATTAAATACATGATCAAACAATAGAACTGAACAGAAAGAAATCCCGAAATAAATCCAAGAAGAAATTGAAGCAAAATGCCGAAGTAGTAAAATAAAACCCAGGGAAAAAATGAAGAAGATGAAATAAAATGAAAACGAGAAAGAAGGCTATCCGAGAACCAAAAAAATATTAAAACGAAAAATAAAATGAAGAGGAAGAAATGAAGTCAACACCCAAGAAGAAAGTTTAAGATTGAAATAAAATCTAAGCAAAGAAAAAAAATGAAAACGAAAAATGAAAACTCTCCCCCTTCCACTCGGTTTTTGCCCCTAGCCTTTAGCGTGCCACCCCACGTTCTGTTCCTGCTGCTCCCATCTGCAAGCCCCTCTTTGGGCAAAATTGGGGACCTCGAATACCCCATGGCGTAGCCAACTTTATCATCTTCGTAGTTCATCCATCTCAGTAAAGTTATAATTCCATTCCATTCTCATAATTTGCAGCTAGGGTTTTAATAGTTTCCATTATCATTTTGTTCTTTAATAGACAATGGTTGGTAGGTATGATTTTTATTTGGGATTATTGTGTTTGCCTTGCATGCGAGGGTAAAGGTCATTTTTTCTTATTATTGGGTTCACAAATTCATAAAATTCTTCTATATTTTTTAGTATAGTTAATAGCTCTATTTTGTTGCAAACAATGTAATGCTACATATAGTCATAGAGTGCACTAGCGTCATGCAGTCACTTTGAGAAAGAGTGTGGTTTACTATTTAAAAATTAATTTTTTATTTTCATATTGGCCTAAGATATTTATTCACTTTTTTTAAAGTGATTACGTCATGCTTGTGCACTCACTTTTGCTTAATTTGTATTATGTCTCGTGCAACAAGATAAACAAAGAAATCCCATATTTCCATCCTACTTTTTCAGGATCGTTACGCATCCTCTCCTCCTTCTCCATGCATACTATGTGTGGTTGTCAATGTTGGGGTTTGATTATCATTAGCTGGCGCAATTGGTCTGTGGAGTAGTACTACATCCCTTAGGGTATATACTAGTTTTTTTTTTTTTTTTTGAAAGGAAATGTAACATTTTATTCATCTCAAAGACATAGGAGGAAACACATTACAATTGGGACGAATAACCATTGTAGATGATTCCTCAGGAAGCTCTAAGGCTTTCTTAGCAAGATAATGGGCATTTTCATTGCCACTTCTCTTAACAAATGGTATATGCCAATGCTCAATACGAGCTAGTAGAACTCTAGTATCTGACAGCACCAATCCCACACTATCCCATCTTTCTTTGTGGAGATTAAGGCCTTGGACAATCTGAAGAGAGTCACCCTAAAAAACTACTGAAGCTAGGTTCAGTTCAGAAGCAAAAATGGCAACTTGGAAGGCACCTATTACCTCATCCAGTAAGGGAACCACACAACCATCCTTAGCCACCATTTTAGAAGCTACAATACCACCTTCATGATCTCGAGCTACCAATCCAATTCCCACCCTGTCATGAGCTTCCCTCAATGCTGCATCCCAGTTAATCTTTATTACTCCCTCAGGAGGTGGAGTCCATGTTGCAGCATGATTGGTATGCATCTGGGTAGCTGAGATAGGAGCCATCTGAGCAGCCTTAAAATTTACAAGTTGGTGAGCAGCAGTCTGTGCTAGTGAATTTGGATGTAAGAAGGAACTCTCAAACACAAGTTTGTTTCTTCTCTGCCAGATTCCCCATATAGTCATTGCAAATAGCTCCATGGTTTGCAACTCACATTGGGAATGTAACCATTCAAAGATCTCCATAAACCTCTCTACCCTCACAGAGCTTTTTTGAAGCACCATGGGCCCATTGCTCCACACATCCATGGCTGAGGAACAATTCCACAAAATGTGAGCAACTGTCTCTTCTGATCTGCAACAAATTGCACATAGAGGAGAGTCCACAATCTTCTTCTTGGAAAGATTCAGCTTAGTTGGCAAGGACTCTAAACAAGCTCTCCACACAAAAACCTTGACTGCATTGGGAATCTTAAATTTCGAAAAGCAAGTTCAGTTTTTTAAAGTTTAGAGCACCACGAGATGACTGACCCCTATGAACTGCTAAGAGTTCCTTCTATAAGTGGTATGCACTTTTCACTGTGAATCACCCATCCTTAGTGCCTAACCACATAAGCTTGTCCACTGCCCCAGTTGAGCTCACATGAATCCTCTGAATGACATCAGCATTTGCAGGACCAAGCATATTTAAAATCTTCTCTCTATCGCACTGCTTGGTATCCTCATGAATTAGTTCAGCAACCTTTGCCTCCTCATCAACACCTTGCCCTTGACCTTGGACCATAAAGGAGGAAGGTTGAGGTAACCACTTATCCTTCCAAATTCTGGTCTCCTTACCACTTCCAATTCTCCACATGGACCCTTGCATAATGAGACTTCTAGAAGCCAAAATACTCCTCCAGATGAGTGATGGTCTTGCTCCCAGCTTAACCTGAAGAAAGTTAGAACTTTTGAAATATTTTTCCTTAAGTACATGGGAAGATAAGGATTTAGGAAATTGAATTACACGCCAACCTTGCTTAGCCAACAAGGCTAGATTAAAATTCTCAAACTATCTACAGCCCATTCCTCCTGCTTCCTTTGCCATTCCCATTTGACCCCAAGAAACCCAATGCACTTTACTCTCCTTATCTTGTTGGCCACACCAAAATTGGTGCATCACTCTATCAATTTCCTTCAACAAAGACTTTGGCTGTTTAAATACTCCCATGCAGTAGGTAGGAAGAGCCTGAATGATTGCTTTGAGAATCTCCTTCCCTGCCTGGAAAAGAAACTTAGCCTTCCAGTTATTCACCCTGCTCCTCACTTGGTCAAGTATGCTTTTAAAAGCATTGTACCTTGATCTCCCCACAAGTGCAGGTGAACCAAGATACCTTTCATAGCATGTAATTGCTCTTGTACCAGCAATCCTCAAGATGTAATCTCTAGTTCCTTGTCGAGTATTGGCACATAAGTATATTGCAGTTTTATCTTTGTTTAACTTCTGTCCCGAGGCCCCTTCATAAATATTGAGTAAAGAGTTGATAGTGGCCCATTCCTCTGCTTGTGCTCTACAAAACAGTAAGCTGTCATCTGTAAAAAATAAATGATTAATGATAACCGGGACCCTGCCTATAGGATAACCATGAATGCTTTTAACACTTTCAGCATGATTGAGAAGGTTACTAAGCACTTTAGCCACCAAAAGGACAAGATAAGGGGATAGTGGATCCCCTTGTCTAATGCCTCTAGATGGTTTGAAAAAGCCTTGGGAAGATCCATTAAGGAGCAGTGAATAAGATACAGTTGACACACAATCCATCACTAACCGGATCTAACTCTCATTAAAACCCATTTCAACCATAACAGCTCTTAAGAAATCCCATTCAACACGATCATATGCCTTACTCATATCTAGCTTAATTTCCATGTGACCTTGCTGCCTCCCTCCTTTTATAGACATGGAATGCATGGCTTCAAAAGCTACTATCACATTATCAAGGATCAACCTCCCGAGAACAAATGCACTTTGTGTAGGGGAGATAATTTGAGGAAGGATCTTCTTTAGTTTGATGGCTAGAACTTTTGACACCACCTTATACAATACATTGCACAATGAGATGGGTCTAAAATCAATAACAGATTTGGGACCCTTCACTTTGGGAATGAGCACAATATATGTATTATTTATGCAACTAATATCCCCCCCTGAATCGAGAACTTCTAGCATAGCTTGAGTGACCTTATCACGAACAATATCCCAATGCACTTGGTAGAATTTAGCAGGGAATCCATCGGGTCCAGGAGAGCCCAAGGGGTTCATTTGGAATAAGGCTTCTTTTACCTCCCATGTAGTGTACTTAGCATTAAGCAAGCTGTTCATATCCCTATCCACTTTTCTATCCAACTTGGAAAGGCACTCCTCTATCCCAACAGGATTACATGAAGTGGAAAGAGATTGGTAGTATTGTCCAAAGCATTCAGAAATTTCCTCCAAGTCCCTAGTTAGACTGCCATCATCTCTAGCTAAGCTCGTGATCTCATTAGTTTTCCTCCCCTGGTTTGCACACCTGTGGAAGAACTTAGAATTACTATCTCCGTCTTTGAGCTAGGCTTGCTTTGCCCTTTACTTCCATTCGACATTTTTTTCTTCGAGTAACTTATTAATTTCCAGTTGAACTTCCTTGATAATCCCAGAACTGGTACTTGTATTGGCTTCCTGCAGATTAGCCAAGTGTAGCATCTTTGATTGAGTATCTTTCTTGTGTTGTTTAAGGGTGGTTCTACTCCACTTCACTAGAACTTCTTTACACTTTCCCATGCATTGCTGAGACATCCATAAGTGAGACCCTCTCTGCAACACCTGAGGGGACCAACAATTGGCAATGATCTTAGAACATTCTTCATGTAGTTTCCAAGAAGCTTCATATCTGAAAATCCTCTCCTTCCACCCCCCTTAATGACATACCTTCTCCCTCCCTTCCTAAGATGCATCACAAGGGGACTATGATCTGATGAATGTGCAACAAGAGCCTAGATACAACAGTCAGAAAATCACATAGTCAACTCCAAATTACCCAAGGCTCAGTCTAATCTCTAAAAAAAGGCCCCTCTCTATTGTTGCACTGAGTAAACTTGTTGCCATCAAACCCCATGTCACTCAAGCCACAGTAATCCACATTGCTCCTAAACTCTTCCATCTGTTGATATGGTCTCCTAGCTCCCCTTTGTTTCTCATGTTGGTGCATGAGCTAATTAAAATCTCCATAACAAAGCCATGCCAACTCCTCACTAGGTTTCAATAACCTCAAGAGCTTCCAACTATCTTTTTTGTGAGTTGTATCTGGAGAGCCATAAAAACTAGTCAAAAGTACTTTCTCATTACTATGCTCCTGCTGCAAGAGGATAGAGATATGGTGTTGAGAATAAGATTGAAGAATAAATTTATCCTCCCTATGCCACATGAAGGGTAAACCTCCACTCAAACCCCTACTTTCAACCACAATACTACAATCGAATCCCACCCTAGTCCTCAGCTCTTCCACCTTCTTTCTTCCACACTTTGTTTCCATTAAGAAAACAAACTTGGGCCACTTAGTTTTCACTAGCAAGTGAAGCTCTCTAACTGTACGGGGGTTCCCAAGCCCCCTACAGTTCCAACTAAAGCCTATCATGGCTTTTGGTGGGTTTGCAAGGCAACCTCCACCAATTCAATATCAGAGCTGTTTGCAGCAGTGACATCCTCTAGCCTTGTTTTCTTGCTCTGCAAAGCCAACTCCACTTCATAACTCTTACCACTAGTGCCCCTCTTTTTAGTAGTCACCCCCTCTTCCTTATTTCCCCGAGAAATTACCTCTCTAGCCCTCCTCTTCCATGTGGTCCCCCTCCTCTCAACAGTGCTCCCAGAAGAACTCTGATCAACATCATCTAACTTCTTGTCTTTACCTAAAGTGCCCTTGCCAAAAATGAACATATCATTTTTAGGCAAGATTGCCTCAGAGACCGAGATAGCTTCTGCTTTCATAAGGAAAGAATCCCCTTTAGAAACCTCCATCTTAGTATCTTCATGAATTCCTGCAATGATTGGGGCCCCTGACTTTATTCCCTGGGCTTCCTAATTCGAACCCATCCCATTAAGGAAATTCCCACCCTTAGGACAAGTTCCCGTAACTTCCTTACCAACATCAATTTCCTTAGAAGACAGGACAACAATCTTCCCTTTTAGAGATTCCTTGATTGACTCTAGAGGATCCTCTATAGTGCACTCCTTTCCATCTTTAGTTTTAGCACCAACTGCACCACTCTTCTCCTTCTTGTGCCACCCGTGCTGGTGGTTGGACCCACTAGAACCACCATATTTGTGAAAGTAAAAAATGGTGGAGTTCATAGGCTGAGCTATGATTCAAGGACCAAATTGCTCTCGTAACATACCTTCCTTTGGAGGTTCACCCTTGGGTTTACCACAGCTATGCCCTTTATGAGATAAAATGCCACATGTGAAGCATATATTTTGGAGCCTCTCATACTAGCATGAAATCCAATGTTTCTGGTTATCCAACATCAACCACTTCCCCCTTAGTAAAGGTTTGTTTAGGTTCATAGCCACTCTCACCCTCATGCACTTACCCCAAGCCCTGCCATCAGAATCTATGTCAACTCTGATCACTTCACCTATTGAGGCACAAATTGGATTCCAACTTCCTCAGTCATGGAAACAAAAGGAAGACCATGCAACTGAACCCAAAGGTTGAAGTTAAACTTGACTGCACTCAAAGGCAATTTTTCATCAACTTCTTGAAGGGACAAAATATTTCAATCAAAAAACCATGGTCTACCCCCAAGAACTTTCTCCTTATCAGATACATATTGGAATGCAATCAAGAATCTATGGTTACCAAGGTCCTTGAATTGCACCCATCCCTCTAATCGCCACACTTGGGATATCGTCACATGAAAGGCTTCACTGCTTATACCCTTATCCGCCAAGATGCCCCCTAAAATACAAAACTTCCAGCATGAGAAACTATCTATCGTCCCTTCATTAGACACTTGGAACACCTTGCTTTCCTCCAAAGACAAATGCAATCTCTCCCACCTTTTTGACAGTTCCTCTTCCTCCATTCCCGTAAGCGTGAAAAGACTATGACTCCTACTCCCTGAGAGACAATTCTCCCTACCAGACGTAAGAAGACTAAAACCTTACTCTCCCTCTAGAGAGAAAGAGAAGGACTAAGCTCCTACTTGTGTTAAAGTTAAAAGAGTGGCTCTATAATCACACGTGAGGGATCCCCGGGGTATATACTAGTTAAGTGTATATAGTATATAGTGTATATAGTATACTAGTTAATATATATAGTATAATACTATATTATAGCATTATACTAATCAGTATTATATTAATATATAGTATTATATTAGTATAGTACTTATATATTAATATAATACTTATATTATAATATATAAACTATATAGTATTTTTTTAAGCTAAACTATATAGTATTATATTATAATAATATTTATATAGTACACTATAAAACATATAATTATATAGTATATAGTATTATAATACAAGTATTATATATATATAGTATTATATAAGTATATATGTATACTTATATATTATACATTGATAATATATACATATATATATATATATATATAAAAGAAAAACACTACTATGACGCCTAAGGCTTACAGCCCAAGTTGACCCAAAAAGAAATTTATTTTATTTTATTTTATTTTTAACTTAGTGATTAAGGAAGTGATTTTAAGTGTATTAGTGTATTTTAATTTTTAAAAAATATTTAAATATATTAAGAAAACATGAAAATTGAAAAAAAGGTTAAAAGAACAAACAACACTAATGTGCTAGCGCTCAAATGGAGCGGTGCTACTCAGGCGGCAGAATAGCACCACTCTATATATAATAGTTTATATATATATATATATTATTTAGTAGCAACGTTTGAATGTAAATGACCATTGAGTTTCAAACATTCCGTTGACGTTTGAACGTGTAATTTATATACGTTCAAACATTTATAATATACGTTTGAAAGCTAATAGTGTTCCTAACGTATGTTTGTAACGTTCAAACGTAACACCTTTCAGATTCCAATTCGCAACAAACGTTTGAATGTTTTCATATCACATTCGAATATTACTATCACATTCGAACATGGTGTAAGACATTTGAATGTCAACTCTTGAGCTTCAAATGTGGTAGAATACGTTTGAACGTTAACCCTTTAGTTCCGAATGATGCACTTATGTCTGAACGAAATGTTCAAACGTAACATTATTTTTGGTCGCACGTGCATCTATTCATATCACGTTCGAATGTTTGAGTGTTTGCCAATCTCTTTCGAACTCCTAGTCTTATACATTCAAATTTTACTTATAACGTTCGAAAGTGTACATCTAAACGTTTGAACGTTATCAGTAACATTTTAAATTTTATTACAAAACATTTTATAACTATGGTTCTAATTTTTTGTTCTTATTAATCCAGGATGTGGCTCATCTTTTGACAACAAGGAAACGGGGTTGGGAGGGAGCCAACATCGACACTGCTTAGCTCGGGGCCCAGACGCTAGAGCAGCTGCAGGCGCAGGCCGCACAGAGGCACATTTGCATCATCTACTGGCCTAGTTGAGGCTGAGGATACTGCGCACAAGCCTATTGTTGATGACCAAGATAAGGACCTCTACATTCTCACTGGTAGAGACTAGGAGTAGCTGGAGAATAAGAACTCCTTCAACCAGAATCAGCTGATGCCTTTCTTCTGCATGTTGCAACTTATTATTCCGCACATTCAACCAGGCTTGCGCGCAATTCTGGGTACGCATGGCACATGGAGAGTCGATCGACTTGCCACGAACGATTTTTGAGACGATCCATTACAAGGTGAGTATTGTCTCAACAGACAACCTCCTATACGGAGTCCTCCTGAGCTGGCTATTATTGGCCTAGACAGTTCCACTCTTGGTGAAGGAGTGGATGGTAGACCAGATGAGCACCCTTGACATGACCACACATCGTCGGAGCACTGAATAGGAGAAGGGGGATGCTCGATGTCAGCCTGGCCTTGTACCAAATCTTGTTCCACCGACACAATTTGGGCTTGATGTTGCTCTCCAGACTTGAAGTACTGGTCAACAGTCGATGGGTGCATTTACGAGGGATGTCTAGCCAGCTTGGGTTGATGCAGTCATCTCGGAGATGACAATGCATATGGACTGACAGATCGATAGGCATATCGTACATGTAGAGCAGACTGTCTCATAGATTGCCCATCATGTCGATGTACTAAATCAGAAGGTCGAGACACTGACATAGGAGTTTCATACATTTGTGAGCAATACCTTTTGAGTGTTGCTTACAAAATATTATTATCTTTTGTATTTCGAGATCAAAATATGTATTGTTAATATTATTTAATTTATCTATTATTTTCAGTTTCAATTCACAATTATCTTTCATTTTAGCCTATCCAATTTTAATATTAAATCATTGCACTTCAAATTTCAATCTTTTTAAATTTGTAATAATTGTTCACAAATGATGCATTATTTTATTTAAAAACTACATAAAATTTAACTATAGTCATATTTTCCAAATACTTTATTCAACGTTCAAACTTCACTCACTAATGTTCGAATGTCACTCACTAACGTTTGAATATCACTCACTAACGTTCGAATATCACTCATTAACATTCAAACGTCACTCAATAACGTTCGAACTTTGGTGCTAAAAAATATTACGTTCACACATAAAAATCTTCAATGTTCGAATGTCCATGTAACGTTCGAACATAAATTTGCCTGCATTAGAACGTCAGACGAATTCTCATCTAGATTTAGTCACGGTTTGTATAAATTGTCACAAAGACTAATTTTTGTGACAGTTTGGGGATTGTCACCAATTCTAAAGCATCACTAAATTTCAATTTTATTTTAGTGTATATTGATATTCGATCTTATGATCCCAGCAGGCTGTAAAAGAAGTACTCAAACTATTTTTATCACTAATAATAACCTTTTCTTCCATTCAAAGAACTTTAATTTAGTGTGTTTTTATGACTATAAAAATAGGATTGTTAGAATTGCTCGAGGAAAATGTAAATATATAAGTCATCAAAGGGGAGCAACGTAACTTATCATAAACAAGGCAAATGATCATACACAAGTCTCAATTGATTGATGATGTGTTCATGTAACGCCTTAATAGAAGATCCAAACCACATGACCTATATTCTAAAAGGATTAGTAAATGATAGAATTGAAATCACAATGGAACATTATAAAAAGTAAGAACTTCTCATTCCCAAACAATGTGGGATCCCACACACAATCTACCCTTACATATCATATGAGGTATCGTAATCTTCCCCATTTATATTCTCGACGTCTTGGTCGAGCCTGTACTTTATAGGTGGCACGGCTCAAGTCCCACATTTCTGATTGGGTAGGCTCTGATATTATTTGTAATGCCCCAATGGAAGGCTCAAACCACATTATATATACTCCAAAATGACTAGTTAATGATCCAATTAAAGCCCTATTGAAACATACATCAACTAACCTTACACATCAAATGGAGTATCAAAATTCAATCATACACAAGGAAATCCAATAAGATTAATTTAAATCAAATACATCATCAGCAACCACTAAATCCAAATGTAATTATTTAGCATTAAGGAAATGATCCTTTGCTTTAGCCTCAAGATGGGTTTATCTTGTGCATTAAACCTTACTTGGTGTGTGGATCCTTGAAGTAGTGTTGGTGTTGACACATCACTCCATCCCATTAACCAAACCACCATGTGCGTCCATTTACATCTACCTGGCCATGAGCATAACTCGTGTTTGTCTAGCACATATAACCACCACAAATTCCACGTAATAAATGTCAACATCAATACTACTATTGTTTAGGAAAAGGAAAGAGAAGAAGGGAATAAAAATATTATAAAGTTAACATATTGTTATAATATAATTTTTATTTTGAGAATTGAAAAAATTAAATTATTTTTTGTGTTTTGTTTGGAAAATTTGTAATGATTAAATATAAATGTTGAAGATTTGAATTTGAAAAATATTTATGTGTGTAGTATTTAGACGATGAGATGAGATGAGATAAGACTCTCTTACAATCCAAACGAAGCGATGCATATACCTATAATACCTTTGGATTTTATTATTCAACCAAGAGATTATAAATCTGTTATCTACATAATGAAAAGATTCTAATAACAAGATTTTGCGAAATGAAAACTTTTGTGGGAGAGAATTTCGAAATTGCCTTCTTCGATTGTTCAATTCATAGGCCAATGGGTTTATTTATAGTGAAAATATTGACATCAGACACTGTTTGGTGTCAACCAAACCCACACCATACATTGCGCTAGCCAAAAATGACCAATTTCTCCCTTTCCCCAACTGCAAGTTCCCTCTCTCAGATTTCAACCATTTGATTTCCCGAAAGAGAGCTCCTCTCCCGCATCCCCACCCCCGCATTCCGTCTAAACTCTCTAGTGAAGCTTGACTCCATCTATGCTGTGAGATTCATGCCCTCGTCTCCTCCCTTTTTCCATTTCCTCTATGAAGCCAAGCAACCCCATCTACTATGTGAAGCTCA
The DNA here is from genome assembly GCF_018687715.1 of Carya illinoinensis. NCBI lineage: Eukaryota > Viridiplantae > Streptophyta > Magnoliopsida > Fagales > Juglandaceae > Carya > Carya illinoinensis. The sequence continues at coordinate 12,644,095 of NC_056758.1, forward strand.
GCACCTCCTCTCCTCCCTTTTTCATCTCCTCCGCTGATCGAGCTGCTTGTGCACTCATCTCGGCGTGCATACATCACCGATCTAATGGTCCTCTCTTAGCATGCACAAATCTAAAATTGTAATTTGTTAGTCCTCTCTCTTGTTTCTTTGTGATTCTAGGTCAAAGCCATGTGTATGAGATTAGCTCCCACGCTCCTCTCTCCCTCTTTTCTCCATTTTTTGTTTCTCTCTGATTGTAGGACAAACATAAAATATTGTTCGACTTCATGGGGTATGCATCCAGGTCTGCGGAAGAGAATCCATCTCCAAGTCTACGTCTGTGCCCAAGGTACATTAGCATTTCCATCCAAAGATTATTCAATTCAAAATTGTGCAATTAAGCATTTGGTGATTTGTTGAAAATGAACTTTTGAGCAGATATCTACTTCGTAAATGAAACAATGCTAGAGGAGAAATTTATCCTCGTTCCTTGTAATTGTTGTTGTGTTGGGAAAAAGAAGCAAGGATTGAACTTGAGAAATTGACTTCAAGAGCGGGAAAAGAAATTGACTTATAAAATTTTGAAGTAGTCTAATTTATGTACTTAATAGCAACAAATATTGTTATATGAATTCTATTCCTTCTTGTTTTAAAATTATTATATGAATTCTAAGAAAATAATAAATTGTTATATGTAGTTAAAGGCAATTGATATCAAGCACTATAGAGGCTAAGAGAGTTTGACAACTCTATTCCTTTTTGTTTCTTAGCCGAGATTCATGTCAAGAATCAAGCATAAACCCTTTAATTTGTGTTCCCATCCCAATCAATTATCGATGCTCCTTTACGTTATCTCGTGCCACTCTGATTGGTAAAGTAGGTGTCTTTCTTTTTTTTTTTTGTGTTCCCATCCCAATCAATTATCGATGCTCCTTTACGTTATCTCGTGCCACTCTGATTGGTAAAGTAGGTGTCTTTCTTCTTTTTTTTTGTTTTGTTTTGGTGCTTATGTGTGAGGAAACGTATATAAATATAACATTTAATTGATGGATGTCCTATTAGATGGGGTGTGCTTTATCATGTTAATTAAATGTGACATTAGGGTGTACTTTATCATATTAATTAAATGTTCATACTATGTGCAAGGAGAAGCGGGATGTGAATTCTTCGTACAGATATACTTCATAAGCTAGATCAGGAGAACATTCGTGCAAGAGAGAATGTGCATTGGAAGACATGGGATGACATATTGCTGCCTGAGTATGAAATTTGAAGAATGGAAGATCAAGTGTGTGTGTGTGTGTGTGTGTGAGAGAGAGAGAGAGAGAGAGAGAGAGAGAGAGAGAGATCTTGAAAAGGAAAAATGAAAATTATTGTGTTTGTACTAAGTTGTCACATTTGTAATAGGGTTTAGAAATATAAATAGCACGTTGTATGAAGTAGATGGTTTTTTAATGGATCAATTGTAATGGTGCTTCCCCTATGTTTTGGTTATAATGTACAAAAGGAGGTATCCGTATGTATGGATCAATTATGTGTATGAAAATATTCGTTCCTTACATTAATCTGTTGGTATGTAGTACGTATATTATCTTGTTTGTGAAATGTTGGTCTTGATCTTGCAAGTAACTTATTTGAATTGTTGTGGGTCTATCAAATACAGGAAATTTTGTATGGTTTCGGTCAGCAAGTTGGTAACGAAAACCTGTATAATTAACCTACTAACATGTACATATGAAGTCAAATTAAAGTAATTCTTGTAGGAACACATAATATCTCCACCAAAACCAAATTACTCATAACTTCATATAAAGTTGTTATATTCATCATAGTATAGTAATCCAAGTACATATCAGTATATACACAAGGTACACATGGACCATTCTACTAACGCCCCTAGTCTACATACAACACCACAACATGTCCACAACCTCTCCAGGTGGGATAAAAAGTACAACACAGCATCTCTCCAAAACACATAAACTGGATACACACAAAATCCCTAGTCTACATATAACACCACAACCTCTCCAGGAGGGACAAAAACTACAACACAACATCTCTCCAGAACACAAACTGGATACACACAAAGCCCCTAGTCTACAATCTACATATTCAGCACCAAGTGCATCTCCACGACTGTCCAAAAAATAGTTAAACAAAAAAAGCTTTGACCATCAATGTCTACTTGCTTGAACTATCACTAACTTCTGGGCAGATGTCTTCTGATTTGGTATAAAATCCTTCGTTCATGTGAAAATAGAATAATAAGATTATTCAAAATATCTGATTGAGTGGCATCTGCCAATTGCAAGGGTATAGAATTTAGAAAGCAAATTAAATACTTTAGCTAAAGTAGTAGAACATTGAATTACAGCCGTTTTAATAAGATAACAATAAGCCTGGAACCCAATTTTGTTGAAAAACTTCTAGATTAATATATTGCAATAACATCGGTCTCACACTTCACCATAATAATCGTGAAAATAGCATGATGAAACTACTTGGATCTGATGTCATCTCGGGTTTCAGTGAGAGAATATAATTCAATGCCTTGAAATTTAACCATCTAATTGTCTAGAAGACAGATAAAGAAATGAAAGGATGGAATTTATTTGTATTAAGAATGAAGGGCTACAAATGATTTTAGTTTTCTTTGAAGGGCTCATACAAATCATTTCAGTTTTCTTTCTTACTTTCATGAAACCGAAGATATACTTGAAAAGAGAGGAGAAATAATAGTCTTACATCAAGTTTGCTGGATGATTTTACCTCTATTTACTTGTTCCAAGCACCATCTCTTTATTTATTTTCCTTCCCTATGAATCACCACAACTTATTTCCTGTCATCTGTTTGCAATATCATTATTTTTTTTTCCAAACTACTTCACGATATAGCGTTTCTCAATAATAATAATCTTTTATTCTCTATTATGCTTTTGAAGACAGTCACATATCCTCTTTGCATATGCTTATCCGGGGTTACCTTTAATCCTAAAAGCATATAGCAGCAAACGAGTGTTGTCATGAAATTTCACCAAACATTGAATTGCAATAGATTTTGCATAATGATTGACGTCAATTTTGACATTCTTATTCGACATGTTAATTCTCCAACTGTTATAAAAGTTTTTCTTTTTTCATAGTGTTGTTTGAATATATGTCAAGAGAAAGTACTTAAAGAAGAAGTAGTCACCTTGAAGACCAAAGTTACACTACAACTAAAAGATTTATAAAGGTTAATGAATTTAAGAGGGAATTAAATATGCTACCCTTCAAATGATATTTGAAAGTGTGTACCATAAGTATCCCCTATGCAACTTATGGCACAAAAGAAAGATATGAAAATCAATTCACTAAGATGAGAAGCTCAAATAACAAAGTTTCTGACATGATGTGCATTCGAAAATGCCTCTAATTTCTGACTCTAGCTCCTACAACTAACAAAAAGTCAATGTGCAAAAATTATATATAACAAACCAAACAGCCCAACAGAGCATCTTAATGACATTCAAATACAAGGCAGCGAAAGTTGCCATTTGAAGTTGTCAAATGAGGAACCTTTTTGCAAGATTTAGGCCAACAATAATTGTATGACAGAACTTAAAAGAAATTGAGATGAAATTACTTGTAAAGTTTTTTGTTGTGTAATAAGAGGTAACTTGTCCATCTCATTTGGCATCGCAGTAGAAGATTGACCAAACACTTTTATTTGTCAACTCCATTGCTCTTTGAATGCAATTGGATACTTTGTACTTGTCAAAATTTTTTTGCCTATGATACATGTCAAGAATCTTTCTTCTTGGGCACAAAACAGAACCAACAAAGTTGCTCAGTCTATCAGGACACTCTCACTTGTGCCATAATAAGCTGCACCAATGTGATCAACAGTTCAAAATCTCTCAATAACATTTTACCTTTCTCGTCCAAGGGTAAATCAAACTTGTGAACCTTCTAGCCGTCCTCGCACATGCAATTCCAAATCTAGGTTCAATAGGATAAGCATTTGAACCACTAAACTTAAAGTAGTAGTGGCATTGGTTTATACATATGCATATGCAAAGACATATTTGCATAATATCACCCTAAATTTCACTACATTAGATTATGCATCTAAATATTTTTGCATAACTATGAACAGTACTTGTACAAATTTAAAGATCCACTATTCACTCCTCAAATATTCTTTTTACTAATTATTTCTCTCTCCTCCCCCTCTCTCTCTCTCACAACCCTTTCCTCTTCTCTCTCCTTTAACAACACAACAAACCTTCACCTTCTCCTTCGTTTTATTATTATAATATATTCTTTTTTAACTATTTTTATTATATTTTTAATATAATATAAAAAATTATATTTTTTATTATTATATTTGTATTATTAATCCCATATGTATGTAGTGGATGCTAATTACAAAATATATTTAAAAATAATAATTTTAGGAAAAAAATTAATAATAATAAAAAAATAATATTTTGTTATTATTTTGACTCAAAGATGCATATTGTGAGAATTTTTCTTGAATGACCCAAAAGGATTTGGCACTTTGCCTGGTCCAAGGTCATGCAAAGATGATAAAGATAAATCTCGTGGTCATGATCCTGAACAGGTGCTCTGCTTCTTCCATTTACTTCATTTATTTATTTATGTGTTTCTGATTTGGGTGACCAAAAAATCTCGATTTCTGTGTTTGCACAAATTGCAGGAGGGTTTGAGGATTGCTTAGCAATATAAGAAGTACTTTGGTGAACATCAGCAGACTGTTAATAATACTAGAGGTAAGCTTGTCAATAACAATTCCTTTTCATTTATATTTTATTTATACTTCAAATGTGCTACTACTGCTTATATTTAGCCGTTCCGGTATAAATATATATCTACCTCCCAGGCAGGAAGTTTTAATTGTTGCAATCTTAGTTTGCCATCCATATTCCCTGCATAACGAAAAAGAATTCTTTTTACCAATAAAAAAAAAATGTTGGTGGTGGGGGCATCACAGGTGAATCAGTCCATTATGAATGAATCTTGTTGTTAATTAATACTTGAAACAAGTTTCTCAGTGTGTAAGATCTCATTAGCTTAATGTCATGCTGATGGTAAGCATGAGTACTGCAGTGACTTTCACTCAATTTCCAAGGTACTGCCATATGCTTTACATTCATCATCAGAATTCTACTTTTGAAGTTTGGTTTCCAGATCCATCACACTAGTTTGGCTTCTTGTGCTAATTTTGATTTGAATTTGTTCTCCTCTTTGCGGGCAAAACTCCCAACCCTCTCTCTCTGTGCCCGAATTGAAAATGGTAGCCTGACCAAATACCCTGAAACAAAGTCTAGTGATAGAAATTGTGGCATCTTATGTCTATATATCTAGACAGGAGGACTTCAATTCCGGGATCACATGCATTTGTGATCCCGGAATCAACTGCATGTCTAGTTATATATATGGCAATAGACTATAGCATTGTCTTTGTTGTCATATATCTACTCAATGAGGTTCTAAAATATATATACATTGAGTAGATATATGTCTAAAATATAATTGTCCATGAGGTTCTAAAATATTTTTTATTTGGTTGGCAAAATAACCAAGGTTTTCATTTAGATGATTAGTGCTTCTTCTTCTTTCTTTTTTTTTTTTTCATCTTTTTCTTACTGTCTATTTTTGCTTAACTAAATTTTGTTGTCTCTTAACTAAATTACACTTTTAACCCCAAGATTTCTTTTGGGCAAATTTTAGGTAAATTTGGTCATCCCCTTGTGCTATGACGCTCTTAGAATTATGTTCATGTACGATTGTTTTTAGGAATAACAACATATGGTATGAGTTTTTAGAAGTATGACCATCTAATAATTCTTTTGTCCATGAACATTTAAAAAAATGTGGTCCAATCATAAGGGTTAGCGTGTGAGCTACGGTCGTGGCAGAGATGTCGTTCGGTTTGGGGCACTCTGTTTTGGTGTGATGAAAACAGAGACCGAGTTGTGTAGTGCAGCTGATCCGTGAAGAAAATAAAGAGAACGAAAGGCGAGCGAGTCTGAGGGCGTAGGTGGGATTGGTTGAGGGTGGGTGAGAGTAGGTGAGGACTGTGGGGGAAGAAACGAAGAAGAGAGAGAGAAAAAATTCCCGCGGATGTTACGGCGTAAAGAAGAAATCCAAAGAAAAAAAATACGCGTCACAGCGTAAGAAATGGAAACCAAAGAAAACAAAGAGAAAGAGGAAAACAATTATGCACAAAACGAGTTGGCAATACATTCCAAGCAATTTCCGGAAGAGTAGCTCAATTCAGTCAATCATTTCTTTTCAGTTTCCACATTTGTTCCCACTCTTTGATCCTAGGCCCCCAAAGCCACTGAAACCGACAGTCCATGTGAAATAAATGTGGTTATTAAGGCATTTTGCAGGTTTCTACGGAGTAATATGTGGGTGTATATATTAGTCCAAGTCAACGTGAAAATACAAAGTCTTTCACGCGGTGTCGTTAATGCTCTCACTATCTGAGATATTTTTCCTTTTCAAAAGTCTTCCCAACGTATTATTATATATATCAGTAGAAAAATGGAGAAAATTAGAGCGAGTATTTTATGCCAACAAAAGCAAGCTGATTGATTAGCAAGAAATCATGAATTGAGGCGTGTGGCAATGTTTTCCAGTCAGGAGGCCGTGGTCTTTGGTGAAGTGTTTGATGTGGGCGTTGGTCATTTTTGTGCAAATCCATGAGCACAATGGTTGCTTGGAGGAAGAGAGGGTTGGTCTGTTACGACTGAAGGCGTTTCTGAAATCCAATGCTGATATTGGCGACCGTCTTCCCTCTTGGATTGAAGATGCAGATCAAATAAGCAGTGACTGCTGTGGTTGGGAGCAAGTCTCGTGCAACTCCACCACGGGTCATATCGTTGGACTCTCCCTCAATCATATCACCGATACAACTAATTGGTTACTAAATGTGTCCCTGTTTCGGCCCTTCAAGGAGCTAACGAGCCTTGATTTGTCAGGCAATCAAATAGGTGGTTGCATAGCTAATGAAGGTTTGGTTTCTAATTTGTGGTCTCTGCTAGCTGCTGCTTTAACATTCACACTACAACAATATGAACCCCACCCGCCCCCTTGCTCTCTCAACAAATTAAACCAAAATAAAATAAAAAAATGGAGGGTTGTGTCCGTAATTAGTTGTAGAGATCATGAGTTAATTAACACTCATGCTTTAAATTATTAACAAATCGGTTTAAATTGATTCATCCCTCACGAGCTAGGATTTTGTGGGCAGCCTGCTCTATTCGGCTTGTTTACAGTTATATCACATCCTTTCTTTCCTGTAACATGCATGATGGTTTGTTTAATTTTGGCTAACGAAGTAGTAGTTTTCCTTGCTCTTTCTCATAACTTTTTATATAAATGAAGAGGTTGGTGGAATGGAATATACCATCATGATTAGAAATTATTTTGATTTTGATTATCTTCTTATCCTTTTAGCCGTTACATTGTGATCGAGCATGCATGCTTTCATGAGCTATGCTAATGTTGACATTAGTCAGTCTAGCTTTTGTTTTCAGTATGCACGTACTTGTTTGAATCAAAATATATGCTGAATCCCTCGATCGGTACAATAATTTCAAACTAGCATATGTGTTCATTCACTATATAATCTTAAGCAACTTGGAGGTCTTCATCTTGCAAGATAACCTACTTGCTGGAAGATTACCAATCCAAGGTAACAACTGATCTATCCAATTTAGGCTAAAATAAATTATTGCAACTTAGTAAGAGGGTTTTAATTTGTAGAAAGTCTCTTTAATATATCAATCTTTTTTACCTTTCTAAATATTTTTTTTCACACTTTCTGTCTTCAAATTCCTTGATAGATTTGGCAAATTTAAGTAGGCTGGAGATTTTAGATATGAGTGGAAATCGCTTCACTGGGAGTATCTCTCCATATATTCGGGCACTATCTTCGGCGAAGGCTATATCGTTATCTGATAATAATTTCAATGGTGCTTTCCCTACTGAAGGTGAGAATGAAAAACAAATTTATTTGTTAAAAAAAGTGAGGGAACTGGCCATTCAGTTTACGTCTCCTACTAATTCTATTTGTTATGATAGATTTGTGCAGATTGAAGAAACTTGAAGAGTTGGATATTTCTGGCAATGACTTTGAAGGGATCATTCCTCGATGCATAAACAATATGTCATCACTAAGAGTGTTGGATATATCTGGTAACCATTTCATTGGAAACTTATCTTCATCTCTGGTAGCTAGCTTGAGTCCCACAGCTATTGAGTATATTGATCTTAGTTATAATATTTTTGAGGGCCTGTTCTCATTTAGCTTATTCGCTAATCGTTCCAAGCTTAAGGTCGTTCGATTTATGAGTGATAACAACAAACTTGAGATTGAAACTGAAAATCCTGTGGGTTGGACCCCATTATTTCAGTTAACGGCCCTTGTATTGCAGAATTGTAATCTAAACAAGCTAATTGGAAATATCCCCAAGTTTCTCTTTGATCAACACGCATTGGAAGTAGTTGATTTATCTCACAATAAGTTGAAAGGAAGCTTTCCCTTTTGGTTGCCAGAAAACAATACAGGGCTACAACTGCTATATCTTCAAAATAATTCTTTCGAGGGTCCATTTTATTTACAACCAGAGAACCACATTAATGTTTCTTGGATGGATGTCTCAGGAAATCACTTAAGTGGACGGCTTCAAGAAAATATTGGAAACATAATGCCATATTTAAAAACTCTGAATCTTTCCCGAAATAATTTTGAAGGCGATCTTCCATCTTCAATTGGTGACATGAGTTATTTGACAAGATTGGATTTGTCCATCAATAGATTCTCAGGGGAGGTGCCAAAGGAATTGGTTTCCAAATGTACCTCCTTGGGTATTTTGAATCTACGCAGTAATAGCTTTGAAGGTGAAATCTTCTCCAAGCATTTCAACTTGGCATCCTTAGTTACTCTTCAATTGAACAACAATCAGTTCACAGGTACTCTATCTAGAGTATTATCAATTCGCAATGCCATGACTCTATTTGATATTGGGAACAACAACATGTCTAGTACAATTCCCATGGGGATGGGAAAATTAACATTGTTTCCGGTGGCTATCATTAGGATGAGTAATAACTTTTTCGAGGGTCCCGTTCCATGTGGATTACGTTCAACATCTTTGATAGATCTTTCTCATAACTCACTTTCAGGACCTTTACCTTCTTGCTTGGATATACAAACTAATCTACTTTTGCAAGGGAACAAGCTTACTGGACCTATACCGAAAGCTCTTTTCAATTCATCATCTCTTGTGACATTGGACATTAGCGATAACAATCTTTTCGGCACCCTTCCTGCTGAAATCACTACACTTTCTAACTTAAGAATACTTTTGTTGGGAGGCAACAATTTTACCGGTATGATTCCAAACCAAGTATGTTTGCTAAAGAAAATAGGCATAATGGATCTTTCAAGGAACTCCTTTTCTGGGACAATACCGCATTGTCTTTACAATATTACCTTTGGAAAGATAAATCCTACTGATCTTGCCTTTTCAGAAACTTATACTACTCCTGTGGTATGGAGTAGAGAACCAGAAACTCCAACATATGAAAGTTTTCTAGAAAAATATCTTCCAGAAGCGGATACAGATTTATCATATGATAGGAAAGATATTGAGGTTGAGTTTCTAACGAAGTACATGTCTAGATTCTACAAGGGTGGCATCCTTGATTACATGGTTGGATTAGATTTTTCATGCAACAAACTAACAGGTGGAATCCCAGTGAAATTAGGACAACTATCTTCAATTCGTTCACTAAACTTGTCTTACAATCAATTGACAGGTTCGATTCCAAAGACATTTTCGAGTTTGGATTCGAAAGAAAGCTTGGACCTTTCTCACAATAGTTTGAGTGGAGAAATTCCCTCGACATTGGTTGATTTGAATTTTATGGGAGTATTCAATGTTGCATACAATAATTTATCTGGTAAGGTTCCTGATATGAAAGATCAATTTGGGACTTTTGAGAAGATTAGCTACGAAGGAAATCCATTTCTTTGCAGACCACCGCTGGAGAATGGCTGCACTTCAGCAAATAAGTCAAATCCAAAACCAAAAAAGCCTTCAAAGGAAAGTGAGAGAAAATTGTATGAAATAGATCATGTAGTCTTTTTTGCAAGCTTCTCAGTATCTTACCTTATTTTCTTTTTGTTGGTAGTTAGTATCCTTTATATCAATCCTTACTGGAGGCAGAGGTGCTTCAATTTGATTGAGGATCTCATGTACTGGAGTTATTTTACAGTTTTGATACCCCTAAAAAGGTTGGTAAATCGACTATGTCGACATTAGATATCTCGTGGTTACATGGACATCTTTAAAGGCAGTGATGATAGCCAGTTGTGTACTTGCATATGTATTTGATTATCAATAATGGTTGTCGTGCTCTAATATTATGAATCAAAGAATTCAATTCCTGGCCTCTTTCTATAGAAGACTGGTTTTTAATTGAATTTTATTTCCTATGCTTGTCTTGTCTTGCTATTTTTATTAGTGAGGACAAGCCGCTTTCAATTTAGTTTTTTTCAATAAAATGTAATGGTTGGGCGACTATGTGGTTAATTCATATATATGTTTTTACGACTTCTTATCAATAGGAGGATCATGACTAGAAATATTTTAAACTGTATTTTCAAAAAGAACGAGGCAAGCAGTTTCCTTATTAGTATACACATCAGAAGAAAGTAGCTACCATAAGTTTCATTGATATTCACTGTACAACAATATCCTATTGTGGCTAAAGTTTTTTACATTGCAAACGAAGTTTCAGATTGATGTAGCTAAAGTAAAATAAAAAATATTGACTCATCCACAATGTTGCTCCAATAAGAGAAATCTTCACCATTTCTTGCAAAATTTATGCTAATCTGCTACTTGAGACAGTCTAGCACCATCAACGTGAAATCAGCCAGGTCAACATTGTCAAACCCGGACCCCCTACATTAGAGAGCCATGACCTTGGATCACATTTACTTGAGAGAAAATTTGGGAAAAGTCAGATTTAACTATCTTTGGGCGAGCAAGTCAGCAATTTGTGCAAGCAACAAGTAGTTGAGCAATGATTAGATCGAACAATGGAATAGAATGGACAAAGTATTAAATGGGTGAGGTACTTTTGCAGGCACGATTGTGACGCTCCCAACTCCCATGTACGGACACATAGAAATCAAAATATCGGAATGATGACAACACGGGTCACGCATCCCATCGATAAGTGTCAAGTGTGTATACATGCAACACGTGTACATCAATGCAACGCAGCAGATAATTAAAGTCAGTCAACTATGTACCAGAATTGTTTAAATATAAATTCGCTTAAACACAAGCGTATCAAAAAAATTACAATTATCCAATTACAACATCATAAAAACCAAAATACATAATTTCAAAAGTAGATAAACAATTCCAGAGATATACAAACAAAAGGCACCAATCATTCTTCCTAGGAAGCTGTCTCCTTAGGTTCAACCTTCTTATTATTTGCATCAAAATATACGGTACCAAAAACCGGTACTGCAGGTAAGTAATAATTCAAACAGTCTAAAAAAAAAAATACATTCAAGCAACAACAATATGCATGCACATGATAAGAGATGCATGAGATCCAAAAATCATAATTTCCTAAAAATAAGTAATTTTCCACGCACACCAAAATCCCATTTGGCCCAAAAGTCCAGTCCATTAAAACATGTGCCATTTTCCAAGAAAATGGCCAAATATAAATTCCACCCATTTTTCCAAAAAATGGTTCTCATATCCTTTAACCAAATCTCACAATTTTCCTAAAAAATAGCCCATTATCCATTTATCAAAACCAATTCTCCAATTTTAATCTGTATGCACCATAATCTCCTCTATGGATTATCCGCATACCTTGGCTCCCTTTGTCACACTACGAGTAACGACTGTGCGTGTGATCTCGTAATGAGTGATGCCCAGTTCTATGCCCAGTGCGTTCACAGCTAAACATCCTCTAGCCCTCGCCAGCAGAGGGGCCATAGAGTCGACACGAGAGCGTTACCATCCAATCCGACCCCGTTGTTGCCCATCAACAACTTAGGGGATGTCACTCAATTTATTCCGCTTCCGAGTGACTAGAGGAGCTCTACCGAGATAATACCCCATCTCGTCTTGGGGTCATGATACACACATACCCAAAATCCATTTAACACATGAAAATCCAGTTTTCATTTCCAACACATGAACATGCATGCAATATACGAAAACCCAATTTTTATTTTTACAAACATGAACATGCGTGCACCATGCAATTCATACGAAAAGACACAAAAATATCCAACAAATCTCAACATCAACTAATCACACAAACAACTCTGTTCTCCATTCCAACCGACCCCCAACTCCTCGGACTCTGTCCAGCACAACCAACTAATTTACCAAGTATTGTTAATGCAAAAAAAATATTTAAATCTTAAAGGTTATTTGGAAAATACTTACATCGTTTTGAAGGCAATACTTGAAAGATCACACACCTGATTTAACTCTCAAAAGCTAGCTAAAAAATAAACCACTAAAAATTACAATTTTTGGGACTAAAATGGGTTTTGAAATCAAGGGGATTTAAAGTGAAATTTTGTGGAATCAAGGGCTGATTTACAAGAGGTAAAACTGAAGGGGATGATGGCTGAACAATAGGGGTTCACGGCAAGAGCAAAAATCACCAAGTAAAAACCGAGCGAAGCTTACTACTTGGACAAAACAGGGGCACAAGTTAGCCAAAAACAAAGCACGAAAATGAAAGGATTTTAATCACAAGCTTGAACACAAAAATACAATGGGAAAAATAGGGAAAACCAAGCATGAAAATTGGCCAAGAAAATAGAGCATGACCCACAGATTTACTTGAAAAATGAAGAGAAAAACAGGTGAAATAAAATAAAAGAAAGATAGGGGAAAGATGGTTCAGTTTACAGCAAGTGGAAAAACTAAAACTTGAAGATGAAAATACAACCAATACCAGACAAAAAATGGAGATAAAGCTACGGTAAACATTGGTTTCGCGGAAGGAAGAACCGAAAATGGAAATGAAGAGTAAGAAGGCAATGGCACAACACATCAGAGAAGGAGAAGAAGAACTCGAAAGAAGAAGAAGAAGAGAAGCAATGTACATAAAAAATAACAGAGGAAAAAGAAGGTGCGCGGCGCAACAGCAGGGAGGGAAAAAAAAAGTGAAGAAGCCCTAAGGGCTTCCACCCAAAACGATGCTATATGGAGAAAATGAGAGCGTTGAGTTTCAAGGCTCACGGACTGGGCCCGAAATGTGAATATTTTGGCCCAAAAACAACAGATAAACCCACTATACAAAGCGCAAACCAAAAATAAAGATTTAAGAAATAAAAAGGCACAATAAAAATAAATAAATAAAAGTCAAATAAAAACACTACAACCTACTGTTAATAAATTAAAATATTTAAAACCCAACAATAAGATAATTTAAGCTAGAGAGTAATTTAAATGCAAAGAAATTTTTAATAGCAAGTAAGCACATAAAAATAAATTTCACATCTTAAAAATCATAAAATAAATCCAACGATTAACATATTAAATTTAAAACAAGAGAGCCATTAATTATAACAATTTAAATAATTATTTATTAAAAATACACGTAAAAACAAGGTATTACAACGATTTAGGTGAACAAGTGTTGTAAATTCCAACCTAAAGCACAGAATGTATATTTCCTCATGACTTTCGACCTAATAATTAGAAATAGGTTCCCCAAGTCCTTTGAATACTAGTGCCTAGAAGCGTCTCAAAGTCCTCCGATCTAGTGTGGAAAGGCACTTCCCCGCCTGTCATGAGTTTGGCTTGGTATGTTGAGCTACTCTTTGGTTAGATTTCTCGAAATTCCCCGCAACATGTTAGCCCACCCAGCATTCGAATTTAGCTTTCCATGAATTCGATCTAAGGGCACGGTAGTCTATTGCTTGGTTATACCCTTTAACTAAGACAGAAGAATGCTCGAAAAAGTGTAAGCTTTGCATAAGCTTTCCACCTCTCACGTTTCTCTACATGACACCTCACACAAAACCTTTTGCAACTCACAACTTTATTGACAATGCATAGGACACTCATCATTGTTGAGAAAGGCTTATTATAGAAAATAATTCAAAAAAACAGTCCACACACTTTGTGTGTTTCTTGTATTGATTTATCAAAAATGCCAATCACCGATATTTGAGTCCGGGTAATTTTTTTTTTACTTAATGATTAAGGAAGTGTTTTTTAGTGATGTTATGAATTTGTTTTTTTTTTTTAATATTTAAGAATATAAAAAAATGAATGAAAAAAATTAAAAAAATAATTTTTTTTTTTGTTCTTCTAGAGATTGACACGTGCTATATCCTCAGTGGATGTAGCATTGCTCTTGATTTATATAGATATTATACAAGTCAACGATAAGTAAGTTCTACTATTCTACCATCTATACAGTTTGTTAAATATAGAAACTAGCAATTACATTGTATTTACATAATGCAGAAAATTATGAAATGGAAAGGCAGAAATGCTGGAGAGTATCATGGCAGATATTCTGGAAACTTATCTTATTAGTCCCTCACTTAATTCCTTTCACTTGGTCTACTATCTCACTCAAGCACTAGAGCACTTTGCCTTCCTTCTTCTTCCTCATACCTGTGAGTGAACTCGAGTGATGCACAGAGAGAGAAACCTAGAGACAAAGGGAGAAAGAGAGATGTGAAAACTTATCCAACATGTCATCTACTTCATCGTGATCCTATTATTGGCCCTGCTATCCACACACATATGCAATGGACTGTCTTTCTTGGGCAGCAATGAGGTAGGAACTACATACGTGCACATACTCTCATGAATGTATCCCCTCTCCAACAACTCCATTACTTAGGCCTCGTTTGAATGTTGAGATGATATCATTTTATTTTATTTTGACATCCAAACACCACTTAAATATAAATATTTTTCAATTTTAAATATTAAAATTTTCATTTAATCATTACCTAATCATTACAACTTTCCCAAACTTTCCAATAAAATACAAAAAATAAACCAACCTTTTGAAATCTCAAAAAAAAAAAAAAATGATATTAAAAATTATATTATAACAATATTTTAACTTTATAATTTTTTTATTCAAATTTTTCTCTTGCCTTTCCCAAAACCCATAAAATATCTTAACTCAAACTATTTCACTACTATTCAGAAATCATTTCACTACTATTCACACATTTCTCATCTCAACATCCAAGCAAGGTCTTAATGTTGCAACTCCTCGTCATCTTAATGTTGGATATACAAACAATGTACTTTTGCAAGGGAACAAGCTTACAGGATCTATACCAAAAGCTCTTTCAATTCATCATCTCTTTTGACATTAGATGTTAGAGCAAACAACCTTAATTTTCAGCCCCCTTACTGTTGAAATCAGTACACTTTCTAACTTAAGAATACTTTTGTTGGGAGGCAACAATTTTAGTGGTATGATTCCAAACCAAGTGTGCTTGCTAAAGAAATAGGCCTAATGGATCTTTCAAGAAACTCCTTTTCTGGGACAAGACCACATTGTTTTCACAATATTACCTTTGGGAAGATAAATGCTATTGTTCTTCCCTTTTCAGAAAGTTATACTACTTTTATGATATGGTGCCAGGTGAAAGTCTTCTAGAGAAATACCATCCAAATGCTGATATAGATATACCATATGATAATCAAGTTGAGGTTGAGTTTGTAATGAAGTACGGGTCTAGTTCTTACAAGGGTGGCATCCTTGATTACGAGTCTGGATTATATTTGTATTGCAACAAACTAACAAGTGGATAAATCCCAGTAGAACTTGGAAAATTATCTTCAATTCATTCACTAAACTTGTCTTACAATCAATTGATAGGTTCAATTCCAAAGAATGTTTCAAGTTTGGCTTTGATAGAAAGCTTGGACCTTTCTCAGAATAGTTTGAATGGAGAAATTCCCTCAACATTGATTGATTTGAATTGTATGGGAATATTCAATGTTTCATACAATAATTTATCTAGTAAAGTTCCTGATATGAAAAATCAATTTGGGGCTTTTGAGAAGAGTAGCTATGAAGGAAATCCATTTCTTTACAGACCACCGTTCAAGAATGGCTTTAGTACCATAGCAGAAAAGTCAAATCCAAAAGCAAGTGAGAGGAAATGATATGAGGTAGATCCTGTAGTCTTTTTTGCAAACTTCTTAGTATCTTACATTATTTTGTTTTCAATGGTAGCTAGTATCTTACATTATTGAAGTTTCCAGTGAAAGGTGATTGCTGCAGTTGGTCATATTTTTTCAGTCCAGAAAAATTTAAATTACCGAAAACGGCTGTGTTTCCCATGGCAAATAATTCACCAAAATTTTCCGAGGCTAGTACACTTGGAGAACATAGATTTGAGGTGATTATTTTTGGACATAAATAACCATTTTGTGCCTCGCTATATATTCACAGCAATTTGAGTGGCCCTGTTAGTTTCTTCATTGAAGTTATATTGATATTTGATCTTATGATCCCAGCAGGCTAGAAAAGAAGTACCCAAACAATTTTCATCACTAATAATAACCTATTCTTCTGTATAAAGAACATGAAGTACAAAAGAATGAGCTGACAAGTGAGAATTTAAGTAGTGCATAGGAAACACTACAGTCAACTATAATGAAAAATCCACAAGTACTCATGTTTCCTGAGCACCACTATTAATGTCTTGCTAGGGCGTGATTGAAACAAAAGGAACCTATTTCTAAATATGGGCCACTGCTTGTACACGAGAGTCATCTCATTTGCATTGAAAGAGCATACACGCAAAGATAAAAATCTACTTGAGTGATTATTGTGCTGCTATTTTTTTTCTTTGTATTTTTGGTCCTGATATTAATAGATTGATTGGATTCTTTATTCATAAGTTGAAATGAGCATGGTTAACGTGAATATATTTCATACTTGTACCTGCTAGCAACCAATAGGACCTCTCTGTTTCAGAGGATATTGTAATTTAATGATTGCATATTCCATTATATCATCTTTCTTAGGCAATTATGAAATGCTAATGCGCCAAGATTGGATAAGGCAATATTGTACAAAAAAGAAATAGTACTAGTTTAGTCACTAGTTTAGACTTGGGAGAAAGTATGAGTTGTCCTCAGCTTGTATTCTGCCTATATCCTTAACTAGTTTAGTTAATAGGTTCTATGCTTATACTAGAAATTAAAGATACAGAATCAAAAGAGATTCGACTAGCTAAAAAGTTGAGTTCACCTTCTCAATGCTAAAAAGACATATTCTCAATACAAAAAATACATACTCTCAACACAAAACAAACATCTTCTCAAAGCAAATATATGATATATTATCAACACAAAACATAAAATCTTAATACAGGTCTTCTAAAAAATAACAAATAAAATCAATTACACCATATCTAAAGTCCAACTAACCTTCCAATAATGATGCCCACTGTGAATGGAAGATTAGAACTCAACTTTCACAAATACCAGTACCACCAAATGCATTCACACTCCACACCACACACACTGAGAAACATAACGGAAGTGGCATGTGGGTGATATATATATAGAGTACGAGGAGAGATAGAGTTTTAGTAGATGGAAATTGATGAGAATCTATTTGGTAGTTTTGAAGTTCCTTGGGAGGTTGTACTAAGAATGAAACTTGATTATAGAGTGATAAGTGTATGTTGTAGAAATCAAATTTGACAAGGATACTACAAAATCGGATTAGTAGGAGACTTTTCCCAAGTTGTTGAGTGAAGGAATATAAAAATCAATCTTCGAATAAGATAAGACTTTCTTGGCTTGAATTATTGGATATCTTGTAATCGAGGGCTAATTTCTCAAAGGTATTATAATAGGTTATTGCTAGACTCCGCGATCCCTCTCTCAATAAGACCCAATTTGGAACACAAGTCTGCATTCAAAAATCTGAAGGAAGAAATTATGAAAAAAAAAATCACAAAAGGTCAGTTAGAAATTACCATGCTTTCAAAACACCAAAGGAGGAGAAGCTCCTTAAAATGCTACAGGAATATACTCTGTATCTTGTGAAAGAACCAAAAAGAAAAAAAAAAAAAACCACCAAATATTAATGAGAAATAACCATGCTATCAGAACACCAAAAAGAACATCTCCTTAACAAGCACTACAAGGAGTAGAAGGTAGGGTGCATGAGTTTGAAGGTAGGGATGGGTAGATTAATTTGGGTTTTCTGAGCTATTGAAGTGGGTAGGAAAATCTGGGTTGTACACACTTTACTAAGGAGCTATTTGCTCTGCATCTAAACACCATTAAAAGAGAGAAACGAGAGTGAGTTGCCTCGTTTTGAGGAATGCCAAGGTTAAAATATGTAATTACTCAAAATTATTGAAGTATTTTGGTCTTTTGACAAACTTATACCCACCTTTTTTAGTATGATGAAAAGTACGTGTTAGAAAAGCATCAAAATGATGCTTTTTCTCCAATGTAGTTTCTAACTTATTGGGACCTAAAAAGTACTTTTATGTAGAATATCCAAACATTTTATATTTATTATTAAAGTACTTTTAATGCTATTTAAGCACTTTTCAGACCTCCCACCACAATTCCAAATCTAGATTTCTCTCTCTAAATAGTAAACCTTAGCTTCCAGCCGCTCATTCTCTCCCGTTGAACCCTAGCCCCTGCCCCTCAACTTTCGTCTTCTTTTTTGCCTCATCCAACCCTTCTCTTCACATTCTACTTCTCTCCATCTTCTCGTTCTACTCATTCTCACATTTTTCGAGTTTTAGAGAGTTCTTAAATGGGTATCCATCGAGATAGTTCGATGACTATCTCGATGGTTACTTGATGAAGAGGAGTAGCAGATATGGGAAGAAGATGGAAGTGCCTGAGCTTGGGATCCAAGAGATAACAACATTCTGTTCACTAGAATGACTGAACCTTATAGCTAGAAAGTAATTAACTGGATTCCAATTATTATAAAAAATGGGGTGGTCAGGCTGCTACCCCCATGTGGTTTATCTTTCTCGGACAAATCACCCATAAGCTTTTCTGGTTCCTCCATGTGAGCCTATTGGTGTGGCTACATGCCTCTAAGCACAACCTACATTTCATGATCTATCTCTCTTTCTATTCTATCTCTCACTTTGTCAGACTATATTTAGCATCTTAGAATACTAACATCTCTTCCTTTTGTTTGTTTTTGGCCCCAATAATTATTATTTTATCTCATAATAATAAAAGCATGCATTTGCAGATCGTGATCCTTTTTACCTATCAACTCCTTTCATATCTTCATAATCCAACCACCCATCGGATACCCTTTGTGTGTATGTATAGATCATGTATACACAAGTAAATAAAGAAATTGGGTTTAAGTAGATGAGGTGCACATGCTATGTCGGATCTTCCTTTAATTGTCACTTCCAGAAACTGGTTTAATATGCTTAATCATGTACTTGTAACCTCATTAGATTCTAAGCACGCACAGCTGTTGAAGCAAGCGTGGTGCATGAATTAATTTGAAATATTGGCCTTTGTTCTTGATGGAGACTGCCATTCTTAATAATCAAGAGGATTATGTTTGGGGTGAAAAGAGCATAGTAGTGCTTTGAAGATTCATTGAATTTGTGTGAATTCCTAAAAAATTATGGCGAAATATTTGATAGAAACTTTGTTTACTTGGCATAAACGTGTCCAAGTGTGGTGACTTGGATTTCCTTTTTAAGCATGTCGTGAGAGATTAGATGTATTGTTTGGTGGTAGCATTTTTCTTCCCAAAAGCTTTGGATTTGACATCTTTGGTTTATTATTTGACTATCTTCCTTTTGTTACCTGGTGTTTTTGATGAAGTGTTGGTACCTGTTGTTGACTTGTCATTCTATTTTTTTTATGAGCTGTGAGGAACATTGCTTGGAAATGTAATTTATCTTGCTATTCCATAAAGAGAAGAAATGTAATTTGTCTTAAGGCGAGTTTTGTTCTCATAAACAATTTTGGCATTACAATTTTGGTGTGAGATTAAGGATTATATAGCTTTTCTAAGTATTCAAAACTTTTGTTTTTTGCAAGACCCATTTTTAGTCAGATTACTTGAAGTTGCTACTTGGTGTGAGATTAAATCGTTGATGGAAGACCATGCTAATGATTTTGTAATTCATATCTTGTAATTTTGTATTTTGTAATGTAATGTATAAATAACAAAATAATGTAATATGTAGTGGATAGCATGTATTTTAGTTTTTCATTTTTATATATTTTTATTATTCTTAACAATGTTAGAATTATACTTTTTAACATGACTTAGAAAAAGTTTTCATAAAATATAGGTTATTATAAAAAAGTATGATTTTCAGCATTTTTTATAATCAATATAGGCTTTTACATAAAGGGAATTATGTTGTTCAACATGGATTTTTCTTGAAAAGTCTTTAATATAATATAGGCATTTAAAAAGAGAATTTAAACTTTTAAACTAAAATATGGACTTTTATAAATTATAAAAAAAAAAAAAAAAACCCAAATATAGGCCGAAATTGAAATTTCCTGTAAACATTTAGATTAATCTGAGTTCTGAGCCGAATTTGAAACACAAATTTAGGGCGAGTACACTAGGGTACTTGGTCCTGTATCCGGTTAAACACTCCTAAAAAAAAATGGATGCCAATTTCTACCAAATCCACCATATTCGCGACAGTAATGGCTTCACCATAATTTTAACTACCCTTTGCGGCGATACTTAGTTATTTGCCGATACAAAAATTCTATGTGCAGTCATTTTTACATACTCTTTTGTACACTCAAGTGAAATACTTGGTTATGTATTAAAAAAAAAATAATCCAGCCAATCATATCAGTGGAGTGCGCAGAGAGTATGTAAAAATAACTGTATGTAGCATTACTCTTTGCGACAATCCATCCATTGCTGCAAAAACCATAATTCACTTAATCTCACCATGGTTATTTGCGAAAACGTCTGTGTGCCGCTATTATCAATCATATTTGCAGCGGAAAAATAATATCTACCACGGCAATAAGTTACTTGTTTTTACAGTCTGATTAGTTGTGATGGGCCTTGGGTCTGTGAAGTGTTAGGAAAATAAATGTACTTGTTCTCGGATTGGAGGATTGGTTTACTTGTGAAGTTGGTTTGTGAAATTTATGGTTTATGAAATTTAGCGCTTTGTGATTGTTGTATTGATTTATTTTATCTGATGTGTGCTATGTCATGTCATCAAATGTACTGTCTGCATGCATTTGCATATTTATTTATTATGTTTGTTTGGTATTTTGTTTGTTATGTGTTTGTCATGTGTCGTGATTGAAAATTGGGTTTCCATGTTAAGAAATGATTTTTAATGGGTGTGTGCGTATCACAACCCCAAGCTAGGATGGAGCATTATCTCGGTAGAACTCATTTGGTCAATTAAGAGCGTAAAAAACTAAGTGAAATCTCGTGGGTTGTCGCTAGGCGACAATAGGATTGGACGAGATGGTAATGCTCTTGTGTTGACTCCGTGTCCCTTCTGCTGGCGGGGGCTAGAAGATGCTTGGTCACGAAGGCATTAGGCAGGTAGCTAGGCATCAGTCGTTACGAAATCGCATGCATGGTTATTACCTTTGGTGTGATGAAGGGAGCCAGAGTGTGCAGATGTTCCCCATGGGAGACCATGGTGCATGCGTAATAAATGGATATGTTTGGGCCATTATTTGTAAAAATGGTGGATTATGATGAATGGATATGTTTGGGCCATTTTATGAGAAAATGGTGGATTATGATGAAATTTTCTGGAAGAATGGTGGATTATGATGAATGGATATATTTGGGCAATTTTCTAGAAAAATGCTGGATTGTAATAAATAGATATGTTTTGGGCCAAACAGGTTTTTGGCATGTGTTGGAAAAATGTGTCATTTTAGAAAAAAAAAATGATGGTTTTATTTCTTGCATATTTTATCATGTGGATGCATAGAAGTTAGCTGTATTAATATGTTTTTATCTATTTGATCGTTTGGTTGATTACTTATTGAGATTCATAATCCCACAGTGGTATTCCTACCCTACGATTCCGAATCGTAGATTTTGATGCAGAGGATGACGTTGAGCGTGAGGGACTAGCTATGCCAGAGGAGTGACTTGTGGTCACTTGTTGATCATGGGATTTGTTTTCCCTTTTGACTATGTATTTTGGCTTTTTATTTTATTTGCCTGGATAATTGTATAACCTCTTTGAGGATCTTTTAGTTTTATGGTTTTGTTTTTAAAATTTTGGTACTTATTTGACCATGTTTTATTTCTCCACTGCGATTGTTACTGTACACTTAATTGCATGTTTACACACTAAGAAGTTGACAATTAGGGTGCATGACCCATGTTGTTATCATCTCATGATTGCCGCCAAATCACACATGTGAGTCAGGGGCGCCACAGGTGGTATTAGAGCGATTCAGCTTGGGGCAAAACCATATGTCCCGCATGTGCAGTACCAGAAATTTTTAGAGCTTTAATTTGAAATTATTTTATTTTGTTTTGTTTTGTTTTGAATTGAAAAGTGGGGTTAAGGGTTATGCTATGGCAAAAAGATGGTACGACCGAAAATGCCTTTGGTAGGTATGAATATTTAGTGTAGTAGGCCTAACCTCTTAGTGATTTGGTTTGCTTTTATAATATCGAGGCTTGAAGGGAACAACATGGTCTAGACGATCTCTTTGAAGTAGGAACTAAAGTCACAATGCGCGCCGGGGGGGGGGGGGGGGGTAATAGCTCTAAATCACCTCAGAGTATAAGTCCTTATTTCTTTTTATTTTATTTTTTTATTTTTTGCTTGGAAGAAGTGGTTTTGGTAGGCGTTGAAGTGAATCCAATACAATAATATTAAATTCAAGATATCTTAGCCTTAGGTTTTTGGTGAGTTGATCGGAGGGTACAGTCGAAGCGTGATACTTAATCAAGTCATGGCTGGCAGTAATGGTTGTGATCATCTTAAGGAATTTAAATTTTGAGGCTGTATGTTTTGTAGACTTTTGGGAATGGATTCTTATTAGGTTTAAGGTTATTGTCGGTACAAAACTTTAAGGAATAGCTGTTTGCTGATTTTAAGGATATAAGTTGAGCCGATTGAGGGAATTATTCATGTGATGGCAGAATGTGACCAAGTTAGGTAAAGTGTAGAAGTAGGTGGGTGAGTTACCAAGGAGCTTTCAATAATGTTCTCGTCTTCCCTTTGCTTGACCGTCAAGAGGTACGCCGCTGGGTGCCGACACCTCCTACTGGGCATAAACTGTGTCAAGAACTATCTAGCCAGCTCTTCAAAGCTTTCGGTTGATCCAGGTCAGAGTGTGCCAGACCATCTTCTCGCCATTCCCTTTAATAAAGTCAAGGGAAAAGCCTGGCAAGCGATTTCTATTTGGAATCCATGGAGTGTGATATGCACTTTGAAGTTCTCCAAGTGAGCCTGGTCCTTTGATCCATCATATATCTCTATTTACAACACTTTGAATTTGGGCAGAAGCGGCAAGACCATGATTTCCACGCTGTACGGTAAATACGTCCAATTCAATAGTTGTTCCACTGAGGAAGATCCCCTCATCTTTTTTATCATCTCCTCGTACTTTCCAATGAGACTACGCAATTCATCATCCAACCTTTTCTTCCCTATATCCTCCATTGCTATGCTCCTCTCCTTCCCCCTGCTCATTGTGGCTGGGCATGGTAGTGTCACTAAGCTCGAGGTTTGAGGCATTTTAGCTCTTCATTCTCTTTCCTCAAGATTTCCATGGCATCTAACGCTATCTTCAGCTTCTCCTCTATCGCTGCAAACAGTGTCTCCATATGAGTAGGCATTGTTTCTAATTCACGTGTTGCTTGAGAATGTGTTACAGTCGGCATGAGGGAACTACGTTGACGTCCAATGAAAAAACTAAAATCAAAGATTGCAGTAATCCCATAGACTACATTACTGTAAAGCATGTATCCCACCACCGAACGTGATCGTTAACATGCAAGATGCTATGTAGGTGGCACTATGTACTTGTGACAACTTCGATGCTTAAATTAGTAATAAGTGAGGGATAATAATTCAAGAATTTGTAATCTGATCATTCGCAAGTTACTTGTTACCTTATATATAGATGTAAGGATCAATTGGATAAATGTTATAAACAGATTAGGCTCGTGCAATGCTAAGCCATTAGAAGGCTTATCCCTGATGTATCAAAGTTATCTAATTGCCACATCGTGAATATCCATGGGCTGAGGATTCATCGATCCCTCCTAATAAGCAGGGCATCTAAGCCTGTATTAATCTGTATGACTTCCTTGAGTAGTTATCCTTACGTGGTGATGGGCATTGGGTCTTAATTCAGGCCAGACCAATATTAACACTTCCAAAGTAATTTGATGCTGTAAAGTTGGAAAAAAAGAATTTATGTTTTGATGTCGATCTCAATTATGAGAACGGCCATGCCCATAATTATGTGGCATGATGTGATACATCAATTTTGTTTGTTGTCAATCTCAAAGAACAAACTTATAAAGTGATATTGTATGATCTGATACATCAAATTTTCTTTATAAATAAATGAAGTTTTGTAATCTAAAATACTACATCATGCCATATTATTTTATGAGATAGTTATTTTTACCAATTTGTGGGCTAATTATTTTCTTTCAATTATTTATTAATCAGAAGTTGAAGCATTGTATTTCTCTAGCTTACGCCATAACTCTCGGACCATATATAGTAGCTATAAGTTCCACTTGTTCGTGATTTAATCTAGCCTACACCTCCTAAAATAATATCTGAAATCCCAACCCGTTAGAGCCATTTTCTGAATTTTCCTGCCACGCATCATACAAACATCCGTAGCAGATTGGCAAAACCATAACACCTGTGCTATAGTCTCACTCTCCAGTCCACATTTCAGAATAGTATACCAATTAACTTGTCTTGGACCGCAGCCGCACAGAAGATAAATCCAAAATTCAAACAATCCGCACAAAATATAGTATACCGACTTGGCTTCGGTCCTGGGGCAAAAATAACAGGATACTTTCTGTTAAGTGTTAACCAAACTGACCTCGATCCTGAAGTATTTTTAACAGCACCCATTTAAGAGAGAAAGAGAGGATCCATGTACGGATATTTTCAGCCCTCAATCGTTGCTTTACCGAACTCCACAACTTTGTTCCTCCATTCCTGACTCCTCTTCAAATTCTGTCGCCACTTCTCTTTCTCTCTCAACTGGTCTTTCTATACAAGTTGGAGTTTTTGGTCTGCGAAAATCAAAGAGATCATTTTTGAGATTTTTTTTTTTTTCAATTCTTAGAGCTTTTTATTTTCTTAGAACTTTTTGAGTTAATTTCCGTAGAATCTGTGTGTGATTAGTCAGAATTGGAAATCAAATCCGTGGAAGCGTCCGTGGACAGGAAAAACCAAAATTCTAATGTCAAAATACTACACGACGTGTTTGATAACCAGGAAATATCATGATATTTTTGCCACAGAACCCAAGCTGGACCACAGTACTGGAAATGCAATACAAGGGTCAAAATCAATGAGGAATCTTGATCTAATCAATGTGACTTTGAAAACTCAAGTCTCCCCTACATTTCCTTCTTACCCCACCTCTCTTTTTTTCTAATTCATTCGATCCATCCCTCGCTCTCACCTAGCATTCCGGATTGAAAGATATATTTCAGAAGGAACTATTCCTCATTCTCATTGATTAATGGCAGAGCAATATAAGCTGATATATATACACTTTCAGACTCAACAGAGTCGTATGGACAGTATGGACAATATGCCGAGCAGCTGTCATGCGCTGCTATACAGAGGCATTTGGCAGAGTTTGTTACAAAGGAATCTTGCCAGACTACATTTTACAGAGGCAGTGCATTTACGCAAAAAATACAGCACACAGCCTAGTCTATGTAACACCCGATTCTTTTGGATTATTAGCAGTTGAGGTGGATGCCATTTGCTGTGTGGCTCGATCTGAGCAGATGAAAACGAGAGGATGCTATAGGTTTGGTAAGGACATCAGCCACTTGGTCTTTGGATAGAAGGAAAGCAACCTGAAGTGTTTTTGCAGCAACAGGATCTCGAACAAAATGGAAGTCAATTTTCATATGTTTTGTGTGGGAATGAAGTATGGGATTAACAAAAAGGTAGGTTGCACCAAGATTATCACACCAAAGCAATGGGGGGTTTAGGGAGAAAAACATGAAGTTCTTTAAGAAGTGATTGTATCCAAAGGAGTTCAGCTGTGGTATTTGCAAGGGATTTGTATTTAGCCTTAGTACTTGAGCGAGCAACTGTGCGTTGCTTGCGAGAGCTCCAAGAGACAAGATTTTGACCAAGAAAAATACAAAATCCATCGGTGGAGCGGCAATCATCGGGGCAACCTGCCCAATCCGCATTAGAAAAGGCTTGAAGTTGAAAACTGAAGGATTTTTTTTATGAGAAGACCAAAATTGATTGTGTGCTTGAGATATCTCAACAAGCATTTGACAGCTTGCCAATGAGATTGTTTTGGGTTGTGTATAAATTGGCAAATTTTATTTACTGCAAAGGCAATGTTAGGACGGGTCAAGGAAAGGTATTGAAGGCCCCCAACAATACTCCTATAGAGGGCTGGGTCAGAAAAGGAGGGAGTGTTAGAAATGGAAAGTCTAGTAGAAGCGGCCATTGGAGAAGTTACTCCTTTGACCGAAAGCATGTTGGTTCTGAATAGAAGATCAAGAATGTATTTTCTTTGTGAAATGTGGATACCATCAGACAGATATGAAATTTCTAGCCCAAGAAAAAATGACAACTTGCCTAAGTCTTTGACAGGAAAAACAGAACCAAGAAAACTAACGAGATGATCAATCTGTGATGGATGAGAACTAGTGACCACGATATCATCAACATACACTAAAATAAAAATAATGATGGATTGTGAAGAGTAAAAAAATAATGATGGGTCAGATTTTGAGGGAAGAAAGCAATATTCACATAGACAAGAGCTGAGTTGTGCGAACCAAGCTCTTGGAGCTTGTTTTAGGCCATAGATGGCTTTCTTTAAACAACAAACATATTTAGGATGGTCAGGATGAGTGAAGCCGATGGGTTGGGTCATATAAACAGATTCAGTAAGATCGCCATGGAGAAAGGCGTTCTGAATATCTAGTTGGTGAAGAGGCCAACCATTTGAGACAACTGAGGATAACACAATCCGAATGGTTGTAGGTTTCACAACAGGGCTAAAAGTTTCAGTGTAGTCTATACC
The DNA here is from genome assembly GCF_018687715.1 of Carya illinoinensis. Taxonomy (NCBI): domain Eukaryota; kingdom Viridiplantae; phylum Streptophyta; class Magnoliopsida; order Fagales; family Juglandaceae; genus Carya; species Carya illinoinensis. The sequence continues at coordinate 12,671,403 of NC_056758.1, forward strand.
TTCCTATTGATGAAAACCTTTCGCAACGAGACGTGCTTTATGGCTTTCAATGGTCCCATTTGCCTTATGCTTCGTGCGAAAAACCCACCTGCAACCAACAATGTTAGAGGAAGGGGGAGGGGAAACTACAGTCCAGGTTTAATTCTAAATGAGGGCCTAAAACTCAATAGACATGGCATCATGCCATTCTTGAAATCGAGAAGCAATAGAGTATGAAGATGGCTCCTTTGGAATGGTAAGTGAAGTCCTAAGACATTGCGGCATTGCGGAGGTGGTGGGCCGGGGGGGGGGGGGGGGGCAAGGGATAGAGCCATCAATGAAGTGTTTGGGACAAGAGGAATCTGTTTTGGATTGGGTGACAATGGCAGACCGAGGAGGTGAGGGAGGGGGGGGGGGGGAGGATTTGGAAGAGAGGGTAAAACTACCGAAGGAGATGATTAAGTCGTGTTTGTGGAAGGAGATGAGGGAATGAGAATTGGGCTAGTTGGAGATGATGGGCCCAAAGTTGAATGTGGGTTTTGAGATAAGTGGGAAGGTCTGGGGCCGAGAATTGAAGGAGGATAAATGGGAAGAGTAGTATGCATTTGTTGAGGAGAACTGGAGCCCGATGAGGAAAGTGTGGGATATGGAAAAGAATTTTCATTGAAGAATACATCTCAAAATATATACTTGCAACTAGTTGATACATGGAAACATTTATATCCTTTGTGCATGGGGCTATACCCAAGAAATATGCAGGGGAGAGAATGAAAATACATTTTGTGATTATTGTAAGGGCACAAACTCGGCCAGCATTCAGAACCAAAAATTTTAAGAAATGAATAATCTGGTTCCTTATTAAAAAGAAGAAGATTGGGAGATTTATTTTTAAGGGAGGCAGATGGAAGAAAATTGATGAGATGAGCAGTGGTATGAAAAGCATGTGACCAAAATTTGTAAGGGAAAGAAGCCATTGCTAAAAGTGCCAGTCTTGTTTCGACTATATGCCGGTGTTTTCTCTCCACTACACCATTTTGTTAGTGAGTATGAGGACAAGAGAGACGGTGCACAATTCCTTGAGATTGAAGAACTTGGGTAAGGGGGCGAAATTCGCCACCCCAATCACTTTGAATAATTTTAATTTTAGCATTTATGAGTCTTTCAACATATTTTTGAAAGAGAAGAAAAGTGGAGGTAGCATCGCCTTTAGAAGCAAGAGGGTAAAATCATGTATAACGACTATAGTCATTGACAAAAGAAATATAATATCGAAAACCATCTCTTGATAAATGAGGGGATGGACCCCAAACATCAACATAAATCAAATGTAAAGGTTCAAGAGATCTATTAACAGGATTCTTGAAAGATAACTGCTGACACTTGGCAAGGGGACAACTAGTGCAAAAAAAGTTAGGTTGAGAAGCAACAAAAGGTAGGCATTTGCTGTGTAAGATATGAGAAACAAGCCAAAGAGATGGATGGCCAAGTTGATGATGCCATTGAGCAACAGTGGTCTGTTCAAAGCAACCCGATCTGTCTTGGGAGTGTTGGAAGAGGGAAAAACATAGAGTCCATTATGTGTTGGACCTTTGAGCAAAGGGATTCCCGTCCGCTTGTCCTTCACAAAGAAATGAGAATTATGAAATTCAAAAAAGATTGAGCTATCACAGCAAAACTAATTGACTGAGACAAGATTTTTTGTAATTTGAGGAACATAAAGCAAGTTACGCAGCAGAAAATTAGAGTCAGAAGTTGAGAAATAAGAATCACCAAAGTGAGTTACGAGAAGACCAGTGCCATCACCAACTTTAATTTTCTTAGGTCCCGAGTATGGCTTGAGAAAAAGATTGAGGTTATTCAGATCTGAAGTAAGGTGGTTCGTAGCAGCCAAGTCAGGGTACAATTGTTTTTCAGAGAGAGATTGAGTACTAGTGTAGTGAGTGGACAAAGCTTGGGAAGGATCATATTGATAGGCTTGATTGAATCTGTGGTAGCATTGCAAGGCAACATGACCAACTTTTTGACAAACCTGATAAGTTGGCTTATTAGCAGATTGTGAAGATGGCTTGGAAAATGAGGAGAAACGGCCACCTCGATAGCCATTCCTATTGTCGCAAAAACCAACTCGACCACCACGAGGAGAAGAAGCAGTGGTGACATTTGCTGAGGGGTTAGGAAGGAGACCAGGCTGAGGGGAGATGAGTGAGAGACGACTTTCAAAAGTAAGGAGAGGGTTAAAGAGTTCTACAGAGGTTATAGGTGTGGAATGTGTGTTGATCAAAGTGACCAAGGTTTCAAACTCTGAGTTAAGGCCATTAAGAAGATAGAAAACCACCTCAGAGTCCCTCAATGGTTCACCCACAATAGTCATAGTATCAGAAAGCAAACGAACTTTGCAGTAATACTCTGCTACGGACAGGGAACCTTTTTTTAAGTAGGTGAGTTGATGATAGATTTAAAAAAATTTTGGCCTAAGATTGAGAGGTGAACATTGTGTCAAGTGTGACCCAAAGTTCACAAGATGTGCGGGATGTAATGGCTTGAGCAAGGATGGGTTCAGTAAGTGAAGAGAGATGGGTACTGAGAAGTAACTGGTCTGTGCAACGCCATTGGAGGTAAGCTGGGTTGGGTGGGGGAGAAAGAGATGGAGAAGAAGATGAGATAGGAAGGAGCAGTGGGGGAGGAGGATTAGAACCATCAATAAAATGGTAGAGTTCCTGGCCATGGAGATATGGGATAATCTGCACATGCCAAAGAAGATAATTATCGGAACCTAGTTTGACTGAGACGATGTGAGAAAAGTTACTAGGAAGCTGAAGGGTGAGGGAAGGGTTATCTTTTCCTAAGGAGGAGTGATCACCAGCCATGGGGGACGTTAGTCATATTCCAGCTCTGGTACCATGAAAGATATATTTCAAAAGGAACTAATCCTCATTCTCATTGGTTAATGGCAGAGCAATACAAGCTGATATATATACACTTTCGGAATCAACAGAGTCGTATGGACAATATGGACAATATGCCGAGCAACTGTCATGTGTTGCTGTACAAAGGCATTTGGCAGAGTTTGTTACGAAGGAATCTTGCCCAAGCACTACATTTTATAGAGGCAGTGTATTTACACAAAAAATATAGCACACAGCCTAGTCTATGTAACACCCTATTCTTCTGGATTATTAGTAGTTGAGGTGGATGCCATTTGCTGTGTAGCTTCCGATATGGAGGAAAGGGAATACTCTTCAATACGGATTCACTATATGTTCCTCTTCTTTGTTCTTCTTTCTAGATTCTTGTCCAGTCTAGTATTTGTTAATTGAACAATGCCACTCTCTCTCTCTCTCTCTCTCTCTCTCTCTCTCTCTCTCTCTCTCTCTCTCTCTCTCTCTCATTCATATACACATGACTTCGTCATTTTTTTTTTCTGTTTGTTCATGGAGAAAATTAAGGAAATAGGAAAGGAGTGTTTGAGTTGATCTGCTGTTTTTGTTTTCCCAAAGCTGCAAAGCTTGCCTTAATTATATATAATAATATGCTGTAACGATTACCTACCACATGCATGTGGTAGGTAATCATATGACTACCTAATAACAATATTTTTGGTATCATAACTGGTTGAAAA